>NC_056739.1:1432466725-1432806725 GCF_019279795.1 Protopterus annectens | reverse complement strand
AAAATCACTTTTCAATTATTTAAGGGGACATTAGCAAAGGTATTTTTATTAATCTACCTAAATTTTGGTTTTAGCAAAGGTATTTTTACTAATCTACCTAAATGTTGGTTTTGGCCAGGCCATAGTTTCTTAAGCTTGTCACAGGTTCAGGTATTCTTCCTTTTGTCTCAAGCAATACATTTTTGGCTTATTATAATTTTTACCTGTAGGATGCATACTTCAGTTTTATTTGTCTGAACTCTTTATTAATATATATGAGGTTCATCTCCTTTGGGGATACATTTTCTCATGGCCTTGTTTAACTCTTTCCTGGTATTTCTCTCGAGGCAGTGTAGTTAGTTAATATTTTTTTCCAACCTCTACCTGGTTAGCCAGCTGTTTACTGCTAATAATTTTTCAGCTCTTCATATCTAGGAGGTTTTGTATTGTTTGTCTAGGTCATTGGGATATTCACCTAGTCATCACCTTTTGAGTAGACCTGGTTCAGTTTTATTATTGGTTGTATTTTCTTTCCATTGTGCTGCTCCATTTGTCTACATTCAAGTTATGTCCAAGACACATTTCAACACCCCCCACCCACCCACCCAGTGTAGGTTTTCTCACCTTTTCACTAATGAGAGCTCTTTCACTTTTTTCACTGGGCAATTTGGTTTTCCAGGGTTTAGGGGTAACTTTCAGTATGTTTAGTCTGGTTTAAGGTTTTGTTTTAGTAATTATTCTTTTGTGAGTTTGGGATGACTAATAATGCCTGTTGAAGTATCCCTTCTTTTTTATCAACCTGTTGGTTCTAGTCACTGGACTTTATAAAGTCTGTTATCTTAGGTTGTTTATTATGGTGACATTTTGAATTATATGATTTACTTATTTAACATTTGTTGGCTGGGAAAGTCTGACCAGGCAGAGCCTACTTTCAGCGGAGGCTTGGGGAGAAACACTCCAGATGCATGCCTTTGGAAATGTGGGAGGAAACTGGAACACCTGGAGGAAACCCACACAAATGCAGGGAGGATACATAGACTCTGCACAGAAGGCTCCCCAGTCAAAAATCAAACTGGAGAACTTCTTGCTGTGAGGCAACAACGTTAACTGCTGCTCCACTGTGCTGCCCATGTTTCATGTAGGATTTTGAGCTGGGCTGTTGGTTTAGACTCAGGTGGGATACAGATTAGATAGCTGTCATTCAGCAGTTTTTACTCATGTCTGAACTAGGAGGTCCAACTTGGTCTTGCATTGTAATACATTTTGTTTCTCTGTAACTAGCTCAGACATGGCATCCTTACCCTTACATTTATTAACTATGTGGTGATCAGGAGGATTCATATTTGGCCTTTATTCACAGAGCACTTATATATATATATATATATATATATATATATATATATATATATATATATATATATATATGGATTCCTATTACAAGAATGAAAGTTCACTACTTCAAACTTGTAATAGGAAGCCTCAGTTCTGCCAAAGTTCACTTTAATGAAAGTGAACTTTTGCATAAGTGCACTTAACCGAAAACACCGCAGCACAGTGGAGGACATAAAAAAACAAGCTATGTCCTCCACTATGGTGTGATAGTCATGGACCTTAGGGTTAGGGTAAGGGGATAGTTAGTAAAGCTATCCCCTTACCCTAACCCATGCCCTAACCTTAAGGTCCGTGACTATCACACCATAGTGGAGGACATTGCTATGTCCTTCACTGCGCTGCAGTCCTCACGGACCTTAGGGTTACGGCACGGCTCATGGTAAGGGGATAGCCTATGACCCATGCCCTATCCCTAAGGTCCGTGAGTACTGCACGGAAGTTCAGTGCAACACCCGTTCGTTGTACTGAACTTCGCGTAAGTGCACTTTCGATTAAGTGCACTTTCCCTGCAGTGAGCATTCCATGCACTATTTCGAATTAATGAAAATTCGATCTAGTGTATGGAACCCATATATATATATATATATATATATATATATGGGAGATTTTCTTATTATGGTTCTAGGTCTTACATTAGTTGTAGACTATGCTTCTTGTTCCTTGCTTCCACTTCACTTGGCAGGAACAGTGAGATTCGTGCTGAGTGGTCAAGGTCAGGAAATGGGGGGGGGGGGGTCAAGCTGTGCAAGTAGCTGCCTGGTGGATAGTCCCTGCTTGAATTCCCTTCCTGGTCCTGTTTGAAAGGTTCATGGTTGGTAGACTGAGCTAGTAAATGCTGCCCTTGTTAATTGGTTAATCTTATGACCACTGTTTGCAGCTGGTCATGCTGCACAGTAGGATCTGGATGACAAACACAGGTGTCATTGTGACTATTTGCTGGATCTGTATGATTATATTATCAATGGAATGCCACTGAGTAGGCCTTAGTCAATCCCACTGAGGTGAGCAGATGGATATGCTGTTTGGCTGGCTGACTGATGTCCTTTAGTGATAATGGTTACGATGCTTAGTGTTATCAAAGGTTAGTGGTTGAATATGATTCTATTTCATTCCAAAATGTGATTTCCATTACCTAATAAAATGGTTGCAATGACTTTGAAGTTTCTTGTTTCTTTTGCAGGGGGTAGTATTAGAGCTGGGATACAAACAGGCTTTGTGCCACAAAGCCATTTGCCACCAAAACTAAGTATTACCAAGCTTGGTGATGTTTGCAGAATAAATGCATCGGTATGTAACAGGCTAGGTATAGACATTTTGTCAGAATTGTGAGCCAGTTTCAGCATCTCCCTTGCCCTTCCCTAGTCATTGTAGGTAGGGCAGTCCCTGTTCAGATTTCATCCCTTCTCATTCTCTCTTTCTTTTCCTGAGCCTGCTTGAAAGGCTCCCAGTTAGTGGAACAAGCTGACAAATACTGCCCTCAGTAACTTGGTTATTCTTAAAACCAGTGTGGCTAGGTAGTCATGCCGCACAGTCAGGGTCTATGTGGTAGACACACCTGTCACTGTCACTATCTGCTGGACTCATATGGTTATATTATCAATAGAATGCTAGTCTGTAGGCATTGGTCAATATGACTGAGGTGACTGAGTGGATGGCTGCACCGCCAGTCAGGGTATGGTTAGCTGACTAAGAACCTTGAATGATAATGGTTATGATATTTGGGGTTATCAAAGGCTAATTGTTGAAAATGGTTCCATCTTGTTCCCAAATCTGATTCCTATTACCTTATAAATTGGTCACAGTGGCTTTGTAGTCCCCTGTGTCATTTATAGGGGGACGTTAGCAGAGCTGAGGGAGAGCAATTAGGCCAAAGCAAAGAGAACATTTTTTTTCTTTTTTCTTCATTAACAGCTTCCTGTTAGTGACATTTCATTTCCAAGCAGTGCTAGCTATATACAAAAATAAGCTTATTATGTTGAAAACATCATTGCTGCATTTAATTTTATTGTGTTTCAAACAGGGATGTATGATATAGTGCACTGAAAAGTTAAAAACACCTATGGTAATCTTGGGATCAAGATACAGAACTCTTTATTTTTAAAAAGAAAAATGTTCTTTTTATTTTTGACTTTTTGCATTTATTAATGGCTTATTGTATAGCCAGTCCCCAGGTTAAGAACGAGATCTGTTTTTAAGTCTGTCCTTAAGTCAAAGTTGTGTGTAAGTCGGAACATATGCATATGGTTCTTATTAAATGCCACTTAGTCAAATGTTTGTTTCAAGGCTACTATTTATTTTACTTTAGTCAAGTGTTTGACTCAGTCTAGTTTTTATTTTACTTTTTTGGCATATAAACACTTAAGAAATACTCCCAAATAAAAATAAATCTTAAACACAGTACTATATAATGTAGTAATAACAATAATCATAACAATACTGTAAGTATAGTAATACCAGTAACTATGTTCATTCAGTACATTACTGTAAATACTGTAAAAACATTAATGAAATGGTTCTTAAAACAATTTAGATGGAAAAAAAAGATAAGATAATGATTAAAAGTTAACACTCATTTGTGAATTAACATTATGATAACTTCATTGATTAGATGATGCACAAAATTATGGACTTGTTGTTGGAGAGAATGGACCTGGTGGTGCAGAGTCAGAGTTTGATTCTGCTGCTGGATAGAGGAGGTTTACTACTAGAGTCAATTTCTTGAAGTAGGCATCAAGGGAGGTTCGTACAGAATTTATCTTTTTCTTGTCGTAAATGGCCTTATAGCAACTGAGGTCCTCAGTAACTGTACAGTAAACCTGCGTGAACTTCTCTGTATAAGGATCTTGCTTCTCTAACTTTGCGATTCCTGCTTCAATGAGACAAAAGGCTTCAGCTAACTCTTTTGTCAACATTTTTTTGATTCTGGTGTTTCTAGATACCTGTTTTCTTCATCAAAT
Organism: Protopterus annectens; assembly: GCF_019279795.1. Taxonomy (NCBI): domain Eukaryota; kingdom Metazoa; phylum Chordata; order Ceratodontiformes; family Protopteridae; genus Protopterus; species Protopterus annectens. The sequence continues at coordinate 1,432,802,397 of NC_056739.1, read as the reverse complement.
GCTGTCATCTGGTGCTCCAGTTCCATAAGGTCTTCATTGGTCAGTTCTTTCGTATGTGAGTTGGGTAACTCTATGACATCAGTGTCACTGATGTCTAACTGCATTTGATTAGCAACATTAACCACAGCTTGCCTTGCTTCAGCAATGTCATCATCTATAAACTCCTGTAAAGCAGACGCAAATTGTGTGCACAATTTGTTCCACACTCCTTTCATATCTCATTGCTTTACTTCATCCCAGGAATCAGCAATATTTTTGATAGTATCACAGATATCATAATTCTTGGAGAACTCCTTATGGTCATCACATTATCTTGGGTAGCTCTGACTGCTTGTAAGAAAGTCCACCATAAATAATAGCCTTAAAGGAGGCTAATCCTCCCTGATCCATTGGCTGAAGTAGAGATGTGGTGTGTGTGGGGGGAGTAAAAATATGACCTTTACATTGAACTGTAGGTCCAGGATCATTGTCATGCAGAAGGAGAATTTTGAAAGGAATGTTTTTGACTAAGGAGTACCATTGAAAAGCAGGAACAAGATGGTTTAAGAACCAGTCTTCAAGGATGGCAATTGTAACCCAAGTCTTTGCATTTGCCTTCCAAATAACAAAAAGAGATGCCTTGATGACATGCTGTAGTGCCCTTGGATTTAAGGAGCAATACACAAGCAAGGCTTCAGCTTAAAATCACCAGAAGCATTACCCCCAAGCAATAGCATTAGCCTATCTTTTGATGTGTTATGCCCTGGTTCACTTTTTTCCTCTTTTGAAATGTAGGTCTTTTCAGGCATTTTCTTCCAAAATAAGCCAGTCTTGTCTATATTTAATATTTGGTATGGCAAATAAACTCCCTCTTCAACAATTTATTTCAGCATTTACGAAAATCCCTGCTTCACCTTGAGTTTTAATGTTATGTAAATTAGTCCTCAGTGTAAAGTGATTGAACCAGCCCCTACTCACAACAAATTATTTGTCACAACCACTTTCACTTGCTGTTCAAGCAGCTTTTAATTCACTGAAAAGCTTTGAGCCTTTTCTTGCACTAATGAAAAGTTAATAGGGATATTACTCTGATTTTGGTCTTTTATCCAAACTAACAATAACCTTTCCATCTCAATAATTAAATCACTGCATTGCTTTGTAATAATTGTAGCTTTCATTGGGGCATAGCCTCTTACATGATTCATTATTCTTGCTTTGTCCTTTAAAATTGTTCTGCTCCTTGACCAAGTGTAGCCTAATGCCTTTCCAATGGCAGACAGTTCTTCACCTCTCTCTGATCACTTTATGTCCACTTTATTTTTCAGGGTGATTCATAAGTTCATAGGTTCATAGGTAGGTACTAGGCTATCTGCCCAAGGGCATTTATAAGCCTAGCCAGAGTGTGTCAGCATTCGCCGTCCCATTGATTAATTAACTGAGCCTCTGTCAAGAAGAGCCAAAGAAGTGATCCCAGGGGTGTATTTTCTGTTACCCACCCACTCGTCAAGGTTTCTCTTGAAGAGTGTTAGTGAGGGGCTCTGCCTAATGTAGTTAGGAATTTTGTTCCAAAGCATGGGGAGTCTCTGTGACAGGAATCTATCCCTCCAGCATGTTCTATTTATTGTTGTGGTGAGGTTTAGCTCATTAGAGCGAGTGGCTCTCAGTGACTTGGATTACTTTAGGTGGAGCATGTCCATCAGTTCTGAGCTGGACATGGCTTTGTAAGTCAGGCAGAGATCGCCTCTGAGTAAGCGATATGCCACTGAGTACAGCTGGAGTATTTCCAGTCAGGCTGCATGGGACATATGTTTGAGACCAATAATCCTCTTGGTGAGGTACTTTTGTGGTCTTTCCAGCTGTTGGAAGTGTCTTGTGAGGTACATTCCAAATGAGGCATTGTACTCTATGATGGGTCTGATGCGCGACGAGTAGAGGGGCACTATAACCTCTTTATTTCTAGATGCGAACCCTTTAGTAATTAGATGGGCTACATAGAAGGATCTCCTAACTATTTGACAATATGATTGTCAAAGGAGAGATTACTATCTACCTGGGTCCCTAGATCTCTTATTATCTCTTCTGTATTAAAGGGGCTGCCACCTATGTGGTAATTCTTGAGTATTTTGTTTTTGCCAAATGGGATGACTATGCATTTTTTGGCATTTAGCTTGAGACCATGACTTTGACACCAGGTGTCCATCTCAGTAAGGCCCTTTTGGAGAATGTCTGTGTCAGCCAGAGAGTCAATTATGGCTCCCAGTTTGCAGTCATCGGTAAACTTGGTTAGCCATAGTCCTCCTGTGTTTGCCTGTATTTCTGAGAAGTATATGCCAAACAGTAGGGGTCCCTGGACCAAGCCTTGTGGGACACCACTTGTGACTGGTTTAGAGTCAGACCTGGAGCCCGCCATTCTTACCGTGTGAGTTCTGTCTGTAAGCCAGTTGGCAACCCATCTCATGACGTAGGGGTTTACGTTCAGGCTGGTGAGTTTTTCTATAATTCCTAAGTGGGGAATGGTGTCAAAAGCCTTGGCGAGGTCAAGGTAGGCTGTGTGAACTACCTTCCCCTCATCTATGGCCTTGGTGACTAGGTTTAGTAGGCATGATCTGCCCTTAACAAAGCCGAACTGGGTCAGGTCAAGTGTTCAGAGGTTCCCAATGTCTTTGTTAATGAGTTCCATGATGATGCATTCCATAGCCTTGCAGACCAGGCTAGTCAGGCTTAAGGGGCGATAGTTACCAGGGTCAGTTGTTGCCCCTCCTTTGTGGAGTGGAATAACCGTTACTGTGCGCCATTCCATGGGCACGTAGCCTGTGGAGAGGCTGAGGTTGAACAATGTGTTTAGGTGGGGGGTTAGTTTGTTCTGTAGTTCGTGCAAGACGCAGCCAGGGACACCATCTGGCCCCACTGACGCTGTGCTTTTGGCTTTTGAAAGGGCTATTTTCACCTGTGCATCTGTGATTTCCAGGACACTGCACTTTTCCGATATTGTTGTGGGCCCTTTTTGGAGTGAGAGGGGGGTGAAGTTTGCACTGAATCTATCTGCCAGGATGTTGGCAATATCAGTGGGTTCAGTATATTTTGTGCTATTTTGCACTAGCTCAGAGCATATCTATGAGTTGCCACTTAGATTCTTAACATAGCTAAAGAAGACTTTGTGGTTATCTTTTGAATCCTTGGCTATTTTTCTTTCAAAGTTAGCCTTGGAGGATTTTATGAGGGACCTTAGTTTCTTACTGATACTGATCAGGGATGTCCTTCCTTTCTTCTTCGGATTTGCTTTTTTTTGAACTAGTTTCCTCCTTCTTCTGTATAGCCTGTTTATGGCAAGGGTCCACCAGACTGGTTTCCTTCTCTTAGGGGAGTGAGTCTTGGTTTTGCTAGGGATGATATGATCCATGCATCCTTGTAGGTGCTCATAGAGTGCATTTGTAAAGGTTTCTGCATCTTGGGCAGCTTTATCCTTTGGCGTGGGGGCTGTGAAACTTACCACCTCTGTCTTAAGTAAGGTGAAGTTTGCTTTAGAAACGTTTTTTACTGTGGTTTCCTTAGTTGGGGTGGTGGTGGGGTGTGAACATCCAGAGTGATTAGTTTATGGTCTGATCTAACCAGTGATGGGTTGACCTCTGGTGTGGAACACCTGTCGCCCATGTTGGTGATGACCAGGTCCAATATGTTTTCACCTCTGGTAGGGGAGTTTACCAGCTGATCCGGGGCATTTGACTTGATAAATTCCAGGAAGCGCTGGACTAGGGAGTTTGTACTTGAGTAGTTTTCCCAGTTAATGGTAGGGTAATTGAAATCGCCCAATATCAGGGTGGTCAGTAGGACCTTCATGTTTTCCAGTGTCTCCAGAAAGGCGGAGTGGTGGTCCTGGGTCATGGAGGGTGATCTGTAGTAGGCCACAATTTGCATTGCAGATTTGCCTGATGTTAGTTTCACATGGATGATCTCGGAGGTATCATGCTGTGCCACTAACCTGGAGGTGTAGGTATCCTTGATGAATATGGATACACCCCCTCCTTTTGTGTTTCGGTCCATATTCTGAGGCCGAAATGTGTGGTATGAGTTGTAGCCCAGTAGTGCTGGGGTGCTCTGTGGAGCCTTGAACCAAGTATCAGTTACTGCACAGATGTCGATGTTCTCCATACTGAGGAGTGCTTTGAGCACATGCATTTTGAGATTTAACCTCCTGGTGTTGAGTAGCATAACCCTCATTTGTTTATTTGTGCTGTTTACAGAGGTGGGTTTGACTTTTGAGCCTTGCCTAAAAAAGGCACTATGGGGGCAGCAAGAGCCTTGGCCAGTATTCGAAAGCCTAGGGGTGACAGGTGCAAGCAATCTCTTGCAAAGCAACGAGGCCTGTTGAGCATGTCATCCCAGGCTGACAGACACTGGATCCCCTTTGAATGACACCAGAAGCTTAGCTAATTGTTGAAATTGATCATTTTTTTCTTTATACTGCGGTATCATTCTTGGTGAGGGCAGGATGCTACTCACAGTCAAGGTCATACCTGCCTGGGCTACATGATCAGAGAGCTCTTCCATGTCTCTTTTCATGTCACCAGCACATGCATTGGATTTATGTTTTGGAGGCATGGATCACAATGTTACCAACGCGGAAGTTCACAAAAGTGTTTGGCTGCAGACTCTTGTACAGTACTAAAGTGGAACTCCAAAGGAAATCCATAGAGTACAGCAATGGTGTCTGCAGCATGACACTTCTTAGGTCTGATTGTTCAGTATAAAGCTAATTAACATTTTTATTCAGCTGATTTAGAGCATTATTTTGCAGACTTTCATTTATTTTATGACAAATAATAATGGTACATAAAAGTGCAATACTGCACAGTAGAACATTCTATGCAAAAATATGTTAAACTTACCTCTTTTTAAGCTTCACTTCAGATTTCTGTACAGGCATCATCCACAACTGTTTTCCACTCTTTCCTGAACTTTGAGACCTCTGCCAGACCTTGTACTGTCACCTACACCCTTAGTGAGCTGCATTGTCATTCGATCATTCTACTGTACAGTATAGTAAACTGCTTGAATACTGTACTGTATCTTTACTTTCAAGACAGTGATCTTCACCAGTCAGATCTCCAACACTGCAATCGTAACCACCAATCAGATCTTTTCATCTACTCCCTCAAGGTAGAAGTAGAAGCTGTGAAAGACCCGACCAGCTTCACTGACGGGGGAAAGGATAGTATTCCTTTGTAAACCAAGATTTCTTCATTTGCAAGGTAATATTTTGCACTTTCTGACATTTTTCATTTATTTTAAAGTAATTTCCAGAACTGGGGCAGTCCATTCATAACAACAGGTTGTCTGCATGTAGGATGTCCATAATCAGTGGACTCCTTGTACTGATTTTGCATTCTACACTAGCTGCTGTTAAATTAAACACAACAGGTTAATGTCAGTTCCTTATACTGTATAAATTAACTGAAGAAATAACCGACAGTGAAACAATGCTGTTCAACTATTGCTGGCAGTTTCTTTTTCTAGCAGCATATTTTGGTATGGTTATTACTACTACTTTTTCAGAACAGTTGTGGTGAAATCAGGCTAGGTAAGGTTATATCAGTGCTGGTACTGAAGCTCAGAACTGTTACTCACAGTGCAGTTACACACTATACTCAGTTCTCTAAAATAAGAGAACATAAAATGCTAACATGGTTTAACTTTGGCACTGTGTGGATAGTTTGGAGTATGAAAATAAAACAAACGCATTTGTTTGGATGGCTAGCAGCTGGTTCACACTGATTGTGTTAAAGTCAATAAATGTTATAATGAAAGCTGTTATTAAAATGAAATACATAAAATAAAGTGCATATTTTCACTCTGTAAAAGCTTCTTTGTCATTCCAACAGACGATGTATACAATGGCCCAATTCAGAAATGACACCATGGTATGTAAGTCTAGTCAGACCTGTTGGTAAACATTTCTGATACAGGGACAGCACTATCACAGTGCTGTATGAAGTAGCATAGCACCACTGTGGGCTGTCCCTGTGGTCTATGCCAGACCACTGTGGGCTGTCCCTGTCCCTGTGGTCTGTGCCAGATGATAAAGAAGCATTCTAGGGGGAAAAACAATGCAAATTCTGCAATATCAGGGGTATGGAGAACATTAGACACCAGACATAGTCATTTATAGTGTGCCTTAAAGACACACAAAAAAATAGAACAACAATGGCAGCATTGAAGACATGGGGCAGTAGGAACATTAGTCAACAGGATACTCTCTTTATTTGCATGGGTCAGAATAAACCCTCAAAACAATTCCCATGACTGGCTTAAGTGCTCACCCTACCATCGCATGCAAAATTGCCATCCACAAAAAATATGCATGCACACAAGCGCACAGACACACATTCATTCTCATTCATACCTCTAAAGACATGCAGACATACACACACACATACACACACACACACACACACACACACACACACACACACACACACACACACACACACACACACACACACACACACCCATCCATCCACATACACACTGACCTTCCCACCACACACACACATTCCCATGGCTCCACTACATTTATCTACTCTGTTAATACAAATGGGTTGGCTTTTGATAGTATTCACTTTTTCGCCTAGATTAAAACCTTACTTGACAATTCTCTGAATTGTTCTTCTAAGTAAATTGGGAGCCGTAAATATTTCCAGTGTGGTTAATTAGCAGTTGGCACTCCCCTGGACTGTCACATTAGCATGCAGCTTCCCCAGCAATACTTCCCTTTATGTTAAGGCCCAAGTCATGGAAATTTTCAGAGGTAAAGCAGTCTCTGAATTAGAAAGTCTTTATGGAATCAGAATCCGTCTGAGATATGGCTTCTGCATTGTGGTAAACCTTTCTGAAGTCATGCCCATAGTCTTTACCATGCTATTGCTTTAAATGTTTACACTCTCCAGTGGATGCTTTTCTGTTTTTTCATGATATGCTGTTTATCATACCATGTTAAAATACAAAATGATCTGCACTGCCATAATGTCATTTGTGCCTTTATTTTGCCATCCTTCCAGCTATGGCCCTGTGAAATTAATTTATTTTAGTATGAAAGTACTGTTCTGTTCATGCATAACAATGACCTAGGTTGCTTGCATTATATTTCTGCTCAAGTTGGATGTAACATTTTTGTATTTATGTATTGAGGTTGTACTTCTGCTAAAGTGCATATTTTAACACTTGGCTACTAATTTGAGGATTTTTTTCCCTCCAGTATGCATTGTTAGTATTTTCATCTTAGACTCATATTTAGTGATGATAATTTGTGTGGTCTCACTGTTGATCATATTCTAAATAGTAGTTAATATTTTAATAACTTGTACTGTACTCAGAAATGTGAGATGTAAATCTTTCCACATAGTGAATATATTTTATTTCTTGTATAAGTGATTCCACATTGATATGAACCAAGTTTTCCACGTTACATGAAAGCTTTATTCTTAAGTTTGCTCCTGTTACACTGAGGTGAGGATGGTTATTACATTTTTCATAGGGTATGTCCAGAGTTGCAGTAAGTAAGAACACACACTCTTTTTTTTTCATATTTTCCTGACTGTCAGGCTGCTCTTTGTCTGAAATGAAACAAGAGTGGGGAGAAAGCAAATTCCGAGCTCCATCTGTACAGATATCAAGGAGCTGGTATATATAGAATTAGCAGGGTATGGGGTAAACCCCCCATACCCAACTTAGTGGTTGCAGAGGAGGCTTACATAAAACAGTGTTTTTTTTTCTCTGCATTGTCTGTTTCTATCTAGAAAATGAATATTTTTGCTTTGCTGAAAAGAGAGTTCACTCTTACATGAGACAATCATTAATAGACATTACTACAAGAAATAAATATAAACTCAGTTGGAATTAAATTTAATCTTTAAAGGGTAGAAAATGTTTGCAAGATATGACACAAGCTACAGATGTGACAATCAAGATGCGAAAACCAAATAACCCTGGGATCTGCCAACCATGCAGAGAAAGAATTGCTGTACTCTATTGATATGATTTTATGACTTTAATTAGGTTTGTTTTTATCTCCATGCTTTCATGATTCTTCAGACTATGAATTGCTATTTCTTTGCTTTTTTTGTATGAATCGCAGTGCAAGTATTTTGGGAAATGTAATTCCCATATTCCAAAAGAAAGCTGCCATTCTTTTCCCATTTTCTTGAACTCTACAGAATTTCAAATATTTCACTTTTTGTCTGCTAGCTTTAATGTTCTGCTTTGATGCTAGATCCTTACATCTATCTCTAACATGCCTGTGTGCTTTTTAGATGAGTCTCCAGTTCCTGAGTCTTATCTTCAGCATTGTTTATATGCTTTTTTTAAATTTTTGAATTTGTTTCATTATTCCGTAATGTTAGTTTTAGAATATATTCAGCGGTATTTCCTTGCTTTTTGTATGTATCACTGTTCAATTAATTTTGGGAAAAAGGTTATTTCCATATTCCAAAAGAAAGTTGCCCATTTTCTTGAACTCTACAAACTAAATAGTGCACTTTCTGTCTACTAATTTTAATATTCTGCACTGATGTAAGATCTTTGCATCTTTCTCTAACATACGTGAATCTATTTACTTGAGTCTCCAGTTCTTATGTCTTATATGCAGCATTTGTTTTTAGTGTTTAGTTTTTTTTTATTTATTTCATTGTTTCCTAATGTTAATTTTAGAATGTGCTGCACAAATAATTCAGTTCTCTCATGATGTCTATTATTTTTGTCTGAGTGGATCTTTCAAGATTACAGGATTAATTTTAATTTCCTATACACACCAGGTCTATATAGTAAGCAGCAGGATGTGTTTATTGTGATATGTTTCATGTGTCAACATCTCTAAATTTACAATAATTGTTTGGATTATCAAGTTGGAAATAAACCAACAATTGATTCTACTTACTATATCCATGAAGGAAGCTATAAAGTTGCATTTTTTATATCTAGTATGGTAAAATCTTCAGCTGTCTATTAATTCAAAGTCCTCTATGCTATTTTTAATAAATTTTCTCATTCTGGGTATTCCAATCCTCCTTACTCTGATGTTAACTTATAAACACTTGCCCATACGCCTTCCTCCTAATGCTAAACTTTTGATATACAGTAGCCTCTCAGTTAGCCAGAACTCAAGCAACTGGCCAAAAACAAAAAAACATCGAAGAAATACATTACAATTTTTATGTGTTGCACTTTCTGTTTTCCCCCTGTAGAAACACCTTACATTTTTAGAGTTTTTGAGTTTAAAAAGGAAGATGGGAATAAATTCTCTCTTTCACCAACCTGGGAACAAGTCAAACCAAACAAATAGTATAGGGTACAGTATTAGTCAGGCCTATTTTTAATAGTAACTCTCAAGCAACCAGGAACTACAGTGATCTGGCATCTACCAATCCCCATGGTTGCCGGTTAACTGAGAGTTTACTGTAGTAGAAAGTTTGGACATTAAAATCAAAAACTTACATTTACCTTACCCATACACACTCAATCTCCCTTCTTTTAACATTTGCAAGCATCAATTTTAGATCATTTGCAAAAAAACTGACAGTGTAAATACTTCATGAGTTTTCCCAGACATCCACTCCATCTACAAATTCAGATTTGACAAAGTGAATGAAACACACATATATATATATATATATATATATATATATATATATATATATATATATATATATATATATATATATGTGTGTGTGTGTGTGTGTGTGTGTGTGTGTGTGTGTTGTGTGTGTGTGTGTGTGTGTTTGGGTCTACTTCAGTAGACCAAAATTCCATTTAATTGAGTCTTACTTAACTAAGATGACAGCACCGAAACCTTATTTCAACAAACTTTCACATTACTGGAATTTTAATCCAGGAAATGAGGCAATTGGCCAACATTAAAAAACAAACACACTGAAGTATGTCAAACCCACTCAAGTGGTAGCTTCACCCTCCCAGCTAAATATACCAACTCCGAGATCGTACTATAGTGGGGAAAAGGGCACATTTCCCCAAGTTGGCCAACTGAAAAATAAAGTTACCGCGTGCTCTGTAGTATAACCATCATGATAGTTTAATACAAATAATTTCTGTGCCTGAAGTGCTGTAATGGTTGCAACATAATGTTAATAACAATCAGTATTGTTCACATCATTTGCTGCAGCATGTTGAGAACTGCTGTCCTTGCATCAGTTCTTCAAAGACAGTGAGTAAGCTTACAGACGCCTTTAATAGCTGCACGTTCGTACAGCATATGGAATGCAAAGCAATGGCAGTAGATTAAGGGTTAAGGTCAGAAAATTAATTAAAAGCACTATGTCCCTCTGAGCTAATTTCCATGGTAAATATGTACAAAAGCAGATTGAATGTCAAGAAAACCACTATATCAGCATTTACAAAATGGTTGCAGTGCAGTTCTGAATTTAAACATGTCGTTTACCTAGCATCCGGTGCAGAGTTTACTTAATTTTGGTGGGTTATTATTATATTTTCAGCAGGAAATATTTTTCATGCTGGATTAAGTGCAGTCATGTGCACAACACAAAACAAGTGCTCTGTCTCTAACATCAGAATGCTTTTCTCGCAAAATTGATTGGCATGTTGCTTGAAGTTCATGTTCTCATCTTTCTTCTGAGACATTTAAGGATTTTACTTATGTAAAGCTGTGGTGTGATAGCAAAGAAAATGAATAAACATCCCATAACCCATGTTATTAAGCTATGGGCTGTCCTGCAAAGAATGCAATGATCTCAGATTAACTTTCGCTGAAATCATTATTTGTTCACATTTCTGGACAATGTGTTGAAATGAATGAATGAATGTGTACATTGTGATTATGGCATGCAAATCTACATGCATTATATTGTATATTAAATGTGTAAACCTGGATTTAGTTAACTAATCTATAATTCCATTTTAAAATATGCTGGTAAGTGTAGATGTGTCTGAGGACTGAGATGGTTTTGGATAAATGTCTGATAAGACAGTATATCATCATGTACAAGTAAAACATTCCAGTTCTTCCATTTAAATGATTTAGTGCTGCAAATGGATACGGTTAGCCTGATATATTTTTAAAGAAAAAACATAGTTTGCAGGCAATAATTATTACTTTCTTTGCTTTATCAAAAACAAATAAGACATTACAGAAAATGTTTGACATATAAACAGCATCGAAATCTGTCTTAAGTAAGAATGTCAGTGTCAGGCATTATGATACTTTCTTTAGTGCATTATTATCCCATGATTATGGACAGAATTCCTGTAATAATGAAGAAAAATTAGCATATAAGTCTGCATTATACAAAGAATAGAATGGGTGTTTATTATGTGACTTCATGGTTATTACAATATGTGTATTTGTTAAAAGCCAAGTCCTTATTATTTACTACTGCCTCATAATGCAGACATATGCTGCCTTTGAAACAATACAGTGACCATGGATCAATGCCTGCAGTATGACAATGGGAAATAACTGTCCTAACTGCACAGGCAAAACCTAATGAATAGGTTGGAGAGGAAGACATTCTATTTAGGCTGCTGTATCTATACCCTTTAGCTAATTACTGAAAGCTCAGTCTGTTTCTTAGCATTCTAGTGACATTTAGAAAGGAGTTGTACTACTACTTAAAAAAAATAAAATTTACTCCCATATGCCATTGATTGCCAAGAAGTTGTATCTAGTGCAGATAAGAGAAGATTTAAAAATGATGCCCACATTAAAAAAAATAAAAAGGTTCTCATGACTTTTTATCAGTCATTGCAGTAGACTCCCCCTTATCCGGCCTCTCTTTAACTGGCTTCCTCTTTAACCGGCCATTAAATTTCTGCCATAGCCCTAGCAAAAGACAACAGAGAAGAACACCACGTATGGCTCCTTTGGGCTAAATAATGACAGACATTTGAGTTTTAGACTTCATATTCATTAGAAAAATGCATGCTAACACATATCCTGTTATTCTGGCTGATTTATAACCTATAAATGCTATTTATAATGCATTTTCTGATTGACCAGCTATTTGTTTATCCAGCTTAAGGTCCAGTCCCAGGGAGACTGGATAAGAGGGAGTCTGCTGTACTGGAAATACCTTATTATGCATCCTTCTAAAAGACAAGTACTTTTTATTGTTCATTTTTGATTGTGACTTTCCTTTTCAAACATGTTGCTAAGGTGCTACAAATAATCACAACATCATCACAAGATGTTTATTCTTAGACATTTCCTCATTTAGTACATGCAGTGAGAGCAAAAAGGAATAAGAGTGTTTGCTCAGTATATCCAGTTAGTTAACACAATCCCAGTTTTGTTGTCAACACTTTCAACTTCATTCTGGCTAATCCTAAAACTACAGTGCCTAAAGTTAAACCTCCAGTTGTGAAACTGAACCTTACATGAGGGGAAGCTAAGAGAAAGATTTTGAATATGTTGCTAGTGACCTGAGTTTTGTAGCAGGTCAGTCAGTCTGGTGAAATTATAAATGAGATGTGAGCATTTCTGCTCATCTACACCATCTTTATGTTATAAAATCCACAGTTTGTCAGCACAGTTATTTAATGTTTGATTTCAACATCTATGGGCAGCTGCCTACACAAGAAAATAAAGTAAAAGAAATAAAATAATAGTAACAATACAGAAGCACTGAAAAAAGGAGGAGCATTGGTTTATGGAGGTTTTATGATGAGATGTGATAATAAAAAGGTTTTAAATCTTTGTCAGTTTTGTGTTGTTTTACCTGTACTAAATTAGTTTATTTTTAGTTTATCTGTTTTTTTACACAGAATACTGAACTCATCTTCTCAAACCATTTACGCAATAACTTGAAATATAAGTGTAAAGGTGACTATAGCACACGTAGAACATGTAATGTACATATGAAGGAGGTGGAATACTTAGAAAAAACTCAAGCAGGCATAACAAGAGCATGTAAATCTCCTCACAGTCAGTACCAACAGTCACTTAGACCACGAGACAGGATCTTACACCTATTGCACCATGCTTCCCCCATTATGTGCTCTATATTTATATAGGGAGAGAAAGAGATTTTTTAATGTGCAGATATAACTGCAGAGCTAACCATAAATTGTCAGTACATTTTCTCATGCTTTGACTCACCCATCTCTCCCATGTTGCACAGAGGAGATTAGTATAGTAAAAAATTAGATGATAAGGATAACTAAGAGTTTAGTATAGTTAACAAATGTATGACATATTTTATCTGTCCATTCTGACATTTTTTTTTGGAATTAAACTTAAATCTGAAGGAGAATGTGTTTTAGTATCTACTGTTATGCATCTTAAACAGTTTAAAACTTAAAGAACTGAGCCGCATTATAGCTTTAAACTACACTAATAGTAATTAAAAAAAGATCTAAAGGTGCAAGGTAGGTAAAAGATTCAATATACATCAAACCCAAACTCAAGGAATAAGTTTAGTAAACATTGATGGAACATTATAAAAAATGTCTTTATAGCTGAAAAGTTGTTTAAAAGCCAGGGAATTTCAAAATAATGAAACAAAGTTCAAAAAATTCTTGTATAGTGTGAGAACAAAGTACTTTAAGATTGGAGAGGTAGCTCCATGTTGTGAATGCACTCAGCCCTGCAAACAACTTGGCCTTCCTTTATGCAGTCAATACATATACTGATAGGGAAGTTGTGATAGGTTGCCTTAATCTGCTGGGAAATTCAAGGAAATTTAAGGGGAGCAATTAGCAAATGTTTTAGAAAGAAAATCAAAATCAAATCTTCTACCCATTAGGAATGTCTAAATTCAAATTTTGAAAACAAATGCCTGCTTTATAATTGGTTGTCATGATATGAAGGGTGCAGAGGTCTATACACTGTGCTGCTGGTTGGATTCAACCTTAACTGGCATACAAGGAAAGGATAACTGGCCATCAGTTTCCTAGTGACTTTACAGAAGGTTTAGCAAGGATTGTTTAACAGCAAAAACACAAAGAATAGTACAAAATGAATGCAGATTATAAACCAATATACTGAATTGAAAGTATAGCCAATTGCCACTAAAGGTTTCTGATCTGCACATGGCAAATGATAAAATATATCTGATAAACTGTCTCAGAGCTATAGCATTGTGGTATCACTCATGCACAAAATGAATCCCTCCTGCCTATAGAATGTTAGGTTACACGTGTGTAGTATGACTTGTATGTAATTCTTTTCAGTGGACATTTCCTACATATAATATATGCATGAGAAAGAACTATAGTGCCTGCTCTTAATAGGCTAGTATATTCACCGCAAGATATAATGCCAGTATATATATATATATATATATATATATATATATATATATATATAGTTTCACTACATAATACCAATATTCCACACTCCAGAGACTCTGAAAACAGAGGATCAGAATCTGGAGATTGCATAATCTCGAACTAAAAACAAACTGTTGTAATGTTTCTGCAGGTTGGAAGCCCCCCTGCAACCCCCACACTCCCTGCAACTTAAATATACCAACTCTGAGATTGCACTACAGTGGAGTGAATGGCAAAGTTCCCGTTCCACACTGTACAGCAATCCCTCATTCACTACTTTTGAGATTTTGCAATCTCGAGATTCTGGTCATTGGTATTTAGAGTCTCGGAAGTGTGGCATTTCAGTATTATGTAGTGAACACATATGACTATAATTGGTCTGAATTTTCCGTGTTCAACATCTTTTTAAATAACCACATTTGTTCAACTAAACAGATTGTCAATATATGTGTGAGATTGCACAGTTCTTGGTGTTAGAGATATGCCATTTCCCCAAAGTTGTGCAATCATGGAGTTAGCATATATAATTAACAGAGAATGTGGTGGTGTAGTTCCCCCCTGCCACACACACACACACACACACACACACACACACACATACACACACACACACACACACACACACACACACACACACACATGAGAGATTCGGAGATGAATGACCCACTGCAAAAAACAATTTTTGTTTTTATTTTTGTGTTAAGAATCGCATGTGCCAAGGTTCTTTCTCAGCACGAGTGGTAACATGTTGACATTCAATTTGTTGACCATTTCTGGTCGTTGGTTCGGAGATTGAGATATGAGTTACTTGACTAAAAAAAAAAAATATATATATATATATATATATATATATATATATATATATATATATATTTTTTTTTTTTTTTTTTTTTTTTAAAGGAAGATTGTGAATGCTTCCTTCAGACTGTAATGGAAAGCATAATCCATAATTTGACCATCTTGGAAGGTGCTGTTTAATGTACGTGTCACTTTTTTTTTCATTCTTTATTGTTATTTTCAGTATCAAGATCACTAATCCTTAATCTGGTCATAGCTCCCTCAGTAGTGCATAGACTTTCATTTTGAGATGGATGAGAATTTACCATATACAGGAGTCAGAAGACAGTGCTTAGTAACTTAGAAATATTAAATAAGGACAGTTCTTGAAGCCTTTATGGATAATTTATTTTTCAAAACTTAAGATTTTTCTAATATTGTGTAGTTCTTATATGTGGTTCATTCAAAGTCTACAGAAAACCCCTGAAAAATAATGTATACAATCTGTGAGGTACATAGCTCTCAACATTTACCTCTAGAATGAGAGACAAAGCAAAAACTAATTGGCAAAAGGTCCATAATCAGGGGCACTTGTTAAATATTGGTACTGTTAACTCAGAACTACTCAAATTATTTCCAGTGTAAGAAAGGATGCAGCCAAAATGTGAGGAAAAATATTAGCCGTGTGCATCCAGAATTTGCCCAGTTAATGAAATTTCAGTGGAATAACCAGACATACCGTACAGAATTAAATGAGCTACAGATTATGGTTTTCTAACCAAGACTCATGATGACATATTTACTAATATTAATGACTTTGTGACTATAACTCCTGCGGCTGTTAGCCTTTCTAATATCTCTTATTTTACCAAAATGAAAACATCCTTTACATATTAACAGATTGTACTATTCACATAAATACAGTAATGAAACAGAAAATATTTTTTCTAATAAAAAAGAACTTTCCTTACCTGTGAATTAAATATGCTTCACTTTAATTATGATTTCTTTGAACATTGTAAAACATCTATTTATATTCCATTTGCTCAACAAATAAGGACCAGTAGTAATAAAAATAAAGGCAGTTTGAATTTCTGATGATTACAAAGTTAAAATTATTTACATAATAGTAATTTTTGAGGAAAATCATTATTCACTGTGTGCATACAAAAGTTCCCATTCTTTTGCAATAAAATTGGGTAAAATATTGACCATATAACATCTCTAAGGAGAGAATTACTAAAGTGACATGTGTGCTCCAGGGCTAATTTGACTTGATTGCAGATTCACTGCTAATATGACATGCAGCAGTAAAATTCCTGCCATTAATTTCCTCAGACATGATTTCTGTAGTCTGACTGGGCAGACATAGATTTAACTCTCTGTGATCTCATAAATGAAGTTAGTTTTGTACAGCAAGAACTGTAGAAGTTCATTTTAATAACTATATTATTTATATAACTGAGTAATAATTCCTTAAGTCAAATATTTTTAATTATCTAATTACTTTCATAAAGATCTGGAGTATGCTTATCATTCAAACAACCCTTAACTAAGGAGATTCCTGATGTTGTAGTAAGTAAGCCTGTTTATGCTTCCACTTCTTCAAATGTCTTATCTTTCAAAATGAGTGTGGTCCTGGCAGCCCTAATATATTTTTCCTGCTTTACACTAACACACACACACACACACACACACACACACACACACACACACACACACACACACACACACACGGGCACAACAAAATAAATCATTTGCTTCTTTTAAGAAAAGCCATACTTGATTAGTGGAGTTCAAAATATACTAGATTGAAACTATATTTTCAGAAATGGAAGACATGTGCATAGACAATAAAAAAAGAAAGATGGAGAAAATATAAGCATCTTACAACAATGAATACATATGTTTGAGTATTAACTAACAGAGTTCAGAAACTGAGCATATATTCATTTCTGTGAGATATTCATTCTGATTTGTTAACATCTTATTTGAGGGTATCTCTTTACAATAGAGCTAGCATTCTTAAGGCATAAAAGATGCCTTTTGGAGTTAGAATGCTACTCATGATTTAATTGAGCTTGACTTCTTATATCATGGCTGCTGCTTGCATTTGTTGCATTACCCGGTGCAGTTTAGCCCACAGGAGTATTCTGTATTTTGAATGATAGATTTATTAGCCATCCCTTGAGGAGGTTATCCTACTGGTGGACAAAGCTTGACCTCACAAATGCAGTTTGGGGACTCTGATCTTCAGTGCATTTGCTTTCGTCCACTCATAGTGGAAGCCCTGGGAAAGCTGTACCATTTAACATTTGATGAATGCATCTTTGCAATCAGGTTGGATTCAGCATAATGTTGAAATTACTGGCATCACACTGTAATTCACAAATGACAGACTACATCAGAGAGAAATCTGTTGATAGATGACATTATATACGGAAGCCTAGGAATCTAGGAGTATCCCACTGCTACCTGCATGGTACCATTGAGGTCTGTCACCTGACAGATTTGTATGCAGTGCACTCAGGTGGTATGTCTGCAAACAAAGCTGTATGTGTCCTTTATTATTCTATCCTGTCTTATAGCTACAGTATGGTTCTGTATTCACAGTTCTTTTATGTGTGGTCAAACATGCTGTGACACTTTCTGTTCTCTTGTCAAACTCATGAACACTCCCATAATGAAATCTAATGCTGCCAGCTGGACATCAGTTATGTATGCTTCAGAATGCTATTTCTCCGTGATGTAGAACTCAGTTCATGTTGTGTAACTTGCTAGCCCTGTGAGGTTTGTAATGCATTTTTTTTTTTTTTTTCTTCAGTACCTGTATCATGATATCTAGCCACTATTGCTATGGCATATATCAAGGTACTACATTTTAAATTCAATTTAAATATTAATAATGCAATTGAAAGTATATAAAAACAATATCAAAAGCAACACACAAAGAAAACACAGAAGTAATGGCTCTGAGGGATGTTTTGCATTTATTGAGCAAGAAAGCCACACTTACCTCGTAAGGTATAGTAAAACTAAATGCAAATAAGTAAGCTGTGCAGAGAGCTTATTCATACTATTGTAGATCTAGCAATGGTGAATCAACAGCATTTTGCAGAAAAAGTATGAATAAGTTCTCTGCACAGCTTACACAGTACACTTACACATTAATATGTACATATCAGTGAAATGATACTTTTTAAAAAGTAAAGTAGATGAATGATAGTGATGTTTACTTATATTGATAACACAGTAATAACACAGTAATAGCATTTTATAGAAATTCTAAATGTGTGGTTCAGGAGAACCAGAAATTTATCTCAGTGGTTAGAAGCATGGAGCTACTGGTAAGAGAGAGAGAAACAAGCAGCTCAGCATGCTGTCGATGTCCACATACATCATTAGCTTTGAGAAGGATTTAGGGCCTCTATTGTTGGTTATGACAGTAACCTGTTATAATAAGAGGTGAAACATGAAATCTCGGCAAATTTCTAACATCTGCAACACTACTGCAAATAGTATTATAAGACAGTTCCATTCTAAAGTTATCCCGAGGGCAGAGAAAATTAGAGGTTTAATTGTTAGGAAGACTTGCTTGTGAGGCCACCTGTCCATGAGTTGAGAATGGTTGGAGAAGAGGTTCCAACTATTTAAGGGTGAGTGCTGCAAGTTTTTCTCACTTTCTCATCAGTGGCTCACAGGATTGTTCTGGTCATGTGGCCATCATCATCAATAAGGAGATGTAGTACACTGACTATGACCAATCTGGTAGGTGTCTTCTGTTCTTGTTAAAAAACAAACAGACAAACAAACAAACAAATAAAACAAACAAACAAAAAAAACCACAAGTATATCATATGGACTAATAGTTGTTCATGAGTGGTTTTCTGTGGATAGTCACTCCAATTTCCCATGTTAGCTAGTGATGGTTTGGATGTCTCTGTACATGGAGCACACCGCTTAGTTGTTCAGTGGCTTTTTGTTTGTTGGATTTTCCTCTCATTTGTCTACTTGTTATGCTGTCATTCCCCATGTTTATACTAATATTTTGATTGTCATGATACGCCCTATAATTTTGTACAGATACTTTGTAGTGCCTTATCAATGATTAGCTGAGAGATAGAAAAGGTTTGGTACAAATGGCATTTGCCTTAAGCTATTAATAAGGGTTCTGTTTTGTTTCACTACTTCATCTGCGGAAAAAAATCACAGACACAGCTCCACTGGAAAGATGTTAAAATATTACTAATGTGTTCTGCAGGTTTCTGTCTACAGTAATGCATTTTATGGATGGCTTACCTGTAATTATTAATTATGAATATATTTGAGTTAAATTTCCATCCCTTTCTAACCAAGGCTATGACAACCCAGCAGTTTAACAGATATACAAAAAAATGTCCTCAGTGAACACTGCTCCTTTTATGCAGTCCTTTGAATAAAGTAAGTTAAGCACACAATAATTCCTGACAGGGTGTATGTTACTGTGTAATTAACTCCCGCCCAGTCTAAACCACTGGAGGGGCATTACTTACACATTAACACACAACCAAGTGCATTATCACACTTAGAGAATGGGCTTTCTGTGAAATTGTTGTGTTTTACTAGTTTATTTTTTTAAGTACTATATTATTTTGTATACATTATTGATGCAAAATAGTTACTCCACCTAATTTTTCAGACTTGCTGTAGTCTATGTTAATGGTGTTGGAGGAAGCATTTTACATCCAAAATATAACACTTAAAATATCCAGACATTTACTTTATTTTTTTATCCTTTATTCCAAAAACATTTGGTTTGTTGCTAATCATTGCAAATTGAAGTTATTAAATAATGGCATACATTTGAGTTTCAGATAATTATTTTCTTCAGAAAATTCACACTAACACAAATATTAAAATCTGTTCCTATTTTTGAGCCTTTGTTCCCTCTTTATTTTAGGCTTTATCCAGATTTCTTAAGCTGAAAGGTCTTGAGGTATGCAAACATTTTTATTGTCACTGTCACTCAGTCTCACACACACCTCTCACTCTTCACTCTCACACACATACACATACACACAGTTTGTTCTGCTTTCATGCAAGCATTCACTTATGCAGACAAAAACATAAACGCACATACACACGCACACACACTTTTTTAGATTTCATTTATTTTACACTCGCTAAACTGCAAAAAGTGCTGCTTAGTGAGTGTAGGATAACGGCTTGATCCATCTCTCACTCTCATATACACATACACTCTCACACACAGACATTAAAGCACAACACATTTTTTCAAAATTTTTTCGTCATTATTTTATACTTACTAAACAGCAAAATGACTGCTTACTGAGTGTAAAACAATGGCGACCGTTAGGTTTTTCCAGTTCAAACTACATGGTATCTTGATATGCTGCCATGAAGCGGCAGACTAATTTTTCATTGGTCATTACTTGAACATTAATACCCTGCTGAAGAACGTTTGTTCTTCAGTTAGGGTGCTGATGTACAGTTTGCTCATTCTCTAACACATAATAATTAAGGGGTGGGTATATGGGGAACACTGAAGCATACAGGAGGTTATGTGTTTTGTGAGTGGAGGATTATATTCATGCCACTGGTGTTTCCAGGTAATACACGAACAGCAAACTGGTCCCCCCCTTTTTTTCAGGAGCTTTTTCCTTTTTGATTTGTTTAAATTTAATCTGGAGCAGTGAATTGCATCTATTGATGGATACCTGCATCATGGTGACAGCACATTGTGGGGGGTTTGGTAGGATTTTCTTATACATATCTATTTCTTCTGAGTGTTTCCACAGCAAAAATTGTTTTCCCTTGGTGTGTTACACAGTCATTCATTCAAGAGATTTATTTTTTTTAAAAACAGCTTTATTAAATTGAAATAGATAAAACAGACATTATCTTGAGTTATGTAGAATTTTGAATATGCTACTAATGACAGTGAAGAAGAAAGCAAACACATTTAAACTATATACAAAGACACTTTCCACAAATACATATTAGCAAATAAAATTCTTATTAATATTGATATATTACTATTAAATTATTTATATAAAAAATCATAAACTTTCTTCCACATATTATTTACAATAGTATTCCTAGAGGATCTTGCTCTTTTGGTCAATATCTCTAAATTACATACTTCAAAAATTAGATTTTTAAATTAATTTACTGAGGGAGAAGATTTAGACTTCCAGTTTCTTGTAACCATTTTCCTGGCTACTGATAAGATGGACCAGAGCAGAGACTGATTAGTTTATGTAATACAATTAGGAACAGGAGCAGTAAACTAAACTAAAGAGTTTGAAAGTAAAAAAATATCTGTGAAAATTGCTTGTAAAAACTGATTAATGTCTTTCCAGAAATTATTTAATTCTGTACAATCAAATACCATTTGGGCTCAATCAGCATTAACTACATTATTACACCTCCATCAGTTAACATTTTCCTTATTAAATTTGCTTAAAGAAAGTGGGGTTATAAAAGATCTATGCAAATATCTCCATATGAAAATTTTCCATCTTAGTGAAGAAGTGGTTACACTAGCAGATTGTAATATATGTAATTTGTCTTTCTCTGTTGGGGGATGATTATTAATTAAGGAGAAATAATTCCAATAATTATCTGATATATTATCTAGATCTAGTTTAATTGCCTTATATAAGTGAGATAAAATGTTTTAGTTGTGATTTATGACTTATAGTTAGCACCATATACTGAATTAATTTAGGAACTGAACTTTTAGTTGATAAAGTCATAGACTCAAGTTTATTAGACACATATGTTCTACTTTCATGTAGATCCAACCAGGATGTTGTGTCAAAATCATGCTCATTCAAGTTAATGGATTTCAGGTCATTATTAGATATCAATTTTGACCAAAAAAATATTTTTTTTGCTGAAAAGAATACATTTTCATAAAATCAGAAGAAAATATAGCACCTTGTGTGTAGGCTATAGGGAATAGGAGAAATAGCCAATATTTATACAAGTTAAACTTATATAAATAGTTTCTAAATGATCTCAAAAGAAGAATTATATAATTTGTTCTAAAATTCTGAGAAAAATAAGTGGAAAATAATCTTTTAAGATCCAGATAAAGGAGTTATTAAACAACATTAATTTATGTGTTTTATTATTCTTTATTGCATCACTCATTAATATTTCTAGAATGTTCTTCCATTTAACAGTGTATTTAATATCTATAAGAAGAGAAATAAATTTAGCAATTGGAGAACTTGAGTAGATTTCCAAATTAGGCAAAACTATACCCTGATTTTCCCAATTTTTCATGTGATAAGATAAGGCTATTCTAGGTCTTATAGGAAACCATAAAAATGATGTATCATAGAATTAAATGTCATAATTAAAGAACTAGGAGGGGGTAAAGAGATTGATTGGATAATATAAAGTATTGTAGGTAATAGAATCATTTTAATAATTACAGGTTTTTCATCCATAGAAAATTGGATTTTATTCCATTTTTAATGAGATTTCCTATTGCCAATCAGCTTTTATTGTAATTGATTTGAATGATATATTTTATGTTGTTAGCAATTACAATGCCTAGATAAATCAATTCATTAGATTGTGCTTGGTATTTTTTATAGATATCTAGTAATTCTAGCTTTTAAGGGCCAAGTGTCAAGATTTTAGTTTTTTGTTATTAAAGGTTAAACCTGACTTTTTTTTTAATATATTCAGCATCTTTAAAAAGAGCATGAATAGATGCATTATTACCACCTAGAGTAATGAGTACATCATCTGCAAACATTTGTAATTTGGAAACATCATTAGAACTCAAGCTATAACCTTCAATGTTTTTATCGTATCTTATCAAATTAGCCCAAGGTTCTTATAATCAATGTAAATAGTAAAGATGATAAAGGATACCCTTGCTTTGTTCCTTTGATTATCGGCATATTTTGGGATATATTTGTACCTATTTTAATGTATGCTTGGCTACCTTGATATAAACTTGTAATTCGATTTATGAAACTACTAGAGAAGTTTAGTTCCTCCAACAGTAAAAATAAATAGTCCCAATTAACTGAATCAAAAGCACAGTTTATGTCAAGACTGATTAATGTTAAGCTGTTTTTTTAAGTATTTAACTGATTCAGTTAAGGACAGAATTCTTTTGATATTGTCATAAGAGTTTCTGTTTACTATAAATCTTGTTTGATCTTCATCGATTAATGTGGGCAGAAAATGTTTAAGTCTGTCTGCATAAATTGACGTAAACATTTTGTAATCAATGTTTAATAAGGAAATTGGCCTATAAGATGAGCATTTAACAGAGTTCTTATCAGTTTTGAGAATTGGGGAGATAAAAGTATATTTCCATGATGGAGGTATTAGATTGTCATTCTGGGAAATATTGTATACTTTATGAAGCAGTTTTAAGGCATCAGCTGGTAATAATTTATAAACCTCTGGGATGATACCGTCATTTTAGTAATCTGGGATTGGAAATCTTTGAGGGAGATGGGTCTGTCAATAATAGTAACTTGTTCACTAGATAGTCTTTTTTTTGTATATTTGTTAATAAAAGATTTGATTTCTTGGTTAGACTCTATTATCTTAGACTGTTAGTAATTGTTTGTAAAAAAATCTCTAAATTCAGTTAAGAAATTCTGTATACCTGAGACTGTCTTTTTCTTTTTAGAGGAGAATATTTCATTTATATGACTGAATTTGTTAATTATTTTAGTTTTATTAGCCAATATATTCAGAGATATAGGATTGGTGGAGAAATTTAAGAATTTAAATTTGTCTAAAATAATCATAGTTTTATGATTCAGCATTTCCATATACTTAGTATTCAAGGAGTTTATTTCTTTTTTAGTATAATTTTTATTAGTATCTTTTTTTGCATACGTTTCAAAGAATCTATCTTATTTTTATTTCTATTAACTGCCCATCCCAACTTTTCCTTTTTTGTTATACCAATTTATAATTCTGCCATAGACGTAGGCTTTTAAGGCATCCCATACAAAGATCTCAGAAATATTATTTATATTGTTTTGTTCAATAAAATTCTGGATTTCTGATGTTATAAAATCCTTAAAATCTTTCAATTTAGTTATATAGGCAGGTATTCTACTTATTTGAACATTACAGAATGGGGTGACTAAAAACTAGGAAAGTATTTAATTGTGATCAAATAATGGACACGTATTCACCTTGGTATTAGGTTCATAGGTTTATAGGTAGGTACTAGGCTATCTGCCTGAAGGCATTTATAAGCCTAGCCAGAATGTGATGGCTTTCGCCACCCCCTTAGATTAGTTCCCTGTGCCTCTGTCCAGCAGAGCCACTGAAGTGATCCCTGGGGTAAACTTTTGGTTTCCCATCCACTCGTCAAGGTTTCTCTTGAAGAGTGTTAGCGAGAAACTCTGCCTAATGTAGATTGGAATCTTGTTCCAAAGCATAGGAAGTCTCTGGGACAGGAATCTATCCCTCCAGCACATCCTATTTATTGTTGTGGTGAGGTTTAGATCCCTAGAGCGTGTGACTCTAGGGGATAAGGTTTTTTTTTAGGTGGAGCATGTCCATCAATTCTGGGTTGGACATGGCCTTATATGTCAGGCAGAGATCACCTCTAAGTAGGCGGCATGCAACAGAGTACAGCTGGTGTTTCTTCAATTGAACTGCATAGTGTATCTGTTTGAGGCCAGTGATTATCTTGGCGAGGTACTTCTGTGGTCTTTCCAACTGTTGCAGGTGTCTTGTAAGATACATCCCAAATGCAGCATTGTACTCTATGATGGGTCTGATGAGTGATGAGTAGAGGGGCACAATGACCTCTTTTGATCTGGATGTGAACCCTTTTGTGATTAGGTGGGCCACATCAAAGGATTTTCTAACCACTTTGGCAATGTGATTATCAAAGGAGAGATTACTATCTACTTGGATCCCCAGATCCCTTATTACATTTTCCGTATTTAGGGGACTACCACCTATGTGGTAGTTTGTGGGTACTTTGTTTTTCCAAAGGGGATGACTATGCACTTTTTGGCATTTAGCTTGAGGCCATGATTTTGACACCAGGTATCCGTCTCAGCGAGACCCTTTTGGAGGATGTCTGTGTCAGCTGGAGAGTCAATTATAGCCCCTAGTTTGCTGTCGTCTGCAAACATGGTCAGCCATAGTCCTCCTGTGCTTGCCTGTACCTCTGAGAAGTATATGCCGAACAGGAGGGGTCCTAGGACTGAGCCCTGAGGAACACCACTTGTAACTGGTTTAGACTCGGACCTAGCTCCCACAACTCTCACCATGTGGGTTCTGTCCATGAGCCAGTCAGCAACCCATCTTGTGATGTAGGGGTTTTGGCAACCCATCTTGTGATGTAGGGGTTTATGTTCAGGCTGGTGAGCTTGTCTATAATACCAGAATGGGAAATGGTGTCGAAGGCTTTTGGGAGGTCTATGTAGGCTGTGTGTACCACCTTTCCCTCGTCTATAGCCTTGGTAACTGTCTCAAAGAAGTCCACCAGATTTAGGAGGCATGATCTACCCTTATCAAAGCTGAACTGGGTAGGGTCCAGTGTTTGGAGGTTCCCAATGTCTCTGTTAATGAGTTCCATGATGATGCTTTCCATAGCCTTGCAGACCAAGCTAGTCAGGCTTATAAGGTGATAGTTCTCAGGGTCTGTTGTGGCTCAACCTTTGTGGAGTGGAATAACTATTGCTGTGCACCACTCTGTAGCCTGTGGAGAGGCTGAGTTTGAAGTGTGTTTAGGTGAGGGTTTAGTTCGTCTTTGAGCTCATGTAGGACTCAGCCTGGGACACTGTCTGGTCCCATTGATACTCTGTTTTTGGCGTAATATTGTATTAATATTGTATTAATTAAATAATCTACTAAATCATTAGAAAACAAAACTCTATCTTTGAATGTGTATTATGTCGGTTCCCCTTCACAAGATCGAATGGATGGAAGCTCGAAATTCATAATCTCGAGACAAGAATCTCAAACTTCCATTCACTTGAAATTGTGAATGGGAGCCTTAGGTTTAAAAAAATAAAAAGTTAACTTACCTTATTGCAGTGGGCCAGGTCCCCTCTACCCTAGCAGTTTAAATGTGAACGTTCTGTGACCGCACTATAGCGGAGGCATGGAAAATCTTCTGTTTGCGCTTACGCATACAATGCAGAATGGGAGATTTCCCTTTCTTTCACTATAGTGTGATCTTGGAGTAGGTATATTTAAGTAGGGGGTATGGCGGTGCAGGGGCTTGGCCCCCCTGCAAAAACATTTGAAAGGTGTTAATTTTATTTTTGTACATTTCATACATTCGAGCTTCTCTAAATTCGAGATTCTGGTTTCGAGTTTATGCCTTTCGAGTTTAGAGAAATTCAATTATATGAAGGGGATCCATTATGTCTATTTGAAAAAAAAGTATAAGCCATGGAATCAGAATTAGCAAAGGTATGTATATCTTTCAATAAATAAGTTTCCAAAAAATTTTTCAACAATTTGGCCGAAGCTGCAATTCTTCTTTTGTTATGTGATGTTGACTCTTTATTGTCTAAAATACAATTAAAATCATCAACTAATATTATATGTCCCTTAGAAAGTTGTACTATATGAACAAAATGTTGTTTTACCATATCAGTGCCTATTCCTGCAATCCAGTATAGATTTACTAAGGTGTATATTTTGTTATCAAACTGAATAGTAATTAGACAAAATATTCTTTTATTATCTTTATATGTATTACTAATTTTTGGTTTATGTAGTAAGTTGTTCCACAAGATAGCTACTCCTCTTTTTTTGAGAATGTTCTGAGCAAGCTAACACAGAATATGATTTAGTATCTAATCTAAGTGCATCCTCTGTTTTCAAATGGATTTCTTGTAAAAATATTAATTGAAATTTATGCAGTTTGAGATATTTAAAAAAACTCCCCCTCTTATTTGGATTATTTAATCCATTAATGTTAATTGAAATACACTTTAATGAAGTCATTCGATAGTATGATGTTGAAAGAGAAATATTTTGAACAAAACCATAGATTATTAATGTAAATAAAAGGAATTCCTAGAGATACATTATTGTTAAAGTAATCTGGAAACATCAAAAAAAGTAGACTTTTGAGAATTACTCTTTTAAGAATTGTGGAAAATGCCAAGAAAGCAATAGTAAACTATTATAACTTAAACTGTTAACTTCATAACCACCATTACCCCTCTGGAGTATAATACTCCCAATTTGAGTGACATATGGTCACTCAAATTAACCTTCTGTTCAGTAGCAACATCTAATCAGCGTCTGTCTGAGAAATATCTACTCTGAATAAACAATTTTAGGTTCTTATTCATGTTAATAATACATGGAATAATCGCATAAAAGTCTATATATATAACTAACAAATATTTACAACCATATCTAACACTTTATAACTGTTAACATATTATCAAACATCAGTATAACTACTAATAAAATGATAATCCTGTGTGTACCTGGTTATAATACTGCAAAAAGAATGGTTCTGTTTATATTTATGTTGTATATATAACACATCATGTAGCCAAAAAAAAAATACAAATTAGAATTCAGTACCTACAAATCTGGTCTGTACAACACACACAAAAAAAATGTGTATGTTAGCTCATGTGTTAAGTAATTGTATGAAATTCATTCCTTGCAATAAAATTACTTCCTTTAGCTATATCATGAAAGTTGTAATGATTCATGACTACTATTTTATTGATGGGGAGTGTAACTATTGTATGACAAAATAATTTTAAAAGGCAACCATTCAGGTACAAACTTTAAAAACCAGTAGTAGCTTTGGAAATACTATGTCTGAGGTTACAATATTCATCTGCTGGAATTAGGAGTGCCTATGTATGGTTTAAGAATGTAATATATATGTTAATATGTTTTTACCAACTGCAATGGTTTATTCTCATTATCAGAATACTTGCTAACTGTTTATACATAAATATTGCTTATAAAATTAGTCTGTGCTCAGAACTTGTCCAAATAAACTAGAATATAACTGACAATGCTGTGTTAACAAATAAATTTAATAACTAAAAATCTATTTAAAATCAAATAAATGACAGGCTTGCTGTTCCAAGAAACAAAAATGGATTTACAAAGTCAACTTATCATAAATAACTTACAGGTAAAAATATAAATAGTCAGTCTTTCTCTTTGCTATATTTTAGTACTGTCATTAAACTATAAAATACTCCATTTACCTTACATACACATAACAGGTCTCTCTTTCTTCCAAGAAAGTTAGTATCATCTGTAAGTTGAAAAATGCAGTTTTAGTCATGTAAAATTATGTACATGTCAGAGTAGTTTTATTTGGATTTGATAAATAGTGTATTATCATATACAGATTTCCTATAGACTAAATGAAAACTGATTATTCTGTAACATATGTGAAGGGTATGTATTCAGATATCAAAACCTATTGCACATCTGACTAGCTGTGTTATAAGTAAATGATAATATGAGTGCTGATAAATGAAATATCTATAACCAGATGGTACAATTAAGGTGTAGCAATAAGGACCATACCTCACTAAACTGTTACAAATTTTCTACTATTAGTAGTTTTACTGCAAAATAGAATGTAAATTTGCCATTGTCTAATTGGAACTATCATATTTCTAGTTGTTTATGTAACATTCAGGGTTCTTTTTACTTTGTTTATAAAGAATTACATTTCCTAAAAACCAACCATGCATTAAAGCATTAATCCAGCCTATAGTTGACAGGATAGAAAATATTGTGATTTGAACACATGCAGTATTTCTAACTAAATTCCTTATGTTCAGGGATTAGAGAGACTAAATGAATTGAATATGGTTTTAAAAATAAACAGTTAAAAGAACGCTACTTTGCACAGTTTAGATAAGGTAAAAACAAGTTTACAAACTATTTTATAACTGTCCTTTTCATTTGAAACAAAATTTCTGAAATCTTGCCTTTCATGGACTTGTAAGCATCTGTGGTTCTATGACAGTATCGAATGGACTAAATAGCTAATGCTATTTAGTCGATCTGATACTGTCGAAATGGCAAAATAGTGAAGTCACGGAACATCGAATTTTTTCCCAGGGAAAGAAATCTGTGGGCCGTCTTCGGGACTCTGTCATTTCCTCCATTATGGTGCAATCTCGGAGTTGGTATATTTAAGTAGGGGGTGTGTGGGGGGCACCGCCTCCCCAAGTTTTTTTTTTTTTTTTTTTTTTACGGAGCAGCAATTTTTTTCCCTGGGAAAAAATTTGCTTTTCCGTTTGTCGATATTTTGTTGTTTAGATATTATCGGTACGATGAAATAGCATTCGCTATTTTCATCGTATGATAATATAATATAGACACGCATCTGCTGTATGCTTTCTGGGTGCTTAAATGATCTAATAGTGCCATCTAGTGGCAGAACAGTGTAGAGTTCAATTAAGCCTCAAAAACAGCATGAAGATGCGAAAAACAGACACCTCGGCACAGATATCTCATGGAGTTATTCTCGAGCTCTGGATACAACTTTTATCATTTTCAGTGGGAAACTGTGAGCGTAAACTCATTTAGCTATAATTTAAAGGCACGAGCCTGCTGTATAACTGTTAACTGAAAAAATGACAGCAAAGCCGTCCCAAAACTGAGTGTTGCCATAGCAACATCTGAAGCTTACCAAAGCAACCACAAGAATTAATGAAATCATGTCACAAAAAACATTGGGCCAGATTCATGATGGCTTGCACGGAGTCTAAGAGTAGAGTAAGACGCCATGCAGCCATCATGTCCAACGAGCGATCCAGGGACACCCTGTAGGGGCATGTAAGAGAGCTCCTAAAACAGCTCTTACACTGACAGGGCTAGGACATGCAAATCACCTCAATTGCAGGCGAAAGGCATGCAAATGAGGTAGATGTGCGATTCAGGAAACCCAAACCTGTCCGAGTAAGAGCAGTGTTATTTGCAGAAAAGTACTCAGTTGACAACTGAGTACCATTCTGCAAATAGCAAAATGGAGCCATGACAGCTCCAAATAAAGGTTGCATCCAGTGCAGGAAGCATGCCAATGGCCAAATATACGGCCATTGGAAATGTTCCCTGATGCAAAATTAAAATAAAAATATTTTTTTACGCCGATTTCCGATGTTTAAGCATAGCGCAGCGCCGCGCAAATGGGCTGCACTCTAAAACACAGAATACTAAAAATTATAACCCACAAATGTGGATTTTATTGAAATTGTTAATGTACAATGCAAGGGAATGGCAGGCTGAAGACAACATGGCCACCGAGTAGAGGTTGCTAAGGGGGGAAGCTCAGTCTAAGACATGTAACCAAGAATTAGTAGGCAATCCTATGTAAATAAGTGTTAGGATAGTGAATCGCTAGTTTACATAGCAAATGAGCACAGTAATTGGAGTGTAGGAGTAGGATATGGGGAGTAACAGAGTAGAAGATAGGTGACATCACGAGGGGGGTATGTTAGAAAGAAGTGAAGCTTATTGGAGCAGAGTGGCATGTGTCCGCTGCCAGTTAGACATCATGGAAAGAGGTGTGTCAACAGGTAGGCTAGGGAAAGCCTAGAAATGGAAGGTGTATACCGTGGATAACACCAAAGTTTGTTGCTGAGGGTGCATGCATGTGTGTGCACGCCTGTAAACCCGAGTAAGACAGAGTGCGCGCGTATAAGCGTGAGTGTGCACTTTTAAGCTGGAGTAAGCATGTATAAGGCTGTTTAAAGAGTTGTAAGCACGTTTGCACTGGTGTGCGCACATGTTAACCCGAATAAGCAAGTTTTAGTCCGTGTAAGCATGTGTGCACGAATGTTAGCTGCTGTGCGCGTGTTTGCACTTGTGTGTGCGGCGCTCCCCCCTGAGGAAACAGAAAGGAAAAAGGAAGCACAACAAATAGTAGGAAGCTACCAGGGAGTACTAGCAGAGCTAGCAGGTGAAAACAATCAGAATCAGGCAATTACACAGGCAGTACACTAGCCCAGCCCAGCCTAGCACTTAAAACTCTGCCAACAACAGTCCATTATGTTTCTCACAACAGACACTGCAATAAGCTAATAGAAGTGAAAACTGAAAAAGCTTTACTGAGACAAAGAAATGTTAGGGGCTGCCATTGCTGTTATAAGGTGACATATGCAACATGCTGAGGGTGGTGACAATGGAAATGCTGCTGGACAACCCACAGTGAGGAGACGGAGAAGAGTGTACAGGCCCAGGGTAACCTACCAGGGGCTACATGAGCTGGAGATAGTGGAGCGCTATAGAGTGGACAGAGACCTCCTGCAGCAAATTATTGAGCTGTGCAGGCCATGCCTCACACACAGAACCAACAGAGGGGAACCCATCCCAGTGGAAACCAAGGTATGTGTTGGCCTAAGAATATTAGCAACAGGTACCGTCCAGAGACCAACTGGTGATATGATGGGGATATCACAGGCATCAGCATCCAGGGTACTACACCAGTTCCTGAATGCCATGTCAGCACATGTCAGTGATCATGTATATTTCCCCAATTCCTGTGACTTATTGGCCAGCAATATGCGTCTCTTCCAGCAAATAGCGGAATACCCTGAGGTAGTGGGTGCAATAGACTGCACGCACATACACATCAAAGCACCAGCCGGCGAGCGGGGTAGGGTCTACTTCAACCGCAAGGGCTTCCCCTCCATCAACTGCCAGGTCATGTGTGATGCTCAGGGCATAATACTGAATGTGTGTGCAGGCTGCCTTGGAAGCTACCATAATTCCCATATCTGGCATCTGACGCAGCTGTACCAGACATTTGCCAATGGGGACATCCCACATGGTCAACTAGTGGGGGATGCTGGCTATGCACTGGAGCCGTGGCTGATGACAGCCATCAGAAATGCACACACACCTGAACAGGAACACCATAATAAGGCACATGCACAAACACGTAATGTAATAGAGTGTGTGTTTGGGCTGCTCAAGTCATGGTTCCGGTGCCTGGACATATCTGGTGGAGCTTTGCAGTACTCACCAACTACATGTTCCCAAATTGTCATGGTATGTGCTATGCTACATAATATGATCCTGTGAAAACAGCTGCAGCAGGACCAGCATAGGCCTGGGCCAAACAGCCCCCCACCATCGCCAAGGCCATCAAAGGCAGAGCGTGACTCGAAGGAGGAACAACCTGAGCCTGCCCCAGTAGGCAGAAGGAGGTGTGCCCAGTATGCTTTGGCCTTGGCAAAGAGGCAACGCATAGCACATACACTTGCTCAGTAGAAACTCTGGAAATTTTACCCCTCTCCGAGTTGCACATAAAGTAAAAGGGATGCCTAAGTTGACACTACCTGCTTCCAAACATGTGCAGGGAGTGTAGTATGTGCATCTGACATAGGCAGCCCTGCAGCACCACCTAAGGCATGAATGGCATGTGTTAAGCAATATAAAGCAGTGCTAAACAGCATTTACTACCATGTAGTACATGCAAACAAAATCGCACACACCAACTAGCACAACTGTGGTCAATGTTCAGTAATATTGGGCAATGTCCAGCAATGTTGGTGAATATTGAGCAATGTCGGACAAGCCTGGTCTAAGTAGGGCATAGCTGAACAAAAGCCAACATGCTCATATTTGCTTAACAGGCCCTTAAGCAGTCTGGTCTGCTCAGTATGAAAATATAAAGCAGTGCTGGGCCTCGAACCCGGGATACTGTGCACAACAGCCAAAGTACTGAACCACTAAACCATGACAGTATTGCAGTGGTCCACCTGTATGAAGGAATGTTGATAAGTCTATGCAAAGTATTCTATGGAAACACTGCAGGCACAGCATAATCCTTGTTGAGTTATGACACAAAGGTGAGTCCTGCAGTGAGAACAGAACCTGACTTCCAACACACACAGTATAAATGTTAATATTGGTCATGTTCACACATATCAGCAAATGTAGTGGACCTCAGATAGCAACATACTGAAGGTTCATACTGGGCATGCTCACACACACGAATAAATGAGACAAATGTCAGACAACAAAACATGTAATGCATGCTCACACACTTAGACTATGTCTGAGTACAGCAGTGGGCCATGCATATCTGGCAGTTGCATGTGTTAACCCAGGAACCTGTCACTATACAACAATCCACCCTGTGCACCCAGTTATATGACAACAGACACATCTATAATATAGTGGAACCCTGTCATAATCAAATATGTTCTGCAGATACTGAAGTTCTTCATGGAAACTGGTAAAGCAAAGATGATAAAGACCTGCAAACAGTATCAGCAATAAACATTGTGCATCATGAACATAAGCATAGGTTCAAAGGTCGATACTAGGCTATCTGCCCTAGGGCATGTACAAACCTAGCCAGAGTGTGTTTGGCATTCGCAACCCTGTCACATTACTACACTGTGTGTGTGAATAGTAGGTCACACAAGATAGCCCATGTATGTTTATGCTAGTTTGCCTCTGTCTAGCAGGGACACAGAGGATATCCCAGGGGTAAATATACAATCACCCATATAGACATCAAGATGTCTCCAGTAGGTGGTCAGTGGGCGGCTCTGCCTATGTGAAACTGGGATTACATTCTGTAGTGAGTGGAGCCTCTGGGATAATAATCTGTCCCTCCACAATGTCCTATTAACATCTGTGCTGAGGTATACGTCCCTGCAGTGTGTAGCTCCAAGGGAATTGGATATCATGAGGTGGAGCATGTCCAGTAATAGTGGTTTGGGTATAGCTGTAATCAACAGGCACACATCATATCTGAGTAGGTGGTAAGTGACTGAGTAGAGCTGGAGTTACTGCATCTGAACTATGCAAGGTATCTGTGTGAGTCCCTAGATCTGCTTGGTGAGGACCATCCGTGGCCAGTACAGTTGCTGCAGGTGTCAGGTAAGGTACACCCCAAATGTGGCATTGTAACCAAGCATGGATGTGATGAGTATAGGGGCACAATGACCTCACTCTATCTAGATGTGAAACCATAAGGGATAAGGTGGCACACATAGCAGGTGTGTCCAACCACTTTGGCAATGTGAATGTTAAAGGCGACAGTACGAACAAGTGATGTCCCAAAACTCCTAACAACTCCTACTGTATGTAATGGAGTACTACCTATGTGGTAATGTGTGGGCATGTTGTTACTCCCAAAGGGGATGACTATGCAACTAATGGCATTTAGCTGTAGGCCATGGCTTAGGCACCAGTCATCCATCTCTGTGAGACCCTGATTGAGTATGCATGTGGCAGCTGGAGAGTTGATAATGGCATCCAGTTTGCAGTCAAGTGCAAACATGTTCAGGCATATTCCCCCTGTGATAGCCTGTATGTAAGACAAATATATACTGAACAAGAGAGATCCCAGGACCAAGCTGTGTGAGATGCCATGTGTAACTGGTGTATAGTCAGACATGGCACCTGCAATCCTGACCATGATCTAGGTATCAATCCATTGTGTGAGATATGTGTCCAAACTGATACTGGTAAGCCTATGCATAATGGCCCAGTGGGTTATTGTGTTGAATGGTTTTGCAAGGTTCAGGTAGGCTGTGTAAATAGTCGTCCCTATGTTGATGGACCTGTTAGCCATTTAAAGAATACCTACAGGTTCGAGAGGCAAGATCTGCCCACAACAATGCTGAAATGAGTAGGACACAGTGTCTGTAGGTTCCCGATGTCTATGTGTAGGAGTCCTGTGACAATATGCTACATAGCTTTGCAGAACAGGCTACATAGGTTTATAGGGCAATATAGTCTGTGGTCCATTGTGGCACCAACTCTGTGGAGCAGGACCACTGTCGCAGTACGCCATTCCTTGGGTACATATCCTGTGGTAACTCCGATATTGAACAGTGATGTAATATGAGGGTTGCGTTTGTCATGATGCTCGTGTATGATGCAGGTTGAGACACCATCTGGTCACATTGATACTGTGATGTACACTGTGGGGAGGGCAGCACTCACCTGTTACTGTGCGATGTCAGGGAGGTTATACTCTGCTGGGATGGATAGTTGCTCATTAGGGGGGATGCGTGGGAGACATCTGCACTGAACCTGTTTGCCAGGATGTAGGCAATGCCAGTGGGTTCAGGGTAGGTTTAGTCAGTATGCAGTAACTCACAGCATATCAGTGAGTGTCCACCCAGGTTCCTGACATAACTGAAAAAGGCTGTGTGGTCCTACGTGTCAGGTGCAATTGTCTGGTAGAAGCAGCCCTTAGAAAAGTCCATGAGTGATTCTAGTTGTCTGCTAGTACAGATCACAGATGCCTTCCCAGTCTGGGATTGTGCTCTATCATACAGTAGCGTCCTCTTGACGTTGTAAGGCTTATTAATGGCTGTGGTCTACCAGCCAGGTACCCTGCCATAGTAGTATTGGGTCTTGTTGTTATTTGGGATACCACAATCCATGCAGTCCACTAGGTGTCCATAGAATGTGTATGTAAAGGATGCAGCAGTGTGAGCCGTATATGCCACTGTCTCAGGATCTCTGAAGGATACCACCTTGCTTTGGTGAAGTGAGATGTTGGCTCGTGAGAAGTTCACCAAGATTACCCAGGAAGGGTGTGTGGAGGGTATATGTACGTCCTGTGAGATACACGTATGTTCTGACCTTACCAATGAGGGGTATATTGCTCGTGTGGAACATAGAGTCCCCATGTTGGTGATGAGCAGGTCCAATATATATTCCCCCTTGCAGCTGTGCTGACTGGTTGTGCCAAAGCATATGAGTCCACAAATTGTAGTGACTGTTGGGTGAGGTTGTCGGGGTTTGAGTAGTATCCCCAGTCAATATGTGTGTATATGAAGTCACACAATATAATGGTGTCTGTGGAGACCTGCATATTCTCCATAGTTCCCACAAAAGCCAAGTGTGGTTCCTGAGTTTGGAAGTGTGTTCTGTAGAAGGCAACAAACTGAAAGGCAGTATTGCACAATGGTAGTTGTCTATGTATGGTCTGTGATGCTTTGTGCAGTGCTACTAACCTGGAGGTGTGTGTATCTGTGATGTATATGGATACTCCCCCTAGTTGTGTTGTCTGTTCCAAGTCTTGTTGTCAGACAGCATGATATGAAACATAACCTGGTAGTGCTGGTGTGCATAAGCGAGCCTGAACCAGGTGTCTGTCAGTGCACAGATATTGCTCTCCTCCATACTGAGGAGAGTCCTGAGTGGCCACAATATGAGGTTAACACAACTGTTGTTGAGCAGCATTACCCTTAGTTTCATTTAACCTGTAATGTCTATGGAGGTGGGTTTGTCTTCTGAGCCCTGCATAAAAAAGGCACTCTGGTGTTAGCAAGAGCCTTAGCCAGCATACCAAAGTCCAAGGGTGACAGGTGCAAGCTGTCCATAGTGAAGCTACGTGGCATGTTGAGCATGTCACCATATGCTGACAGACACTGTATCCCCTATGAATGAAACAAATTTGTTAGCCAACTGTTAAATGTGAAATGTATGTCCATATACTGTGACATCATAATTGGTGGGTGTAAGATGCTAGACAAGGTCAAGGTCATACTGGCCTGGGCTACATGATCAGAGTGTACCTCCATGTATCATGTCATGTGGTCCAGGGAGTAATGTCTGAGGTGACACACACCAGCATGGACAATGATGGTGCCAGTCTTGTACTTGCTTTGGAGTGACCTGACTGCCTGTGTTATGCGGCAGATCCTGGCACTCAACAGACAGCCCAAAGTGACTATTCCTTTGTCAGGGCTGGTGAGTGGTGCGTCAGTGTGTCTGAACATAAGTGTCGTCTATTACAAGTTTATTAGGTGTGTTGTTTAGCCCGAAGGCAGTGACTGTGTGGCACACTGACATTGTGAAGTTAGTGATATGTGGGTATTGTAGTGGGGTAGCAGGTGTGTGTGTCTGCTTTGGAGGTCTCTGCTGCTTAGGTAGAGTACATTTACAGCATCCGAGTATGTCAGTTTGTGCTAATGTGGTTTGAGTGCTGTTGCTAGGGGATATGTGAGACTGATATGTGGTGTGTGTGTGGTTACCTTCACCACCTGATACACTGTGCCAGTCATGGGTCGAGAGACTTCAGCTCCCTGTATGTCTATATAGGTGCATCTCACACATATATCTGAGTTTGTCAGGAGAAGGAGAGGGTTGTCTGTGTACATGAGGTAGATGTGACATTGTGTCAATATCACTATATCCATCAGCTGGACTGAAGAGTACACACAAAACTGAACCCTGGACATGCCAGGATATTATCATGACATACTCTGTGGCCTGATCACAAAGGATCAGTAGGGTGTTAAGCGTATAAAAGAGTATAACAGGGATTAGTGCTCATGTTCGTTAGTGTGTTGTAAAGAGGAGCTGAGAAGGAGTCCAGACTGAATCATGGCACCTCCTTCAGCTATGTCATAAATATCAATGTACACACATATATGTCCCGAGTCAGGGCCAACTGTACCTGAGTGTCAATGCTGACATCATGACAGACAGGCCCATATGTACATACCCATCCCCCACTGACAATAGTCCACATCATCATACCAGGAGATATCACATATAGAATGGATGAGCAGCTACCCCCACTGCCAAAAGCATGGCAGCAGGTGGAATACATTGATTCCCAATATCTGTCATGCACAAACTACAGAACAAACAGATCATGCACCTGAACAGTTAGCTGAGCCACACCCCCTACACAGGATGTGGAACCATTGAATGTGTCACAGCTACATATGGCACTCCCCACAAGTGTTGGTGCACAACACACCATGGGAAGTCAAGTCCAATACACCTATGAGGTCTGATCTGCAAGGTCATGGAGTCCATCATGGTTGCAGTCATAAAAAGAGCTATTGGAAGCTGACACACACACAGCCCTACCAACTGTGGTATATTCATGTGCAGGTCATGGTTCTCAAACATGCTAGACTGTTTGCAAGGCAGCCACCCAGGAAATACATCAATGAACACATCTACACATGTGTCACAAAGACTTTTAATAGCCCTGTATCAACATCCCAGACACATGTAGTATCCACAAAACCAAGAAGCTGTGCATAAATATGTGTTGACATATGACGGAATGTCAATGTGTCCACAGATAGATCACACAATGTAAGGATACTGAGGTCATCTTCAAGCTGTTGACACCTGCTGACCCACATGGACCATCCCTGGAATGGAATAAAACAAAGTGTACACACATCACCATGTCCAGTCTGATGATGTCACCATCCTATAAATAGGAAAACTCAGTAAAGGAGGTACATTCCTCTTTGGAAAGTCTGATGATGTCACCATCCTACAAATACTGCAGGTGAAGAGAAACCAGCCAGTAAAGCAAATAACACGCCGTGGTAATGCGTCTCTCTCTAGTAACATAACATAGCTAGGTAGGGGTTTGAATCCTGCAAACAGTGAGTGTCTGTGTTTGTGGGGGGTTTGTGTGTATGTGTGCAATTGTCTTTGAAAGGAGTGTCCTTTTTGGAGACTGTGAAAACACACTAAAAGACGTACATTCCTCTTTGGAAAGTCTGATGAAGTCACCATCCTACAAATACAGCAGGAGAAAGAAAACCAGCCAGTAAAGCAAACAGTGCACCGTGTTAATGTGTCACTCTCTAGTATCATAACATAGTTAGGTAGGGGGTTGAATTCTGAAAATGCTGACTGTGTGTGTGCCACTGTTGGTCAACACGGTGTGGGTTTTGCTTTTACTATGGTATGATATAGTATGATGACAACAGTAAGTGCATTGCAGACATCAGGTATCTGCGTGGCAAATATATATGTGTACATGTCCCCTCAATCAGTACATAGGTGTGAAGCCTGCATACTACATGAATACATTTCTTTCCATTGACAGGTTGTGCCGCTGCTACTCAGATCATAGGTCACATATGTATGTATGTGACATGGCCATCCACTGTCATGTTCTGTGGCCAAGGTCATCTGTGGCACACACACCCATGACAGTTACTTGAGTAGTGTGAGTGAGGGTATATGCCTGGGGTATATGTCAGACATGGTCATGCACAACAAAGTCTGCCAAGAATGGACAGTCTTTATAGGTGTATGACTGCCTTGTGGATATGCATTCAGGCCTCTAATGTCTGTGATATACCTTGGGACTCCACAATATCTATGGATATGTGGATACCAAGGGACACATGACATGACATGGGTCTGTATGTACACAATAGTACCCGACATACATGTTGAGGGCTACCACAGGTGTTGTACTGACAGGATAGTATGTATAGTACTTGAGGATGACTATGCCATACTCGGCTTACTGCTATACAGCATGTATCACACAACAGGTATCTGTCTGTATGATACCCTTGTGTAGGATATGCGTCCCATACAGGAAATGCATTGTAGGCCATTCCATGCATCCCCAGATTTGGATGGACACATCCCTAGTGTGTCTGCATGTACCTAAGGGGGCTATATGACACACAGGTATGGTCACAGTAATGGGTGGTGGTCATCACCACTGGTTAGTGTTATAGTGTAGCACCAGTAGGATCCAATTGATACTGGGTTCCCTACTACTGTGTGTCATTTGTCAGGACATCATCCAATGATTGCTTATAGTCATGCTGTTCAGGTTGTGTATACTACCAGACTGCAAATCATTGACTGATATTAATGGTATCACCCGTGGCATAGTGTCAACCCATGTCATACACAAGTCTACCCATGTTAGTACATAACTGTAGTAGAATGCATACTGGCCATTGAAAGATGCAATGGGATGTTAATAATGTGTACGACAGGGTATGCCACATGTCCCATGTGTCCCCTATGCACGTACATCCAGAAAGTGCGCACCCATCATGTTCACAGATGTACACTTGCTATTCTGTACTGCACACATCACACACGTACTGTCCACTCGCTAACACATGCTGGCAACACATCACACATCAGCCAAGTGGCACATGGGTGGATAATACATACTCAGACCTAACAGTGGTGTAAACAATGCTATACTGACAATCAGAGCTTTGATGCATAATGTCTGCTCAGATATACCTACAAGGATGTAGTTAGACTTCCTTGTTGACAACTCGCTATTATTGCTACACTGCTATAGTGTCACCCTGTGCATCAGCACCATGTTAGCCTGTCTCTCCGTTGATAATGCAGATGACAGGAGGTGGCACAGGTATCATCATATGCACAGGGCATTTTGTTGTTTGCCAGTGGCTGACATTGACCCATCCAATCGACATGTCTGTGTGTGTGTGTGTGTGTGTGTGTGTGTGTGTGTGTGTGTGTGTGTGTGTGTGTGTGTGTGTGTGTGTGGGGGACAACAGTACAGCATGGGCCAATGTTGATGTAATGTGTGTGTGTATGTGTGAGCCCTAGTTGTTTGCTTAATGTGTGTGTGTCTGCATGCACACAGCTCCACCATGTGGCTGCCATATACGGTGGTTTGTGGGACAGCCACAGACTGTACCTGCTTGGCTGTACAGATCACTGTCTCTGGCCACAGACACAGTACCTGTGCCTGGCAGGGATGCTACAGACGGTATCGGGTAGCAACCCTGACTGGCTACTGTCATCAGAGGCAGGGTATGATGACTGGACCCATGTCCCTGCTGGGACTGGCCAGAGCCATGTGCAAGTGGTCTACTGGGACGGACAATGGACAAGCCAGCTCCAGCATTGCTGGGGCTGGTACTACCACTACAGGAGCAGCTGTGAGGTGTGGGCCATCTGCGACCACTGCCAGCTGTTGCTGTTGCTGGCATGCGTCCGCATCGATGTCACAACCGTCCCGCACGGTCCTTGCTTGAGGAAGACATGTTGTGGAGGGCATCTATTGTCTCCCCCCAATGTCTATCAATGACCTCGGTGTATGTCCGGATGGCACTGGCAAGGTCACGGATGCTGTCATTGATACCGGTGTCATGTGCCCTCTGCGCCCTAAGTCCCTGCCTGGTGTACCGTTCCATATCTGCCAGAGCCTGCATTACAGTCCGGAACATAGTGGTCATCGTAAGACCTGTGAGGGCACGCCTGCCAGGGGCAATACGTCCAGTGGTGCTCCCCCGAGAACCCTTGGATCTCTGCCTATGTGGTACCATTGCGGGTCTATGGCTATGGCTGCTGTGAGGGGATGCACGTGCCATGGGTTCCACACTCTTCTGGTCAATGCCAACTGTATGCTGTCCCTTCCCTATGGCCATTGGTGGTGAGGGATGTAATGGCAGTATGAGTGTGCGCATAGGTGGGGTTGAACGCTGTGTACTGTCAATTGGTGGACTAACGACAGACCCTGTCAAATCTCCCTGTGCCAAAATACATGTTTCATCATCACCACTATCCATGGCAGTGGCTTCAAGTCGCCTGCTGCTTTCGCCAAGCCCTACCTCAGCACCTGTGACAGGAAGACAGGAAACACACATTACGGTCTGCACATGCACACATGCACACATGGACATATGCACACAGGCACACATGAACACAGGCACACAGGCGCACAGGAACACAGACACACATGCATACAGGCACACAGGAACACATGCACATAGGAACACAGGAACACATGCACACTCTTCACTACAACAGATACACACACAACAGACTTCCAAATCATACTCAATACTGGTTGAAGGTGGGTGACAGTATCACAAGGCAAACAGTCATGCACACATGTCAGCATGCAGAATAAGTGTTGTTCAAGTCCATGCAGTGTGAGTGTAGACAGCCATAGTTGATGACAGTGTACATGGCTGTGGTGCATGTGTGTACATGTTCAGTGATTGCCTACACCCTGGAACACAATGCGTACAAGGAAACAACATTTCTGTGCAAGAATGATAAGCTCTGCAATGTCCTGTGCACCATCACACACAGGTATATATACCATGACTGCATGTGTTATCTGTGTGTCACATGGATTTCCATGTCTGATTGCAATGTCTGTGTCTGTAGCAGATAATTGTGGACACAGGTGTAGCACATGCATGCTATGTACACACACAGGATGGGTGGTGCATGTATACGTGATGGTAGACCAATCCTGGACAAGGCAATTGTAACAGTATGGGGTGTAGTACCATTAGCCATCATCATCATGCATCATTTGGTCACTCAAGGCCACTAAAGTGTGATAGACCACCGCCTAGCATGCTGTACCTGAACCGCAGTGCCGTGGCTAAGTTCACAATTACACAGCCACGTTGCACAAGGGTGTGTGAGGTGTCCAATAGGGATCATTGCCTAACATGACTGTGTTATGTGTTGAGGAGTGTTGCACAGCCCCATGCTAGGCCCCTACCCCTCAGGTATGGTATGTG
This sequence comes from Protopterus annectens, assembly GCF_019279795.1. NCBI lineage: Eukaryota > Metazoa > Chordata > Ceratodontiformes > Protopteridae > Protopterus > Protopterus annectens. The sequence goes on along the minus strand of NC_056739.1, from coordinate 1,432,760,092 downwards.
TGGTGTGTGGATGACATGTGGGATACTGAAGTGTGACCTGGCAGTGGGTGTCCGGTTACACTATGTGTAGCATGTTGAGGTGTACTGCGTATGACAAATGTGTTATGTTGTGTACATGTGTGTCAACTATGCCTATCCAATGTGCAGTACAGTGTTGCCACATTTGTGTCTGATGATCTATGCATTGCATGTGAATGAGGCAGCTACTGACATTACTGAGATGTTTCACGTCTCACAGCAAACATGCACAGCATGCATTATGCATAGGTGTGTTATGTGTACATGGCCTACATGTCACCTATGACATGCACAGTTCAATACCAAGTTTAAAGTGTTAAGACACTCACCAGCATGTAACGTCTGCCCTGCTGTCACACCAGAGGGACCTGCAAGAATATGACACAGTTTGTCAGTGGCCACACCAGTGGCATTGCTACTGTGAGTATGCTAAACTACAGTAGAACAACAGGCATAGGTGTACAGATTCTATTCAAATTATCAGTATTGCACACAATAGGCAGCACAACTGCTAAACACAGTACACATCTAACACATGCATAATCTAACAATACAGGTAACAGTAGTCTACAGCTAGGGCATGTTACCTGCACGCTCCAAGTCACTATGCTGGGTGGATCCAGCCTCCATGATGACACGTGTGATGTTGTTGTTGCTGTAGGCCAGGAGCCACCACACTTAGCAGCAGTTCCTCCACTCTGGTGAGGGGGGATGTATGGCCACCCCACCACCTGTGGCAAGCTGTTGTCTGTGGATATCAGATGCATGCCACTGGACATGTCTAATTAAATCACTGCAGTGATGGCGTACCTGCTCATATGTCTGGTTATGCATGCCTATGTCATTTACCCGACGAACAAGTTCTTGCCACAGTGCAGTACCCTCCTGCTGGTGCTGGCTGGCCCTTGAAAACAGCAGGGTACAGTGCTGTACCAGGCTGTGGTGGATTTCCTGTTCCTCTGCAGGTGTGTAGAAGGGGTTCCTGTGATGAGCCATAAGCCTGGCAGACAAGTAAATGATATGTGTGAGCAAGTCATGTGGCACACTTAACATTATACAGTACAGATATCAGTTAACAGTCATATATAGCATCTGTTCGTCTGTCACAGGATACACACATTCAATACCACATATCAGTGCTCAGCCCACAACTGGCTGACAGTGCCTGCTACACTCCATATGACACACCAGTATACACCAGTACTTGGCTCACTGTTTGGGATCCAATGCACAGCCTTGCCAGGGGGGTACATATCAAGCTAATGCATGCAGATGTATGTCATCCATTGCAATGAATGTGAAGTACAGTTACAGTATAACCAGTAACCCACCCTAGTCGTTGATGCCATACCCTACCTAACATATGTGCACAGTTGTTAATATAGCTGGCATACTGCTGTAACAGAGTATACATGTTGCTAGGTACACACGCAAACCCTACATCACACATGTGTTTGCAGACATGGTACAGGTATCATTACACACACATCAGACATTCATACCACACACAAATGTATGCTAACACAGATGAGCATTTGCTATGTACCTTACAGTACTGAGTGCCCCTACTTACAGATACCTATGCCTGAGGAATGTAATCTGTGCAGACTGCAGGAAACACACAAGACAGTGTTACTAGGGAATGTGAACATACACCATAATGTGCTGTTTAGGCCTACAGATTCAGGTGGTACAGTTCTAATGTCGGATGGATTCACCAGCAGTACCACTAACTGAGCATACATGTATTGCTTCAGCCTATGATGGGACACCACAGTCGTACACAAGGAACTATGTCACAACATATACAATCCTACTATGTCTGCATCCCAATAACTGACACATCTTTCTCTGGCCTCACACATAGGACACAAACGACCATGACAGAAACAACCTCACTCCTAGCTATCACACCATCACAGACCTTGCATACATTCACTGTCACACTCATTCCACCTCACATAGCTGGTATTGCACTGTGTACATGTCTGTGTGCATTGTGTCATAAGTAGGTAATACGCTATTGTCCCTGGGGCCTACAGCAGCCTAGCCATATGATACCCTGGCCTGTGACACATGTAATTAGATTTCACTTCCTCCTGTCAACCGGATACACAGAGGTGATTCCCAAGGCGTGTTACCTATCCCCCATACAATCATCAGGGGTATGTCTGACATCTGCTACTGAGGAGCCTTGTTTGTTCATGCTGGGTGGTTTACTCCAGAGTATGGCATATTTGCCAATAGGAGCCTATCCCTCCAGCATGTGCTGTTTAGTGATGTTGTGGGGACTAGGGATCTAGGCCGTATAGCCCGGTGGGATTGTGAGGTGTTGACATGGTGGCTGTCTGACTGCTATGGGTGTGGCATGCCTCTGTATGTTTGGCAGAGGTAACCTCTGAGTGGCCGGTATACAAAGCACTGTAGCTGTGGTTATGTGAGTCAGTCTGCGTAGGGTATATCTTTCAGGGCAGTATTACCCTTTGTGAGGTATGTCTGTGGACTTTCCACTTGCTGTAGTTGTCATGTGAGGTACATACCACATGGGACATTGTGATGAGTAAAGGGGGACACTGACCTATATTTCCGTACATGACACACCGTTTATGATTACACGTACCACGCAGACAGATTACAAGACTAGAGTGGCACTGTGAATATCAAAGGGGAGGCTACTGTCCACCTGTGTCCCATGTTCCCTTCTGACACCTTCAGTGTTAGTCAGGCAACTACCTATCTGATAGTTAGTGGGTAAAGTGTTTTGGAATGGGGTATGGCACTGCAGTATTAACACTGGTGTTCAGTCCATGCCTTGGTCACCAGGCACCTGTTGCAATACGTCTGACCCTGTGTCTCCCTCTCTCACTATAAATATTTATATACATATATATCACTCTACATATATATATATATATATATATATATATATATATATATATATATGAATATTTATATACATATATATATTATATATCACTCTACATACATATATATGTATATATATATATATATATATATATATATATATATATATATATATACATACATATCTATATATATCCACATAGATATCCATATATATCTGTATATATCTATATATCTCTATATATATCTATATATATATATATCTACATATCTATAGATCTATATATATCTATATGTGACACATACTGACATCTCAGATGCTCAGGTAAGCGCTGCCCTCTCCAAAGCAAAAAACACAGCATCAATGGGACCAGACGGTGTCCCGGGCTGCATTCTACATGAACTCCAAGAAGAGCTAAACCCAAACATAAAACTACTGTTCAATCTCAGCCTTACTACAGGATATGTACCCAAAGAGTGGCGTACAGCAACAGTGGTCCCTCTCCACAAAGGTGGTGACTCAACGGATCCTGGAAACTATCGCCCCATAAGCCTGACTAGCTTGGTCTGCAAAGCTATGGAAAGGATCATCATGGACCTCATAAATAAAGATATTGGGGACCTACAGACACTGGATCCTACCCACTTCATCTTTGTTAAGGGCAGATCCTGCCTCTTAAACCTGGTTGATTTCTTTGAAACAGTCACTAAGGCCATTGATGAGGGGAAGGTGGTCCACACAGCCTACCTGGACCTCGCATAAAGCCTTCAATACAATACCCCACTCGGGCATTATAGATAAACTCACCAGCTTAAATATAAACCCCTATGTCACTAGATTGGTTGCAAACTGGCTCAAGGACAGAACCCACATGGTTAGAATTGCTGGAGCCATGTCAGACTCCAAACCAGTTACAAGTGGCATCCCACAAGGCTCAGTCCTGGGACCTTTCTTGTTCGGTATATATTTCTGGAGATACAGGCCAACACAGAAGGACTGTGGCTGACAAGTTCGCAGATGACTGCAAACTGAGCACCATAATCGACTCTCCAGCTGACACAAGCATCCTCCAAAAGGGCCTCATAGAAACAGACAACTGGTGCCAGAGCCATGGCCTCAAGCTAAACACCAAAAGTGTATAGTCATCCCCTTTGGCAAAACAAAGTGCCAAATTACCACATAGGTGGTAATCCATTAAGTACAGAAGAAGTAATTAGGGACTTGGGGACCCAAGTTGATAGCAGTCTCTCATTTGACAACCACGTGGCCAAAGTGGTTAGAAAAACATTTTATATAGCCCACCTAATCATGAAGGGATTCACATCTAGATCAGGGGAAGTCATCGTTCCTCTTTACTCATCCCTCATTAGGCCCATAATTGAGTACAATGCCCCTTTTGGGATGTACCTTACCAGACACCTGCAGCAACTGGAAAGACCCCAAAAGTGCCTCACCAAGAGGATCAAAGGGCTCAAACAGATGCCATATGCTGCTCGGTTAAAGAATCTCCAGCTCTACTCAATGGCATACTGCCTGTTCAGGGGTGATCTGTGCCTGATGTATAAAGCCATGTCCAACCCGGAATTAATGGACATGCTGCACCTCAAAAAATCCAAATCCCGTCGAGCTACGTGCTCGACAGACTTGAACTTCAGCACTGAAATAAATAGGACATGCTGGAGGGACAGATTCATAACTCAGAGGCTCCCTTCACTCCGGAATAAAATCCCAGTCCAGGTTAGGCAGAGTCCCTCATTGACTCTCTTCAAGAGGAATCTTGATGAGTGGATGGGAGATCGTAGGTTTAACCCGGGTATCACTTCTATGTCACTGTTAGACAGAGGCACAGTATACTAACCTCGAAAAAGGGCATAGCAAAATTAATTTAAAATGGGTGGTGAAAGCCAAACACATTCTGGCTAGGCTTATAAATGCCCTAGGGCAGATAGCCTAGTATGAACCTATGAACCTATATATATTTGTATATATAAATATATATATATATATATATATATATATTTGTATATATATATGTATATATATATTTGTATATATAAATATATATATATATATATGTATATATATATATATATATATATATATATATATATATATATATATATATATATATATATATATATATATATATATATATATATATATATATATATATATATATATATATATATATATATATATATATACACACACACACACATACTTGTAAACAGCCACTGCTGTACATAAACATGCACATATATGCAGATATACTGGCCACCTTTCATGGTAATGGAAAATTCATAAAATACAAAGCATTTTTTTATTAATTTTGGGACTGAATATATTTCATAAAATGAGTTTGAATAAACTGTTTGGAGTTTTGCAGTGGCTGGACCTGATTTCCTTCAAGTGTGGGTTTTTATTACACCTTTCATGGTGGGAATATCAATTATGGAACAGTTGTGAGACATACGATTATGTAATAATATTGCACAGTGTTGTGCAGAATGCATTTCGCTGTCCTCAGGCCGTATAGCCGTAGCAGACCTCACTGGCTGTAACTCAGTCCCACAGCATTTAATCACCACATGACATATACCTGCACTGCTTGCTTTTTCAATGCCACACACTACAACCTACATAGATATGTGCACATAGCAACCTTCAAATACATATATATGTCCAGCCTTCACTAACAGTTGCAGTATGTCCCTTGCCCTATGCACATCTGCATCTACATATAGATACAGACTGCTACCACATAAGGAGTGTTCACAGAATGTAGAGTACCCCTCAGACACATCATTCAGATGCCAGCAAATACATCTGTGTTACATACCTTGCCTTTGTATTTCTCACCTCAGTCTGTTGTACCTGTTGATGTTTTTTTATTTTTATTTGTTTAGGTCGGTGTCCTCCACTGCTTCTGTTTGTTTTATTTTTTGTTTTGGTTGGTCGGTGTCTCCAACCGCCTCTGTTTTTTTTTTTTTTTTTTTGGTTTGGTCTCTCCAACTGTTTGTCTGTCTGTCTCTCTCGCTTGCTCTCTCACTCTCTCTCCAGTTGCTGCAATGATATTATTACATGTGTGGACGGCAAGTACAGGCTGCTTTTGTAGGTATCTGCACATGTGCATGTGATGGCCTCTGCATCAATTGGTGTCCACCATTTAGTAATTGCATGCTGCCTGCTGTGTGGTAATTGCAGTTCTCACTGTGATTTCAGGACACTGCTATAAAATGATAGGTTAGGTAGGCATAGGCCTTTCAGTTTTGCAAGGTGGGGACAATGCTTGTTTGCTGTGGATACTGTTGTGTCAGTCAGAAGGTTGGTATATGTCTCATATCTGAAGCTGGGTTGTAGCCAGTGAAATGCCTGTTGTACTGAAGCCTGACTGTTGCTTCTTCAAGTACACTCTTCTCAGTGTGTAAGTTTACTCACACCTCCTAATGCTAACACTGGATACATGGCAGTATGTACTTTCCTTTGGAATTAGGGAATTAACTGGCATACAACAGTAGTTATTGCAATGTATTCCTATGGCTTTCCTATTTTCCCTTTACATTCAGTCCTTGTAATGCATGTCATATTTCTTTATTGCAATGTATTCCTATGGCTTTCCTCTTTTCCCTTTACATGCACTCCTTGTAATGCATGTTATATTTCTTTCAGCACCAAGTTTTTGTATATATGATGTGTCTTAGTGGTACATCATGCAGACTGATGAGCCCAAGGTGTGGGGTTTGAGACTGACAAGGGTATTTTATTTTGCTGCTGAGCAATACAAGGGCCTTGTCATACAGAGTGACAAAGACACTTTTAAGCAGGTGTAAGTGAGTTGGCGTGGGTTTGCGCAATGCTTAGCGATGCTAAGCAATGCTTAGCTTATTGTATTTTAGTAATACTAAGCTAAGCTTAGCTTAGCGTATTATATGTTAGCAATAGTAAGCTAAGCTTTGCAGAGGTTATCATATCTTAGCAATGCTAAGCTAGGTGCACACATGCGCACACTGGTGCAAACATGCTTACTACTGTTTACAATTGCTCACTCCCGCTAACCCTTGTGCTCATGTCTTTGACAGAAAAGTAAATGGGGAGATAGGAATGTGGTGATAAAGGGTGCTCAAAGAGAGGCAGACAGTAGGGAAACTAGCTTGGGATGTACACGATGGGTGTGGAGAAGGTCCATAGCTGCCCATTTCTTTACCAGCAACAGCTGTACATATGCAATACATTAGGTGGGATATTTGAAACCTTCCACCCCTGAGAGAGTGGTGAGGACATCTAAGTATGTTGTACTTCCAATTATGAATATCAGGCACATGCACTGTTTGCGAACAGCTATACTGTCATTAGTACGTTACTCACATCTGAACAGTTTGTGGTTTGTGTTGCCATTAGCACAGTCTGCTCAGGATGACTGGACATATTTCTGTACTGTGTATGCCTACCTACACCCTTGGTTGTGCCTGACTACACGGGTATATAGTACCTTTGGGTAGGGGTGCAGAACTGCAGTGTGCATTATTTATTATCGTGTGATGATTATCTTGCTGAACATGCAGAGTTGCTGTGTACCTGTAAGTCTATGAAGGCTTGTAGTCTGTCTGAGTAGCTCCCACCTGTGGACATATCCAGATGGTAGACAGAGGTCAGCCTAGTATTCTTTGACTGTGCACCACAGCAGTCTTTTCAGCACCTGAACAATGGCATTGTCACAGGTGGTTGCTAGCAGTACATGGCTACATCTTTTGCTATTTCTGTGTTGTACTTCTACATAAGGGCATGCTTGTGGGATTCATTCTACAGCTATTTGCAGAGTGTGTAACAGCAGACAAGCTGATATGCCTGCGTGTTTCTGACTCTTCCAGGCCTCAGATACTCTCATGTATCTATTTGAACAGCCTCAGGGAAAGGTACATATAACTGGGATACACCTGTGATATAGTTCTGACATTTTTCAGTTCAGACTTTGGGTGATTCAGAGCATTTCTATTACTACACCTTTTCTGACGTGCAAGCGGTGTCTACTCTCACTTATTGACATTTGTTATGAAGTGAGATTCAACACTTTTCTGCCTACTGTTAGTACATTTCACAGGGACTCAGAGGGGCACAGCTAATGTGTGTTTACAATCAGGGTCATCACTGTAGAGCAGTCACTGTTGGGAGGTCTAGCCTGTGACCTATGCTAATATGCCAGTGTGTATCCTGCTCTGATACTGTGTGGGGTTTGTAAGATGCTACTGTAACCTTATTCCCTACTAGCATGGCTGATTCTCTTTTCACAGTCATGTCATGCAATTCAACAACACCTGCTGGTTAAGGCCCACAGAACAAGATTTGTGTTATGCCCTTCCTATTTTCCCTTTACATTCACTCATGGTAATGCATGTTAAATTGCTTTCAGCACTAAGTTATTGTATATCTGCTGTGGTTTAGTGGTACTTCATGCAGACTGGTGAGTTCAAGGTCCCGGGATCGAGACTGACAAGGGTATTTTTATTTTGCTGCTGAGCAATACAAGAGCCCTGTCATACAGAGTGACTAAGGCACTTTTAAGCAGTTGTAAGCGGGTTTACGTGGGTTTGTGTGATGCTTAGCGATGCTTAGCTAAGTGCACCCTCACTTACTACTGCTTAACAGTGCTTACTCTCGCTAACCCCCATGCTAATTTCTTTTAAAGAAAAGAAAATGGGGAGATAGGAAAGTGGTGAAAAAGGGGGCACATTGAGGGAAAGACAGTAGGAAAACAAGCTTGGGATGTGCAGGAAGGGTGTAGGGAAGGCCCATAGCTGCCCATTTCTTTAACAGCAACAGCTGTGCATATGTTGAAAATTTGGAGTGAGTTTTGTGACCTTCCACCCCTTTGGGAGGGGTGAGGACAACATAGTTTGTTGCACTGCCAATTAGAATTATCGGTGTATATGTCCTATGAACATGTGTGCAAAATGGGAAGCTATGTATGGGGCGTAATTTTTTTTCGTGTACAGATTGCCCATTTTTTTTTTTTTTTTTTCAGGTGAGAGTGGTAAGTGAGGTAGGGGAAGTAGGTATATTTGGGGAGGTAGGTTGGGGAGGTAAACAGACAAGACAAACAAGATGCATACAGGGGTGGAATCTGACACATGGGGTGGGTGAACACAATTGACGGGAAAGGTTGTTTGGAAATCGCAAGCCCATGAGCCCACAGATGGTAACAGTGGAACTGAGATCCCCACCCATGGGCAGTCACCACTGCACCTTCACAGCCCCGGGGGTGGCTGTGCTGGGGGCTGAGTAGGATGGGCAGACTCACCCATGAGAAACGCCACTCTCGCCTCAAGCTGGCATAGGGGATCAGTGACTGAACGCTGGATCTCCCTTCGCAGCAAAACCCGGACTCTTCAAAGGGTGATGGGTGGCACTTATCCACCCACGCTTGCACAGGGGGGTGAGCCCCACCCCCTGCAGTGTTTCCACACAAAGGTGGCACAGAACCAATGGAGGAGGGGAGTCTGGGCTGGGCACCAGAGCCACTGTTGCCAGGTGCACTCGCCAACTGAGGAGGGACAGGTGGGTCTGCTGGGACCGGCCTTCCCATACGTTCTGTGATTAGGTGTGTTTCATTACAACATAAACAACAGCATTCCAGATTAGTTGTAACAGCATGCAGTAATATTCCCATTAACCCAACACACCACAGTTCCAACAGTTGAACAGCAAACATAACACATGCATATATTGAACAACAGTGGTTATTCCAAAAGCATGCAGGGATGATTGGTAGCAACAGGCCACCATGACCATGGTGTTTGAACAGGGCACATGCATCAACATGAGTGCAAATATTTATAGAACAATTGGACATATATCACAACATATATTTAAGATTACACATACCCATTGAGGTGTGGAATTGCATGGTTTACGCACAAACAGTAAGGTGTAGAAAAAACCTCCGTTAACATCTTATAAACACTACATTCCTAGTGACTGCAGGTGTATATTCCCTACATGTATTATTACACTTGCCACCATGCATTAGTTTGTATAGTGGGTTTGGCTAGTTCAATCTATACTTGACCTATATCTCGCATACTAACTGTCCAGGATGCAGATGTTGCTGCTACATATTTCATGGTTGCATTTATATTTCTTTATCTACATAGCTGGATGTTTTCACATGACATTTTCACTTTAAATTGTACAGAACCCTGCATTTATTGAAGCACACTTACATTTCTGGGGAACATATTAGCATGCTACTCATGTGCCAGATTTACTTATGCATGCCAGCCAGTAATTGACTGTTGAGGACTGTATATTTACTTCGCAGCTACTAGCACTTCCATCACCCACTTTAGATGGGACTGCAGAACTCTGGGTTGCCAGCACTTTCTAACACATTACTATTTGTATAATGCAAGGGTACAACAACATTTCATACTAAGTGAAACAGACACGCTCTGGGTTTAGACCTTTATTAATGACATTACGTACTTTTCCACAGGCTCACTCCTTTATTTGTTTTAACGGTATATATGGCAGACATGTTCACGACATATTCTACCTTTATTAATAGGTTAGCACACTCTTTTTTCAGGCTCACTCACATATTCTTTTATATGACAGTGCCTGCAGAGATATTATTCCAGACATTTGTTACCTTTCTTAATGGGTTACTACACTCTTTTTCTGCCTCTCTAATATTTGTATCTGACAGTACATGCAAAGGACTTATTCAGTACATTTCATGGCTGTATTATTGGACTACAACACTTTCTTTCATGCTCTCTCCCATATTTTATATAACAATACATGCAGAATAATCACTAACCTGCCTGCCGGTGCAGCCTTAGCAGCCTATCAGCATAGGCTCGCTGATTCGTAACACGGTCACCTGCAGCTGTAAAGTAAATGAAGGGATATTGAGACATTCCTATCCATTATACATACTCCATTATCAATTCTTACATACTGCATTCCATGGCTACATACTCAGTACTGGGGCATCCTGCATCCCACAAGCCTCCTGTATCCACTGGTTCAGGCGTTCCTCCTTTCATCTCTTCAGGTCCGCATGGTGGTGATGGACCTGCTCACCAGTCCGAGGAATGCCTGTGGCACTGGTGAGGTCACGAGCTAACCGGTTCCAAGCCTCTGCCTTGTACTCCGTCCCTTGGAACTGACCCTGCAGGAGTCTTGCCTCATGACAGTGGACTAGGAGCCAGACCATGTATTTGGACTCCTCGATGCCCCATCTCTGTGCTCGGAAGTGCGCTCCCTCTCCAACACCAGACATTCTGACCACAGATGTGAGTTGCAATCAGTTATGGCATGTATTCCTGCCTGTGGGGCTTAAATATGCCGCATTTCCCACACTTTTTTGTGATTGGCAGTTTTGTAAAATTCTAGGCTGACTGCAGACCTGCTTAGTAATGGTTAAACTACCATTCCTAGGTTTATGAATGTTAATAGTGGCTGTTTCTCCTATGTTGTCATGGCTTAGTGGTTCTGTACTTTGATTATGATGCTAAGGGTCCTGGGTTCAAACTTTGTCTTTCTTTTATTTTAATACTGTCTAGACAGGCTAGGGGGTGTGGCTGCGTTTAAGCAACTTAGTTCTATGTTGTTCCACAGTGCCCTACGGTGCCCTAGTTGGCACGGCGCGCATGTCCGCACAAACACATTGCACTGGGTAAAGCGGTTTTAAATGTTGGGCAACTCCATTGCACTGAGTTAAGCACTATTAAACTATGGGCAACTCTGTTTAGCTGGGTAAAGTGCTATTTAACTATGGACACCTCTGTTTAACTGGGTAAAGCACTATTAAATTATGGGCACCTCTGTTTAGATGGGTACAGCGCTATTAAACTATGGGCACCTGTGTTTAGCTGTGTAAAACGTTGCTTAACACCACGCTATTATATATCTGGGTACTTTAAAAATATATATTTTGTTCACTGATACCTTGGCCATGTCACTGCTTTTAATACAATTTTAATCATATTTGTCTGGTATTATTTCAAATACTGCTTTAAAACATAAATAAGAAGGGGAGTGGTGGGACTCGAACCGTGAATGCCTTCTCTTTGTGAATACGCTCTACCATTACGCTATTGCGATTTGGATTAATTTGCATAAGTAGTTCTTATATGCTCTTCAATGTTACAATTGCTAACTGTGGTTAAGCAATGGGCACACCTGCGCAAACAAGCGCAAATACGGGCAGCTATATCGTGGATTTAAAAAAAAATAATATTTTACGTTTTATAACTCTGCTGGGGGTTTACAGTGTCAGGGAGTGCGGTGTTGGGTCCAAGTACATTTGAGCAAACTCGCTCTTGTCTGTTAACATTATGCTTTTTAAAAACTTCCAGGGGCATGGAATTTTAGACTGCTCGGCAGTCGGACATGTCCCCTGCTTGCCTACTCAGTCCATGTAAGAGTTACAGATGAGTCAGCTTGCCCTCATGAATATTCATGGCACGCTGACATCATACCATTCAACTGCAGCCTCCAAGTAAGACATATTAAGTCTTACACAGTGGTTTCGTGAATCCGGCCCATTATTTATCATTCAAGTAATGTTATATAAGCATAACCATAAACCGGAAAAGGGGTATATAGAAGCATACAGACCACATTAAACCACCAAAGAAAGAAAACTATTAATAATATTAAACACCAAAATAAGACAACCAACCTCAGCACTACAGAAAATAACCATCTCAACATCTCATCAATCTCCCCACAAATGGCTACATTTACTATTCAAAAGCTGGATTGTGTAATAAAGCAAAGAAGAGGCATAAGATCTATAAGCACTAAGTAATATAATTAAAAGCAACAACTAATCATTATCATAAGCACGACATTCTACCAAGCATTTTTATTTAACTGCATATAGGGATGCACAAGCCAGTGCATTTATTTGTGCCGGTCCCAAGCCCGGATAAATGGGGAGGGTTGCGTCAGGAAGGGCATCCGGCATAAAATTCTGCCAAATCATACATGCGGACAACAGTACATACATACCGGATCGATCGAAGCCCGGGTTAGCAATGACCGCCACCAATACTGTTGGCCAACAGGATGCTGGCATAAATTGGGCTACTGTTGGCAGAAGGAGAAGAAGAGGGAGAAGGCATGCCCAAAGGCAGGTAAAGGCTAGAACTGTGGTAGTGAGGGTCAGAACTTTGAATGTTGGCAGTATGACTGGTATAGGGAGAGAGCTAGCCTTTATGATGGACAGAAGGAAGGTTGGTATATTGTGTGTGCAAGAGACCAGATGGAAGGGGAGCAAGGCTAGGTGTATCGGAGGTGGGTTCAAATTGTTTTATAATCTTGGGGATGGGAGGAGAAATGGCGTAGGGGTTATTTTGAAAGAACAGTTTGCTAAGAGTGTTTTGGAGGTGAAAAGAGTGTCGGATAGAGTGATATTTATGAAGCTGGAAATTGATGGATTAATGATGAATGTTAGTGCATAAGCTCTACAAGTTGGGTGTGCGATGGATGAGAAAGAAAACTTTTGGAGTAAGTTGGATGAAGTGGTGATGACTGTACACAAGTGTGAGAGAGTGGCGATTGGAGCAGATTTCAATGGGCATGTTCGTGAAGGGAACAGAGGGGATGAGGAAGTGATGGGTAAGTATGTTGTTAAGCAAAGGAATGCAGAAGGTCAAATGGTAGTGGATATTGCGAAAAGGATGGACATGGCTGTGGTGAATACATATTTTAACAAGAGGGAGGAGCATAGGGTGACATACAAGAGTGGAGGAAGATGCAGACAGGTGGATTATATCTTATGTAGAAGGGTAAGTCTGAAGGAGATTGGAGACTGTAAAGTGGTGGTAGGGGAAAGTGTAGTTAGGCAGCATAAGATGGTAGTTTGTAGGATGACACTGGTGATCAAAAAGAGGAGGAGGAGTGTGAGGTCAGCACCAAGGATCAAATGGTGGAAACTGAAAAAGGGTAATTGTGAGGTGGAGTTCAGGGAAGAGTTAAGACAGGCACTGGGTGGCAGTGAAGAGTTACCAAATAGCTGAGTAACTACAGTAGAGCTAGTAAGGGAGATGGCTAGAAAGGTGCTTAGTGTGACATCTGGAAAGAGGAAGGAGGACAAGGATACCTGGTGGTGGAATGAGGAAGTACAGGAGGGTATACAGAGAAAGAGGCTGGCGAAGAAGAAGAAATGGAATTGTCAGAGAGATGAAGAAAGTAGACAGGAGTATAAGGAGATGAGGTGCATGGTAAAGAGAGACGTGGTGAAGGCTAAGGATAAGGCGTATGAACAGCTGTATGAAAGGTTGGACACTAAGGAGGGAGAAAAGGACCTGTACCGATTGGCTAGACAGAGGGAATGAGCTAGTAAAGATGTGCAGCAGGTAAGGGTGATAAAGGATAATGAGGGAAATGTACTCACAAGTGAGGATAGTGTGTTGAGCAGATGGAAAGAGTACTTTGAGGGGCTGATGAATGAAGAGAATGAGAAGGAGAGAAGGCTGGATGATGTGGGGATAGTGAATCATGAAGTACAATGGATTAGCAAGGAGGAAGTAAGGATAGCTATGAAGAGAATGAAGCATGGAAAGGCTGTTGGTCCAGATGACAGACCTTTGGAAGCATGGAGGTGTTTAGGTGAAATGGCAGTGGAGTTTTTAACTAGATTGTTTAATGAAATCTTGGAAAGTGAGAGGATGCCTCAGGAATGGAGAAAAAGTGTTTTGTTACTGATTTTTAAGAATAAGGGTGATGTGCAGAGCTGTAGTAACTATAGAGGGATTAAATTGATCAGTCACAGCATAAAGTTATGGGAAAGAGTACTGGAAGTTAGGTTAAGAAGGGAGGTGATGATTAGTGATCAGCAGTATGGTTTCATGGCAGGAAAGAGCACTACAGATGCGATGTTTGCTCTGAGAGTGTTTATGGGGAAGTACAGAGAAGATCAGGAGTTGCACTGTGTCTTTGTCGACTTAGAGAAAGCATATGACAGGGTGCCTAGAAAGGAGTTGTGCTATTGTATGAGGAAGTCGGGAGTGTCAGAGAAGTATGTAAGAGTGGTACAGGATATGTACGAGGGTAGTGTGACAGCCATGAGGTCAGCAGTGGGAGTGAAGGATGCATTTAATGTGGAGATGGGATTACATCAAGGATCAGCTCTGAGCCCTTTCTTATTTGCAATGGTGACGGACAGGTTGACAGACGAGATCAGACAAGAGTTCCCGTGGGCAATGATGTTTGCAGATGACATTGCGATCTGTAGTGAGAGTAGGGAACAGGTGGAGGAGACCCTGGAAAAGTTGAGATATGCTCTAGAGAGAAGAGGAATGAAGATCAGCAGGACTAAGACAGAATATATGTATGTGAATGAGAAGGAGGATAGAGGAATGGTGAGGATGCAGGGAGTAGAGGTGGCGAAGGTGGATGAGTTTAAATACTTGGGATTAACAGTTCAGAGTAATGCTGAGTGTGGAATAGAGGTGAAGAAGAGAATACAGGCAGGATGGAGTGGGTGGAGAAGAGTATCAGGAGTGATTTGTGACAGACAAGTACCAGTAAGAGTGAAAGGGAAGATCTACAAGAGGGTAGTGAGACCAGCTATGTTACATGGGTTAGAGACAGTGGCAATGACAAAAAGGCAAGAGTCAGAGCTGGACGTGGCAGAGTTAAAGATGTTAAGATTTGCACTGGGTGTGACAAGCGTGGACAGGATTAGGAATAAGTATATTAGAGGGTCAGCCCAGGTTGGAAGGTTTGGAGACAAAGCCAGAGAGCCAAGATTACATTGGTTTGGACATGTGCTGAGGAGGTATGCAGAGTATATTGGGAAAAAGTTGCTAAAGATGAAGCTGCCAGGTAACAGGAAAAGAGGAAGGCCTAAGAGAAGGTTTATGGATGTGGTGAGAGAGGACATGCAGGTGGTTGATTTGACAGAGCAAGATGCAGAGGACAAGAAGAAATGGAAACAGATGATCCGCTGTGGTGACCCCTAATGGGAGCAGCCGAAAGAAGAAGAAGATACTATGAGAAAATAAACCAATATTACTAAAATCAGTTAAATTACTAATCTTTATCACAAATACTACATTCAACCAAACAGTTTTATTTAACTACTTATAGTATGAGGAAAAAGTACTATTAATCATTTAATGTAAAATGTAGTAACTAAATATAAACCTATACCATCACCAACAGCACTATGGAAGACAGTAATAAATTATCTGTGAACAAAAAAGTTCACAGATCTTACATGTTGATCCAGTTTCATCTCCCTGGACTTTTTTTGGGTCACTTACATGTAGAAAGAAGGCAAATAAAAAGATATGCAGTTGATGTTAGTTATTTTCTAAGTTTCTTCTTTTTTTCAAACTTTTTCCATGTTCCATTATTCAAGAGATTTCTTGATGGCATTCTAGAATCCCTGCAGAAGCATTGTACCTAGAACTTAGAAGGACTTTGGTGTCAACTGTTGGAATCTAGATGATACTTCTTTTAGTGGTTTTCTTTATCTTATTTGGGTCTTTATGGAACCTTCAGACAAGGCACATTTATAAAGTCAAGGCTATTTCCAAAAAAAAAAAAAAGAATAGTTCAATAATTACTTAGTATATACAATTAGGTAGATGGTTAAAGAGTTAGTTATAAGGGTCAAACTGATGTTTTAGTGCTATTGCAGGTTAACTTAATATATATATATATATATATATATATATATATATATATATATATATATATATATATATATATATACAGTTTACTATCATAATTATGAGTACAAGTTAGACAAAAATGGGAATGTCGAACAATTGGATGATTCTCATTTTGTTTAACCTGCACAAGTGTGAGTGTTCAAATTTGTGAATGCAGCAGTGCATTCACACACCTGTCTTTGGCATTCTGAATACAGATCGTACAGTGGAGGTTAGGAAACTACACTCTCCCCACTGTTGTGCAGTCTTGGAGTTGGAATATATTATTTGCAGGGGGTGTGATGCAGGAGGGCACAGCCCTCCTGCAAACACATAGTATTACATCATGCACAGTAGTGACTTGCTTAACAGAATGTCGAAAGTGTGATTTAAACTTTGTTGGTATGTGTACTTTGACATTGGTCTGATTTATATGCTGAACTTCACACAACTGATTCGAAGATGTGGATTGATTTTGTTGTGCATTTCAACAATTTCATAGTTAACCTATATATATATATATATATATATATATATATATATATATATATATATATATATAGATATATATATATATATATATATATATATATATGTATATGTGTATGTGTGTGTGTGTGTGTGTGTGTGTGTGTGTGTGTGTGTGTGTGTGTATGTGTGTGTGTGTGTGTGTGTGTGTGTGTGTTTCTCTTCTTTCGAATTTAACTTCTTCATTTTATTTTCAGGCTCATTATCCTTGCAGGTGCTCAAAGACAGGTGGCAGAGGATATCCCAAGAGGCACAAGGTATTATTCTGAAACTGGAAATGGCCCAACCTCAAGAGTAGCTTTTGGTGGGAAGGAAAAATGACCTTGCCAACTCTGGAAGAGGAGGCAGTGCCAGGGTCCAATCTTCCAAATAAATCAAGAAGAAGATTTAGAAAAGACTATTTAACTATGGGGAGAATCCAGCTTCTTTAAGAGACAGTGCAGGTGGCTCTGAAGGTAATGTCGGATCAGGGTATCTGACTTGAATGTTTGTGACAGGCAGCAATCAATGGAGGAATATCTTCATGAATTTATCAGTTCTATTCTGGAGGAACAGATGGTGAGAGTATCTGAGCTTAGCTTTGGGAGGAATTTTGACACCACAATGACATTGCCTAATAGTCTCTCTGAAGGGGTTTCCCCAAGTTGGCTTCTTCCCTACCTTTGAGAACAAAGTAGCCAGAAGCTGTCACCTCCAGTGCATTGAAGGACTCAGTTTCAGCAAACCTAGATCTCAACATCACCCATTTTTCCACATTACTGCCCATGTTCCACCCAGCATTAAAGATAAAATTTGAAAAGTGGACATCACCAACATATTCAATTTAGTTGATACTGAAGATATCTATTGGATAATCAGTGCTGATACCCCTGCAGCAAAGGACTTAATGGCAGGCTTGTTTTGCTGTCTTTATGGTGGAACGTTCCATGCCACTGAACTGTTGAATTCCTTATGCTAGGATGACATTGTCATTCACAATTAATTTTTACTCATTTGCTTGGTTATGTCCACGAATGATCAAGCTGGTAAAGGATACCAAGCCCATCAAGTTAAAACCAGGCCAATGGTTATTTTCCGTATTCACTGGCTTAGCCTGCTTATAAAGTTGTCTCCTTAGGGTGGAGAGGTCAGGCTTAGTTTTTACGTCAGTGTCTGGCAGGCCTGTCAAACTGGTGGCTGTTAACATTGCTTCAGTAAAAGCTCTTTCTTACCAAGGTATAGATTCACAAGGGTATTCCTATCATTCCTTTCAGAGAGGGCACACACCTCATTTAGCTATGGAAGGCCACTCAACCAAAGTGTTGAAAAGAACAGGGAGGTGGTTGTCTGAGACCTTTTTGTCTTACATAAGGGGTTAGCACCATGACTTTCCATTATGGGAAATGAAGTCATCTGTATTCTGCATCACTAACTCATTCATTGGAAAAGCTGCTTGTTAAGCCTTGTCTCATCCAATGGGGCATATTCAATCCTTGGAAAATAATGGTCAGAGCAGTGCTTTGGATTTTCGGGCTTTGTTGATTTCAGTTTTGGGATGTGCAGTGCTACTTATCAGCCCATAAAACTTACTCTGGGTCTTGGTTATCCATTTATGGGGAATGACTTAGTTGGGCCTCCTAAAAGTATCCTTTTAGCGAGAATTTTGTCTGATATTTAGAGGCAGCAGACATTATATCCTCAAATGGTTTTATTTTGGACTGAAGTTGTGCCTAGAATTCAATGGGCTGGAGACCAGAAGGAGGCAGCTATCAAGATTTTCAGATGTTTTGTAAACCATAACGTGACTCATACATCCATTCAAGTTGGCTTCCAGGTAATACAGCACGAAGACTTGGACAAACTAAACAAAGATTTTTATTACTAGGATAGAGTGCTCCTTAACTGCGGTGGTGTTGGTACGGTAGCATTGTCGCCTCACAATAAGATGTTGTCCTGTTCAATTCTCAGCTAGAGCATCTTCTGTCTAGAGACATGCGTGAATGGGCGTACCTTCATTGAAGGTTGTGCAACAGGGCCAGCAACTCAGCACGTAAAAATCTGCTGCCAATCATTAGCGGACCGGAGTTCCGCTGTGGCGACCCCTAACTGGGAAAAGCCAAAAGACACAAGAACAACATAGAGTGCACCTTAACAATCTGGGATTTGGCCGATTTAATTTGGACATTACTCTAGCAGTTGAAAAGTACTTCAGTACTGTATTTTCTCATATTGTTTAATGATTTATTGTAGTTAATTCAGTGCTACACCACTGAAGGGGGGAATAGCATCATTATGCCATATGACAGATGTCTCATCCCCCCTCCCTTTACTTTCCCCCCTTGTTGCTTCTCCATTGCCTCTTCATGTGGTTAGGGTGTGTTTTTCAGTTTCAAGCCCTGGCAAAGCAAGTGAGGTGGGGATGAGAGTTGACATCTAAGAATACTGATAAACACGTCTAATGCAGCTTGTGGTATGCACCCAGACCCTTCAATACTGAACCAGAATGGGCTTGTTTACACTAACTGGCTTAAGGTGAGAGTTTACAAATGTGTTTTGTTGTGGCTTTAAGTTAAGTTTTGGTACATTCAGTAATGTTTGGCAATTCTTCAATAAATGGTAGCATTGCCAGTTGTCGGTGTCTTTATTGTCTCAGCTTAGAGGACAATGAATTTTTGATCAAAGTATTTTCATAGGAACATTGTCATGAAAGAGAACAGTCTGAAAGTTTAGAACTGGAATATTGGCCAATATAAAATTCTGAAACGTCAGAGTGAAATAGTTGTACAAGAACCTGATCTGTATACCTTTTTTAGTTTTACAAATGGTTTTATTACTATGATGAAAGTAATGTATTTTGTATAAAAGAGATCTTCTGGGGACAGTGGTACTTGTTTAGTTTTGAATATCTGTTAATAGTGATGAATTTTTTTCATCACTTCACTGACAGAATCTTAGGTCATTGTTACTAGTGTAAATCACTTTAAGATCTTTCTACATGCTTTATAGTTGATAGCTGTTTATCTTTTCATTTTTCTCAATAGGTTCTCAGTTTTTATTTGTGAAGAGATGCCTTTCTGTCCTCAA
The DNA here is from genome assembly GCF_019279795.1 of Protopterus annectens. Classification (NCBI taxonomy): domain Eukaryota; kingdom Metazoa; phylum Chordata; order Ceratodontiformes; family Protopteridae; genus Protopterus; species Protopterus annectens. The sequence continues at coordinate 1,432,739,947 of NC_056739.1, read as the reverse complement.
GACTGAAAAAAGGTAACCAGAAAGATATCCTGTTATTATATCTTGCTTGAATAGGCAAATGAAGAGGGATGTCAGTGGCAACATCCCTTATACCTGTTTTATTCAGTTTAGGGTTGTTGGAGACCACAGCCTACCTCAGCAAACGAAAGATACAAGTCTGGAAATGAGCAGCAGTTTATCACGTGACACACACACACTTTCACAGGTAAATGTACTATTGCCAGTCTATCACTGTTAGTCCACTAACGCATAGCTTTGTAATGTGAATAGGATCACTATGAAAATCCACATAGATATGGGGAGAGCAGAGATACTCCACACAAAAGGTACCCCTTACAAGAATTAGATCAGGAAACCAGTAGCCGTGAAGCAGCAAATTGCCAACTGCTGTATCACCATGCTGCCAGCATATGCACAACTTTGTAATGACACATCACTGTATTTTTATATTAAAACTGTATTTGTATGCAGACATTATGTAAGGCCAAGACCTCCATGTTAGGCTGTGATTCTTGCTAATACTGCTAACAATATTACTACTGCATTTAATATACAAGGGTATAACCCCCCCCCCATTTAATAGTGGTCCAGTGGGCAAAGTACTCTCTATAAACAGAGTGTTTCTATAGTGAGTTGAACCCCCCCCAATCTGCACCCATGATATGGGTTGCCTATTCTCTAAACCCCCTTCATAGTAAAGACATTAAATGGGAGGTAACATTGGCAGAATATGTTAGTGTACATCTGGTGTAATAGGCTGAAGGAGCAACCTCAGGTAGAGTTATGAAGTAAAGCCCCCTAAGTGGGAGTGTGTGCAGCCTGTATGCAAAATAGCCAGGGTTAGACAAAGCTCTAAACTTCATGCACAGGCACAGAGCTTATAAGGAATACGGTAGCAGCCCCCCAAAAGACACTCATACATGGGGTTGCGGTACTGATGGACAGCTACAGGCCCTGGTAGCAGAATGATGTTACAAGCTCTGGTGCTGCAACTGGTTCACTTAGTTCCATTTGAATACTCCCAGTATTTTTTATTTTTTTAGAAGATAATGTGGTTGTACAAACCCTGCCATATCCTGGAGACCAATAAGATTTCATTCCCACAATTTATAGAATTACATACATACATGCCAACCAACTAGAGTAGAGTCTGAAGCAGAAATAGAGAAACATCAGCAGAGAAGTCATAAAAAATGTAAGTCATATAGAAATACAACCAATTCACAAGCCTGTGTATGATTACTGTATTTTGTATTTGAATGAAGGAAGTTACAGCAGTGAGGCTTTTGGAATGCTTGTATAGCAGTGTGCCATAAAACTGTAAGGGGCTGATGAAGAATATTAAAGTTTGTATAATTCTGTGTGGTGGAATATGCTATGAGCTGTATAAAGATGGCACAACACTAGATAAAGTAGTGTAAATGCTATATACTCTCATGTTTGCAAATATAAGTGATGCATTGGATGCATTTATTTATTTCTTTATGTATGCATGTATTTATTTATTTTTTATTGTCACATTACTGACCGTGGACTATGATGTTTGCAGATGACATTGTGATCTGTAGTGAGAGTAGGGAACAGGTGGAGGAGACCCTGGAGAAATGGAGATATGCTCTAGAGAGAAGAGGAATGAAGGTCAGCAGGACTAAGACAGAATATATGTGTGTGAATGAGAGGGAGGATAGAGGAATGGTGAGGATTCAAGGAGTAGAGGTGATGAAGGTGGATGAGTTTAAATACTTGGGATCAATAGTTCAGAGTAATGGTGAGTATGGAGGAGAGGTGACGAAGAGAGTACAGGCAGGATGGAGTGGGTGGAGAAGAGTTTCAGGAGTGATTTGTGACAGACGAGTACCAGTAAGAGTGAAAGGTAAGGTCTACAAGAGGGTAGTGAGACCAGTTATGTTATATGGGTTGGAGACAGTGTCACTGACAAAACGGTAGGAGTTAGAGCTGGATGTGGCAGAGTTAAAGATGTTAAGATTTGCACTGGGTGTGACAAGGGTGGACAGGATTAGGAATAAGTATATTAGAGTGTCAGCCCAGGTTGGAAGGTTTGGAGACAAACCAGAGAGGCAAGATTATGTTGGTTTAGACATGTGCTGAGGAGGGATGTTGAGTATATTGGGAAAAAGATATTAAGGATGAATATACCAGGTAACAGGAAAAGAGGAAGGCCTAAGATAAGGTTTATGGATGTGGCGAGAGAGGACATGCGGGTGGTTGGTGTGACAGACCAAGATGCAGAAGACAGGAAGAAATGGAAACATGATTCGCTGTGGGGTCCCCTAATGGAAACAGCCAAAAGAAGATGATGATTGACATATTACTAAGAAGGTTCAACTGGGTAGGTGTCTATTGGAGGCCCTGGAAGAAAAACTCTGACATATTACAAAAACATATTAAGAACAGTAAGTTTGCAATCTTCAAAAATAATACAAAAGCATCATCTACAGATGAGATTGTTATATCAAATTAGACATAATGTGAAAACATTGGTTAAGAATAGATACAACTTATATGACAATGATTTAATATTTAGACAAATTTAAGCCAGTTTGTAAAGAAATTAAATAAACAAATAAAACCCAAACATTAATTGCAATATGACATCAGAAAAAAACAGTCTTATGGCATATTTAGAAAGAGAGCTAGGGAAGGGGAATTGACTGAACTAAAGAAGTGAGTGAAGAAGGGAGAGTAAGAATGTGTTAGGTTTGATTAGTGTTAGAAAAATATGCATTTGAACATATATAAAGTGCTAGTTTAAAAGCAAATAGTATATAATGCATTTTATTCTATTAACAATATGGCAATAAGAATGATTTTACATGTAATTGCTTGAAGCTTTGGAACTGCAGTGTATTTGAACTCTGACCCTGGCAGTAGCCAGCTCAGCAAGCTTATGTTTTTCACTAATGATTATCTGCTGGGTCAGGAAATTAAATGTATAAAGCATTGAAAATCTTCTTCTCATTCCTCTGGGACAATTGGCCTTGTGAATGTTACCAAGATAAGACACAGCTGCTGAGAATATGTTGCAAGAAGAACAAAGAAGTGTATTACAAGACTAAACCAACTATTGTATTCGAGCAGGCCTGAAACCTTGAAGGAGTAACATTTACAGAAAGACATTATAACTGACCAGGTGCTTTGCAAGGCTGTATTATTCCTAAGGGAAAGCTTTTTTTAAAAATATAACATCAGCAATCCTTATGAATAGAATACTGTTAGTAAAAGTGATGTAGATGCCCTGTGACTAACCACGTCAGTAAGGTGGGCAAAACCTGAATGAAAATACTATAAAATATTCTGTACTTCCTGCATCATGTCAGACAAAACTCTGTACTTGTATGGTTTTTTGCCTCCTGGTGTACACTAGTAAACTTTTGCATCTGAGCCTCCTGTGTTGTTATCTTGTTTTTATTTAACAATTAGCTACTGACTGCTTTGACAAAATTTGCTGAGGAGATGTTGCATGTTTGCCCAAAACAAATTAGCTATGGTGATTCCATGCAAAAAGAATGTTACTATGCTGAATGACCACCAGTTCACCTCACTATATGCAGTAAACATGGAATGCTGGGCAACATCTTGACATGTGCATTGTTTACCTCACACCACCAAACTGTGGGGCTACACCCTCTCATGTTTCCTGTTACAGAAGTTGAAGTAAAACTTCAAATCCTTAATACATTAGCTTCCCATTGGCCTTCAGGTGACAATAGGCATGTTCTATGCATCTTCATCAGTTATACTGGGTGAGGTTCTCACATGCATGTTGCACCAAATTGCAAATTTCCTCATGGTGACTGATAGCTTCCCACAACTGAAAACCACTATACAAGTATTGCACTACATGGCAAACCAGACAGTGATGGCAGATACAGTAGGCTGTCCCCAACTGATATATGAGCGACATCATGTGATACGTACATGGCACTTATGAATTAGAAGAATTGTCACTCAATCAACTCCCTGGTGGTTTGCATTACATATCATAACAATAGTGGTTTGTGAATCATGCGTGCTGGAAGCACTGTTTATGTCTGCATATAACAAAGATTATAAGGTGCATTAGGGCCACACTAAAGAATGCACTTCTGTATTTTATAACGTATTCAAATAATTGCAGGAGAACATTGTAAGCTTTCCCCCTCTTTGACCAAGATTTGCTGGCGATGTTGTAGTGTACAAGCTCACCAGATGCGTGGTAGCAAGCGCCACCCAAACCCAGGCCCAGCTGATTGAGGTCTCGCTGTACTCATGAATAACCAACATGAAGTGCTTTTCATTGGCATGAATATTCATTCTTATTGGGAAGCCTATGCATGCAGAACTGGGTGAGCCAGAACAGTACAACAAACTCGTGAATATTTGAATGTGATTTCCATGGCTTTTCTTTGAATATGAACTACTACATGTAATCCTAAACTGCCTTATTAAATCAACTAATAACAGTGAATATAAACAACCATTCCCTTTTCCATTTGCTTTTGCAGGGAGCAAGCCCCCCTGCACCTCCCTTGTGGGGGTGCTGTGCCTCCCCACACCCCTGCTTCCTAAGTATACCAACTCCAAGATCTGACTACAAGGAGGCAGAGGGTAAACAAAGACTACACAGTGAATATTTCAGTTGTCAAAGACAGCCAATGAACTGCTAGGTGCACAGTGAATATTCCTGCTGTCACAGGCAGAAGCTGAACTGCAAGCTGCTAGGTTAGCCAGAAACAAAAAGGGGAAAAAACAAGGTTCTTATTCACCTGCATTTCAAAGAGATGAAATCTAAACTATTAAAACTAGTTTAGATTTAGGGATGGGAGGTTGGCTTAATGGCTAAGGTATTTACCTTACGAACGCAAGGTTCAGGGTTTGATTCTCACATGAGTTAATTGGCTAAGCTTAAAATTGCCCACAAGGGTAGTTAGCCTAGTACTAATCTATGAACCTATAAAACAACTATTGTCACAGGAATGTACACTACTGAGCTGCTCATCTACAATCATTACATGCATGTCATCACAGCTAATATACATGGCATGTTAATCATGCCTCATTTCCATTCCACTTCACAGACATTAAGCTTGTCAATCACCCTAGTCATGCCCACTTCTGCATGGAACTACCAGTGAGCCAGTATACTACAACATCGCCGATTTGCTGAGGAGATATTCATGGGGCTCAGAGCAAGACACACGCAGTATTTGGAGTGTGTCTGTGTGTGTTTGAAATTTTGAAGGTGCAGGCAAGTTCTTAACTGGCCGTCTGTATTTCCTCGACACCAGATTGCAAAATTAAATGCCTCCTCTTTCTTTTATATATTTGCATGAATGGAGCTGGAACAAACTGTTGATTTTCTTCTTGATTTTGATTGAAAAAGGTTAAAATTTCGATTTACTTGACCCGTCATTCTTCTTCTTCTTTTTTATTTACTCTTTTTACAATTCAGTGATTTGTTATTACAAAATGTCTGTCTACATTGCCTTACTCGGCAACTCATTTCAACCCTTTTTATTTTCATTCTATATAAATGGTTGTTTAGGGTTAAGATAATTTTCTATTAATGGCTTTACAGGTGAGTTTCCTATATATTGCAAATGCATGTTTCCATAGTATAGAATTAAACAATGGTAATCAGAAGATTCAGAATTGTTACATTTAGTTATCAGAGTTGTAATATTTTGACTATTTATTTTGCTTGCACTTTGCTTTATGGATATCTAAGACTTGAGGTACTGTTTACATTTATTTTGCTTCACAAAAAGTATTGAATTCCTAAGTCATGCACCCTGGTCCATTATGTGATATCATTTCTTCAGATATACCATGTCAGAAATATATTTTAGCACTGTGAGAACACTATGATTGATTTTCTCATGCACTTGCATTACACTTGTGTATTTTGAATAATTGGCAACCCACAGATGACAATGGCCATACTTATAATGATCCAGATTTGCTCATACTTTATCAAGATTATTTGTTTATGCTTTACTGATGACACCAGAAAGGGCTTTAGCATGTCATGTCTGCACCTAATAGAGTTTGACTTCATTGGCCAGAATGCATTAATAAAGACTTGTAAAAATAAATGAAGGGTTAATATGCATTCAGAAGCCAGTGAGCAAGAGCAGCTTTATGTCCTCAAGGGGTAATTTGCATATTTCCCATGGTGGCTTCACCAAAGGAGGTTTGAGGGGTTTTTTTGTTCCAGATTGTGTTCTGTCTTGCCAGGATCTCTCTTGTCTGGTAATACTTACATCTGCTGTCTGACGTTATCATATATCAGTGAGTCCTGTTCCTCCCCTGATTCTATTTTCCTTCTTTTTCCCCCCAGTATCTCCCTATTTCTATTCCCTCTGACAAAATCTAAGATACGTATGTCTCCCAAATATGCAACAAAGTCTAAAAGATTTAGGATCTTTGTTTAGAAGTGTTTACATAGGTATTTTTATACCCCAAGTAGACTCCAAGGAATTTTTCCTCAGGTAGATAGCAAATGTTGGAGATGTGATGGGCAAGAAAGGTAGCTGGGAACATATCTTTGGAAGTGTGATGAGCTGGCAGACTTTTTGGATTCCCTGCAGACTGTGCTGTCAGAGATGTTGGGTGAGTAGATTGGACTGACTAAGGAGATGATTTGCCTAGACATAGTAAAGCTTTGCTGAGTCTAATTATGGTGGCTGGCACAAAAGCAATTACTAGAAAATGGAAACCAAAGTTGAGACCAACCTTACTAGAAGTAGTGAATATAGTAACAGAGATAAAACTATTGGAATTGGGATCTTTAGAAAAGGGAAAGAGCAAAATAAATAGGAAAAAATGTGAATTGTGGGAGCAATATATGCAGAGCAGGAAGGAATTTAAGAGGCAGGATTTGAATGACCGATATAATGCTTGACTGACAATGACTGGATGGTTTATAAGTGATGTGTAATGTTTACAACTATAGTTGTTTCAATGGTGTCTGTGATGTAAACTGCTTGCAACTAAAGTGATATTTTGTATGTTTTTCATTTATATAAATGTAAGATTGTCTTTGTCATATGTGAAAATTTAATAAAAATGTTTGGGAAAAAATCTAAAATAAAGGTATTCTGCTTGTGTCTCTCAGATTAGCTCTTCCTCCTGCCACCACCAACCAAGCTTTAATTTAACTTTCAAGGGTTCTTCATTTATGGGTTTGCAAACTAAATCTAGAATGCCTGACATAGCACTGGCATATATAAAGCTTTGAAATATATGAGTGCAAGGAAGAGCCAGTATTTTATATGACAACATTTCGACTTTTTGATTCCGATTTCTCAACATACTACAAATTCCATGCCTTTGTCCCATCTGTTCAGCTTATTCAGATGACTTAGGCAAACAATGGACATTGTGTGCTCTTTCCCAGATGGTGGTTCCCAGTATTACTCACTGACTTTATGTAACATTATATTACATAATTGAGTAAGAATTATAACTATATTGCCTTTAAACATCAAACCTTGTACAGATAAAAGCTCTTCACAATATGGAAAGAATACTCTGATGTCTGGAAGTAATATCTTAGCATTGTATGGCTACTGATTTACAGGTGCTTTTTCATAAAAATTACATGTTCTTTTCTTGCATCATACACATTCTTAAGTCTTCTATTTTCATAGCAAACACGGGTAATTGTAAGATAATATAGATTACTTCCAGGTCTTTTTCATTAAGTCTTCTTTATGCCTGTACAAATATGCTCTATTCAGGAAAACAGCTATATCTGTACCTGAACATCATACTTTTTGCAATGTTTCAGTGTAAGATTAAGGAATCCCTACCACTCTAGGGTAAATAATCTAGAGCAGCTAGCCAGAGAGAAAAGGTTATTTTGGTCTAAAGATAAGAAACAAGAATCAAGTAAGAAATAGGAGAAACACTTCCAGTATAACAGTAAATTTAGATCTGAACCGAGAAAACCTAAAATAAATTATAACTTAAACTTAGCAGTTTTAACGAGGGACAAGACAGATTCTTTTTATGAACATATCAGAAGTTTTAACGAGGCCAATTGCGAATGTTTCTCCCAGAGACTGAAATAATGTATTGGAGTTTTTTGTCCTCAAATCCTGTCACACATCAGCCCTTCTCTTGATAAAATGTCTTATTCATTCCTCATGAACATGCATGAGAGGCAGACAAAATATAAATTCATACAGGCAGCAGTTAGGGTCTGTTTTTTTAATATGAAACTTTAAGCCTACACTACATGCCCAGAAACATATACAGGATTCTGCATGCAGTGGATATCAACAAGGTTGTGAATAGTTCTCCTGCACATGATTTACCCCTTCAGTCCAGTCTTGTTCCAATTGACACCCATACACCTGTATGGCCTCTGGTGTCCACTAGAAATTTATCTACATGTATGTGCATTTTGGGCATGTGCTCCACACACATCCATGTGTAGTGGACACCAAATAAAGCTTTGTTACTCCTCTGCACTCTCAATATCACCTTTATGGGACACCTGGGATACTAGTCAAAGTTGGGTCATTTGAGTAATTGTCAGGACGTAATTCCTATATGTCAATGGAACTGATGATGTAAATCTTATAGATGCAGTTACAAAATTATAGGTTGACTAGTTATAAAGGATGAGTGGGTAAAGGAACCTAAAGATATTATAAGGACTGACTGGGCTGTGGTAATAGATGATCTGACCAATTTTTTTATTTCTAAGATTAGGGACAGATAGAGATTCTGTCTGGTATATTTTTTTCCAAGAAACATTATTATATATATATATATATATATATATATATATACACACACACACACATATATATATATATATATATATATATATATATATATATATATAAAATGAAAAAAGCTATGATTATACTGGTACATAAGGCTGGTGGTGCAGGGGATTCATATAGTCATAGACCTCTTATGTTAGTAAGTACAACTGACAAATGGTTTGAGACTGGATACGATACTATCCTAATTCAGTGTGTAAATTCAATACCTAAACCAGCATGGATTCAGCAAGGGAAGATCATGTGACACTAATCTGATAAATGTCTAGAAAACAGTGGTGAAGACGTTGGACCTAATGGGCATAGTTTATGCAGACCTGGCTACAGCCTTTAATTGCACATCACATTTCTCTCTTTGCAACACTACATCCTTAATAGATTAAACCCATTTTATAAAATGGGTAAACAGTTGCATGAGTGACATAAAACCGAATATCAGGATCATGAAAATGTATTCTAATCCTTTCATTGTCTCAAGGAGCATCTCACAGGAACCAGTTGTGGGTCCTTCTCTGTTTAAAATCTTTTGGCAACTAAACCAACTAAACCAGTTTCTATTGTTATGTAGATATGAAAGTTTGTGGATAATGTTAAAGTAGCAATCCAAATCACCAGATGATTTTTCTAGATTGTAACACAATATACATCATTTTGACAAGCAGCTAGGCAATCATTATGTTAAATAAAAAAAAATAAATAAAGTATCACATTTATGTCTTATGGACCAGACTTATTCTTATGCTAATAACATTGATCTGCAGATAGCCTATACTACCATTAAAGCCCTAGGAATGATTATTGAAAAACAACAGTTTTGATAATAATCTCAATGCATTACTCTCACACAAAATTTTGAAAAAATCAGCGATTGAATATTATTACTGCCTTTGTTAGTATGAACTATTTCATAGAAATAAATCAAAGCATATTTGTGTATTTTAGAAAGCAAATCAATCCAGTAATTCACCACATAATGAATAAGCTTTGTATTTAAAACAATTTATTCTCACTTAAATACTGATTAACTTCAGGTGATTCATTCTATGAAAATAAAAGCTTAAATAAGTATATATTAATGACAGCATGACATGTTCATCTAGTTGAGCAAACAATAAGGACAAAAAAATAAGGGAATGTACATGATCACTGATAAATTCATTACTAACACCAATGATTTTTTCAGGTAAAGGTGGCTGAGGCATGGAGTAACTTACTGCAAAAAATAAGATTTTCTAATGAACTTAAGGAATTAAAAGTTGGTACTAATATATTATTTTGGTCAAGTATACTAGCCTTGGCTGTGGTTTTCTGGAAATGTGCTCTTGCATGGCTTCTCTTAAGGTCTTGTGGGAAATTGAATAAAGCCTACACATATTTTTTCCATGTAGGCATCGCACTGCACTGCTAACATGGGCGCAAACATTTTTAGATTCATTAAGCGCTGCCTAGCAGCGAGCACAAGCGCCAACATAGAAACATCTGTGGCATGCAAGTCACCTCATAAGCAGATGAATCTCATGCAAATCAGGCTGGTAGAGCAATTCAGCAAGCAGATAGGCAGCTCTTCAGATCCCGTGTCAGTGTCCATAGTGTACACAGAAAAAAATCCATGTACAGGACTGTAGACAGAAAAAAGGGGCTGTAAGAATGTAGGCAAATAGACAGAAATGGCATAGCACACAGATATGATCAGAACTATCCTGTGTGTGTTCCAAAATTTACAGTAAATATATATATAAAAAAATACATATTATATATATATATATATATATATATATATATATATATATATATATATAAATATATATATATATATATATTTAATAATCTTAGCATGATTGCATGGCATGACACAGTACGCAAGCATGTCTAATTAAAAAAAATGTGGAAAACTCAAGTATTAATATCATGAGACAGAAATGTATTACAGGACCCTGCATGCAGTATCTACAATTGTATGTTGGTGCTGTTCCTAATGTGGAAGGGCTTGGAAGCGTGTAGTATCCAGGTCATGAGCATGGATCCCTATACAAATGAGGTGGAGATACTGAATAGCATAAAGGGGTCACCATGTCCGCATATCCTCTACATGTAGGCAGAGAACTGTGTTGGTGTCCACAGAAGAGGTAAGTTATATCAGGAGAGGGTGTGTACAATAACTTCTAAGCTAATTGGAGCTTAGCTGCACCTGTTTGCTCCTCTTGCCTCCATGTTGAGCATGGAAGCCTGAAGGGTGTGTGCACTGACGCTTAAACATTGTTTACCTATGGTGCACATGTTTCCGCTTATTTGCACAGCACGCCGCTCTGCTGAGCATGAAAGGTTTGGGGGGGTGTACTGACTGATAAGTATTGTTTACCTACAGGGCTTGTGTTTGTGTGGTGCGTCACAGTGCCCAGAGTATCTAAAAGGCCAATGATGTATTAATTAGTGCTGATCCTTGCATAACTTCAACTAAGGCCATTAAATGATATCAATGATATATTAGGCTGGTGCAATGCATCATAGGTAGCTAATCATGCAGGTAATACCTACAGTAGAGCACTATAAGATATGCATATGCCCTACAATCTGATTTTTTCCCCCATAGTCTGCACCATTGGAGTACAGACTTGGGAATTTTCACTGAAAGAATACTAGGGGCTGCTGCAGGTCTGCTACATTTCTATGTGTTAGATGCTGAAGTCAATGATGCTGCTGCTGACAATAGGCCTATGCAGAGAAGGAGAAGAGAGTTCAGGCCCAAGGTAACCTTCCAGGAGTTACATGAGCTGGAGATTGTAGAGTGCTACAGGGTGTACAGGACATACTACAATAATTCACTGAGCTCTGCAACCCTCAACTCAGGCCTAGAGCCAACAGAGGGGAATCCATCTCAGTGGAAACAAAGGTATGTGTAGCCCTTAGCATAACAGCCACAGACAGGTATCTTCCAAAGACTAACTGGGGACATGATGGGTGTCTCATAGACATCAGCATCCAGGGTACTCCACCAGTTCCTGGATGCCATGCTACTTCATGCCAGTGATCACATATATTTTCCCCTCACCCCTGAAGCTAGGGCCAGAAATATGCAACACTTCCACCATGTAGCACACTACCCTGAGGTACTGGGTGCCATAGATTGCACTCATGTACACATCAACACTACCCTGAATACTGGGTGCCATAGATTGTACTCATGTACACATCAAGGCACCACCCAGTGGGGAGGGTAGAATCTACATCAACCGCAAGGGGTACCACTCCTTCAACTGCCAGGTCATGTGCAATTCCCAGGGCATTATCATGAATGTGTGTGTTGGCAGTCCCGGCAGCTATCATGACTCCCATATCTGGCATGAATCACAGCTGTACCAGATGTTTGCTGGGGGGGGGCATCCCACATGGCCATTTAGTGGGGGATGCTGGCTACGCACTAGAAACCTGGATTATGACACCCATCAGAAATGCACAGACATCCATGGAAGAACACCATAATGAGACACATGCCCAAACTAGGAGCATCATAGAGCATGTGTTTGTGTTGCTGAAGCCACAGTTTCGGTGCCTCAATATATCCAGTGGAGCCCTGGAGTACTGTCCAGCCACATGTGCACATATGTTCACAGTATGTGCCATGCTACACAATATGATCCTGTGGAAGCAGCGAAAGCAGGATCAGCATATAGAAGGAATACACAGCCCCCCACCAGTGCCTAGGTCACCACAGACACACTCACAGGAGGACTCATTGGAGGAACCCCATGATGTCCCTTTAGGTAGATGTACGCATGCCACTATGCCTTGGCATTGGCTAAGAGAGAACACATAGCGCATTCACTGACAACCTATGTCTCTAGGGACTGACACTTTACTCCCACTCACATTCATATATTAAAATAGCTGATGCCAGCAACCCACACAACCTGTACCTTTCCATATATTGATTGTGTGACACTTGCATCACACAGAGTCAGCCCTGAACTACAGTTCTGTGAACTGCTGCATTCTCAAGCTAAGTCTATAACCTACGCACTAATTGTAAGTATTACTATAATAAGGTATTGTATGTATGGATCTGCTGTTGTTATGAAAGAAAATATAGTTGGCTATTTAATAAGAGTTAACATCCCCATAGGACAACTGATACCCAGTCCAATATATATGTTCCTTAATTTTCACTAGGCCTCATGGTTGGAATATTCATGACATCAGGCAAGGGAGATGTTAAACAGTTGGCATTCTTGATATTTGGACTACTGTCTACCCAAGCTAATCACGTGCTGTTGTTCCCCCATCCCCAACACAGCGGTGTCCCCATATAACCACTTTAACTGAAAATCATCTATGGTACAGCAGTGGACTAGGCAATCTCAGGGGTGTAACATAGCTAGTGCTCAAACATTGTATGTCTCTCTTCATGCAATATAACAATGTACAGATGTATGCTGTTGATTGTGTAATGGATGACCCCTCTCTGTCTAGCAACCTGTGTGGCTCAGAGGACTATGGAAGCTATCACAGGTGATCATGTTGATGGTTCCAATCTTGAATTACTCACATCTTTTGCATGTGAGGTAGCAGAGGGGGGGGGGGCAAAGGCCCAAATATAGGGACAGAGTTGAAATATTAGTCACATAAACCTTCTTGGAAGTAAAGATGTTGCAGTAGTACATATATTCCAATGGATTTAAAGTCTGACACACAATTGTTTGTAGTTAGTAGAATGTATTGATATCAATATTCAATAAAGCACCAGAAATACACAAATGTGTGAGGAACAGACCAAACATATCAGGCAAAACTCTACATTCTGTGAAAATCAGGACAACTGAGAGGTATGCAGACTGTCATTCTGTTGGTGGTGTAACATTACCAACCCCAGTCACATATTTGGTACAGCAGACAGCTGGTGAATGCTGTGGAAATTTTGAGTGAAGTGCAGTAATGCAGAAACAGGGGTGGATGTTAAAGTCTGTAACATACAAAATCCCGGACTGAAATACAGGTAGGTGTGGCTTGGAGACACATTATAAGTACTGACAGTCCCACTGGACATGTCTGTACACTTAGTAAAATTAAGTGCAGTTCTGTTGGCCCTTCATCGAAATGACCTATTATGTATAAATGTCTATACATACAGACATATACTTATACATATCTATCTGTCAGTATCTCTCTCTCTCACATGCATAGTATATCTATTGCTATGTAGTTTCATATATATATATATATATATATATATATATATATATATATATATATATATATATATTAAAATGATACATAGACTCCCCCCTTATAGCTACATACCACATATACATATCATACACACAGCTACGCTTATATATACATCCCTGTTGTATACAGAAATATGTTTGTGGATGTCTGCATTGTCTGACATACCCTAATAATGGTGAGTAAACTGCACTACCACACAGCCATTATGTTGCCAAAAGGATCCAAACTAAGGGCACAAAAATGCATAATCCACTTACCTACAGACCCCTATGCCTTTTGGATGTCACCAAGTAGACAGACACAGGTGTGCAGGTGGTGCAATGTATACTGGTACAAATGCACGTATGGACAGGGCACATTGTCCATGCCCACATTGTCATCTATCTAATGGCAAGCAGCCACATATGGCCATACTTGTACCTGTACACATCGGTTATCTCACTGCTAGGATACTAGATGCAGATAACAGTATAAACCAATATCACTCTGTTAGCCACAGATGCTGCTCAGCACAAGCCTAGTTTGTGTAATGCACACGTACGGTAACTGCAGTCACATATACAGCAGACTTAACTTGTGGTGCATGCAATAAATACTGATATATAGTGTATAATCCTAGATAAGTAGGGGTTCTAATCTCACTCCAGGCTACTTGGTGCATGTGTGTGTGTGTGTGTGTGTGTGTGTGTGTGTGTGTGTGTGTGTGTGTGTGTGTGTGTGTGTGTGTGTGTGTGTGTGTGTGTTTGTACCCCTGCAAAACAGCTGTCATTCCCTCATGGGCTATCCACCTGCAACGGTTATGTACTTTCTGGGCCTGTAACTTGCTGCTGGCTTCCACACTGCCATATTCTACAAGGCCTAATGATGTCAGCCACCTTAAGATTACCAGCTGAGAATAGAATAACAAGACTTAAGCCATGGTGCATGCAATGAGTAGTATGTTCTACAGTTTATAAGCCTGGATAAGTAGAGGTTCTCTTTTCACTCTGCCCAACATAGTACATTTGTATAGCTGTACGGCATATGTATGATAACCTTTGTAAAGTAGACATAGTTAGGGTTTTGCATCATTTTATTTATAGTGGGTGATGTGGCCCCCAAATGACTGACTAAAACAAGGCTTGCTGATATCAACAAGCATTATATGTTCTAAATTGATAGTACTAACAGACATGGATTGTGTTGTGTGCATTGGGTACAGTGATCTGTAGTGTGTAAAAGTACATAGCTAAGTGTTCTAATCTACATACAGCCAACTTGCAGTATGTGTGTGCCTTGGCATGTCCTGTATGCAGTGAGTGGAAGTGGTGCTAGCCTGAATGTGGCCATGTTTGTTTGTGAGGCTGTTATAGCAGTATACATCATGTTATGGGGCCACAGGGCATGTGAACTTAACTAGCATAATGGCCATACAGCCCTCACAATCAGAGACATCTGTATACCCCACGGTACAGTACCAGCACATATTGCCTCAGTCCAAGAGAGACTCAGGCAGATGCTGTGTGTTGAGATCATGGATGTCCAGTCAATCAAACAGATATGCACTGAGTTGCACTGAGGTGCTCTATGGACCATTAGACAGGGTCTGTTTCAAGGGTGTCTTTATGTCTGCTAGACAAATGTCTCCCACAATCATGTAGTACTGACATCACATAGTAGGTTAATGTCCTTACATTGAGGCATCCACCTACTATGCTCCCTACAGAGAGGCAGCATATGCATTCCAGTAAGGTCACACCTTGCCATGTATCAGATGTTATCACAAATTATGAATGCATGAGTATGCTGACCACCATCATTGTCCTTGGTAGACTGTCATACAGATGTGAACCTATGGAGCCATGCATGTATACTGCCGTACCTTGCTGAAGTCATATTTCTGCTGTGCTGCCATGCCATGCTCTACCGCTTCACTGCCACTGTTTGTCCATAGGTCATCCCCTCAGACTCCTGGAAAAGAAATATACACAGGTCTGTGACATACCTGTCATTGTGTAACAATACTCCCAGTACATCATAAAACATAAGGTCCACAAAAGTATGTTGCACACTCATGACACATGCCAGCATACAGTGTAGGTTAGTGACCACTACAAGTGGTATGGCAAAACAATACTGCCTTACACAAGTACATATCATGTAATATAGTCACGCTGTGCATCAGACACATAGCTTCATTCCCCTGCATTAATGGGAAGGATGACAAGGATGTGGCACAGGTTTCATCACTTGCACAAGGTGATGTGTGGGGGTGTTGGAGGCATAGGCTGATCCAAACGGTTGACAGCATGGGTGTGAGTTAGGAAGGGGTGCAGGTTAGATGGAGCATGAAGAAGTGTTGTGTGTGGCTGTAGGTGACCTGCATGTGATAGTGGTGTGTGTGTGTGTGTGTGTGTGCATGTACACAGTCAAGCTCAGTGCTAGCCTTACATGTATGTACGTTGAACAGCTGTGGACTTTACATGGTGGAGTTGACAGTTCACCATCTCAGGCCCTGAACACTGGAATTGGATCTTCCTGAAGTTGCACTGGCACCACCATGCCCAAGGTCAGATGCGGTGCTAGTACCTCACGGTGACTGCTGTCTACTGGGACCATGTCCCCCATGGAACCGCCCAGGACTAAGTCCCCATGGCTTGCCACATGGTGGTGTGGACAGCACACTCCCCTCAGTAGTGCTGGATGTACTGCCACTACAAGAGTGTGTGCACAGCCGCATGGACTATCAGCAGGTGGTGTTGCTGATCTACATCCACAGGTCTGATGCCCAACTCCAACCACACATTCCAGCACAGACAATGTGCGGTCCAAAACAGACACTGTCTCAGCACACCATCTGTCCACTGCATCAGTGAACAAATCCAGAGTGTCCCCAATGCAGTGGAGGCAGTCATGGATGGCAGGCTGTGCTGCATTCATAACCCTAAGCATACATCTGGTGTTCCATTCAGGCACATACCTGTGCCTCCATGATAGCCCAAAATATGCACCAAGTGGCCCATGATGTGACACTCACAACAAGTGGTAGACAGACAGCACTCTTCCTATAAGCACTCCAGTCAATCCACCTGTGTGGGACCTTACCAGCTCCCTGGCTATGGCCATTGTCTACACTCACTAAAGCCATAGTTGCCACATTGCCCTGTTCAATGTCTCCACCCTCTGACTGTTCCATATATGAGGCCTGTGGTAACTGGGTATGTGTGGCATACTGACTGTGTGCAGTGAAAATGGGGGCAAGAAGAGGAATGTCAACCTCTGGGACAGATTCAGCCCCCGACAACCCCAACTGTGCCTCACTATGGCCACTATCATCATCAGAGTCTGAAGAAACACTGACATCAGGTTGTGTGGGGGAGAGATCCCAACCCCCCCAGGTCACCTGTGGAAACCAAGACAAAAGTAGTGCATTACTACCTGCTCTATTATGTATGGAAAATCCACAAGGAGTCATAATAATGAGGACTCACAACTGCATTATCACTCTCACATCCTCTCATCTTCACTTTCATGTACAACAGACTTTCTCTCAACAATATACACATTTGACTTAAGGCCTTTATAAGAAGCACATCAGGTAAATCACATAACACTTGGCCAGTACGATGTACCTTTTAGGTATTCAATATGACACTATACCTGGTAAAACAACACATAAACCCCATTACAACTATCTTAACAAATACAAGTTTCAATGCCTAAGATATGTACCGTCAGCCTTTTGGAATGTATAAGGCATGTCGGATTAATTGCCTCATGTACACCAGGAGGCTTATTCACTATGAACTATAACTGCAAAAGTGTTTCTGCTCATTCAGTTACACTCCTGTGATTACCCACTCTCGGAAACTTAGGTAACTGTTTCAGACTGGAAGATACAAACATTCTACTCTGGTTATACACAACATTACCTGTACATAGGGAATTATCCTGGCCCTTACCCTTAATAGCATATCTATGTTTCATAACCAAATAGTATCAAGCTTACCAGAAGCAGGACCACAGCCTTGGACAACTCCTGACGGACCTGTAAAAAGGTGAGGATGATGCCATTTCAGTACCACTGCATGTTGCAGCACAACAAGGTAATGCCTGCATATATCACACATATACCGTAGCTACTGTGTTACTTGATGTATTGCTGACATTCTGAGTATGAGTGTACAACTGAGCTAAACCCCCCCACAGCACATAGACCTGACACCCACATAAAGGAATGTACAGCCTGACAGAATGACTGCTACAGTATTACAGTGTTAACCACATTAAGCTTTCCTGCACGCTCCTTTGCTGTGGACACTGAGGCACTCACCTCCATGATGTATGGTATGATGGATGCCTGGGAGCTGCTGTGTGTCCCTAGGTTTGCCAGGAATTCCTCAGTGGCTGTGAGTGGTTGGTCTGTTGCAGGACCTCAACCAGCGAAGGCACGATCCCTGGCTACACCTTTGTCATGCAGTATTTAGCATATCTGTAGTGCAGTGTCAAACCTGTCCATTTGTCCTGTCCTGGTGGCCAGTCTCATTCACATCCCAGACAAGGTCTGTCCACAATGCAGTCCACTGTTCCCTGTTATGCCTCCCCCTGGATAGGAGGATGTGATAATGCTGCCATAGACCTTGAAGTATTATTTCATTCTCTACATCTGAGAATGGGGTATGCCTTCTATGATACATTAGTCCTGAAACAAACCAAAAGGGAAACACATTATAGGATCAAATACATGGATGTCCGCTATGTACAGATACAGTAAGAACAAAATGGCGGGCACTATCTATTGCTTTCTTACACATGTCAAACCTGACAGTGTGATGACATACTACATGTGTGAATATAACTGAGATAGTATCATTGTTGAGGTAGTTCCCTGTGTGCCATGAGAGATTCTGCTGCATGATCATAAACTCAACACTCTGGTCCACTGTGAGGTGTCCCCTAAAGCCAGCCACCCAATAATATGTCATAATAGCAGTGCCAGACAAATAACAGTGTGCTATTATGACCACTATATTGGGACAGATCAAAACACCAGTGTGCCACAATGGCAAAAGACAATGCAACCGTGATATTTTGTACATCCCCTGTATGTGTAAGACAACAAGATATCAATGACATGTCATTACCACAGGTCTAAGACAGGCTTACCACTGTACTCCCTATTCCTCATACCTCTAGCTTCCCATCTGCATTCTGTTATACTCAAAAGAACAGTTGAATACCTAGTTGAGTGCAGTACTCCTCTCTAGAAATGTGATACTAGTACTGTTTCCAAAAGGTGTGCTCTGTGTGTGGAAAGTCTCATACAGAATGCTTGCCCATAGCCAGCTGCTTACATTTTAACATGCTTCTCATTAGCAGGTAATTGCCTCTAAACCAATCTGTGACTCTGATATGCTAATTACAGCCAAAACAGCTGGGTTGCACTATCATTATCCAAAGACATGCAACCATTGTGCAATATATAAGGCCTTAATGTAGAAAATAGCCCCTTTCTTAGCTGTTGAGATGGACATTACTGGGGTGAGGAGACTACATCATCACAGAGGGTAGATCTGTAGCAGAAACCTTTACATAGAGCTATGTGTATCACAGGCTGCAGCTGCTGTTGCAGGTAATAGACATAGGCAGTGAGTGTGAGCACTTAAGAGGACAACAAGCTGTAGTTGTATCTGTGTCAACTGTCTCAGCCTTGTTGTAGAGGCAGAGCCAGGGTGAGAGTACCCTTTAAACTCCAATTATGGCATGTGTTTAAGGTATGTATGTTAGGCAACTGTGTCAATAACAGAGTACTTTGTGACATATAGTAATTCTATACAGATATGTGATGTGTGTCCCTACCTGTAGGCCTGTGATTTCCAGCAGTGAGAAGCAGTTATTTAATTTGCAATGCTTTATGTGAATAATGAGTGCATGACTCATTCATTAATAACAGGTGACTTTCTACATGTTGCTGATAAAAGGGCACATTATCCTGCTATTACAGCCCTCAATTACATCCATTATCATGTCTTTGGCTTTCTAGCGTTGTACTATTGCAACATGTATTCCAATACTTTTTATTCCGGTTTGCAGGGTGTGGCACAGCACGTAGCTCTGCTAAAACACACCTAATGACTGTAATTAGCAATTACTATGTTTTGTTCAAATCACCTGTTTTAAGAGTTGTGAGGAGTGGCAGGTTAATCAGGTGTGATGGGCTTAGGATTGAAACATGGCAGAAGTGTTTATTTTGTACATGTGTCTTACAATATTAGAGACATGTATAGTCATTATAACTGAATTTAGCTGAGCTTATCAAAGTTGCGTGAAGCGGTACATCACACAGTGCCACATTAATAAGATATAAAGAAAAGAAAAAAGGGGAGATAGGAAAGTGGTTAAATGGGGCAAGCAGGGGGGGAAACAAAGTGAAAGGCACAGAGGGATGTGCAGGAAGGGTGTAGGAAAGAACCATAGCTAGCCATTTCTTGTACAGCGATGACTGTGCACTTTGATAGAATTTGAAGATGAATTTAGATTCTCAAACTCCAGAGAGAGGGGTGAGAACAACATAATTGCATTGTCAAGCCAGTTGGACTGAATTATGTGTCTACAGTGGACACGTGCAAAATGGAGAGCTATCCATGGACCGATATTTTTGGGGGGGACAGGAGACCTTTTTTTAAGGTGAGAGTGGAATGTTGCAAAAGGACCATAGATACATGTGTGAGAGGTGAGCTGGGTAGGTGAGGATGCATTTGCAAACAGACAAGACAGCAGACAGGGGCAGTGTTTGACACATGAGGAAGGTGAACACCTTGGATTGGGAGGGTGTTGTGGAATCCAAGTCCCATGTGCCTCCAGACGGCAGCAGTGTGAATCAAGTCCCCACCAAAGGAACTGTCAACACTGTTCCATCACTGCCCAGAGAGTGGCTGTGCTGGAAGTTGGGCACAAGGGCAAGGCTGTCCATTCCCACCAGGGTGGCCAGCATGCCCTCAATCCTGCACAGGTGGCAGTCATAGCCATGGTGGACTATCCTGTACACCAAGACTGGCAGCTCCACATGGATGACAACACCGCTTCACCACTGCTCCCAGAGGTGGGCCGGGCTCTGTTCCCTGGGGCAGTACTACCCAACACTGCAGGTATTGCAGGAGCAGCAGAGGGGGCACCACCAGTTTGGGTCCCAGATGTGCTGGGTCCCGGTGCCATGACCAGTTGAGGCAAAGTAGGGGGATCAGCTGAAACCAACCTGCCTTGATGTGCTGTAGTAATTTAGATATAGCAATAAGTTATGGCTACTAATAACCAAACCAATATTAATATCAACAGAATTGAACATCATATTTATTCATCCAAATACATATTAAAGCATATTATGTACAACACAACATTAGGTAACATAACAGGCAGTATGCTAACAGCATGTCAGTACAAAGTAAACCATAGGGCAACAAAACATCTTAACAAATATGTTAATATTACATCATAATAAAACATAACGATAATCAACCACATTTTCCAATATATAGTTAAACAAAATATGTTATTATTAAATCATAATAAAACATATCAATAACCAAGCACATTTTTCCAAACTATAGTTAGTTTAACAAAATATGCAAATATTAAATCATAATAATAAATAACAGTAATAAATAAATGAAGATAAGGGGTGGGGAGAGAGAGAGAAACATTTCATTACTGACATTGCAGATTATGTCCCTGTAAACATTGAAATATATAGTCTACAGGTATGTAGTGTCAGGCTTGAGTACAGTGAATCCAATTTTTCTACAGCTGATGTAGAACATACATACCTCTCAAGCTGTTAGGATGGGTCAATATGGGCCAAGCAGTAACAAATGCAGATACACCATTACATAGAACAGTTTCACATAATGTGGACTTATATAACTACCCAGGTGTTCTGTAAAAGAATTTGGCAATGCATTGCATTCCAAGTAATAATTTATCTGCTAACATCTGACAGACATATTAGGCAGTTTTAATTACATTACAAGAAATTGTGACACTTGAGAGGCAGGTTTGTGTACAGTAAGTAAACTAGATAGCTGTCATGCCTTTGTTGGCAGGCATGGGAGTAAACCCCAATAGCTGTGACTGCATGGGGTATCTACAAATGCTGTAGTAATTGATTGGATAAACTTAGTATAGATGAGAAAGGGATACAGCTATACTGGGATTACACAGTTTTATTTATGACTCAGCAATGCTGAGGAACACATTCTTGGTATTGATGTTAACATTCTGTGAAATCTAAACACAATATCTGCTCATAATATGGGCAACCTCACCCATATATTTGTTGTGTTCCTGGTGAGAGAGAAAATGTGAGCATTACATGGCTGATACTTAAAATGTACTGCTATATATCACTGGATTCGAACTCAGGATTGTGTGTGACAAGATGTACTGCACACAAAGCATTTAAAATAGCGAGCTACTGAGTCACTGCTGACTATTGAGTGACTGGTAATTCCCTGGAGATCACCTGGAGCTATACTATAAATTAAGCAATACAAGTTACAGGGCATTCCTCTGGCATTCTAGTACTATTACAGTGTTATACTAGACTGCAGTGACAGTAGAACACACATGCATAGAATACAACCATACTGCATATATGAAAAAAGCTGTAGTTTAGAATCAACAGTGCTAGTGAATACATTTTGTTATTGATTTGACATAACTGTGAAGTCCACATACAATATCTGGCCATGGACTGGGCTTCCTCACCCATATACCTTTATTACCTGATGTCTGAGGAAGAAAGAGCATTATGTGACTGATACTGACCTGGAGACAGCCTTTGACAGTACTATGAGTTAAGCGATACAGTTTGCAGGCCATTAGATTTGCTGGCTACAGCTATTACAGTGCTATACATGACTGCAGCAGCCTTACCTTAGACAATCAGTGCATACAGCTGTACTGCAATGGTTTTGACAACACAATCCTGTTGAACAACATTTTGTTTACTGTTATTGGTATTGCTAATGCTTTATTGAAATACAGTTTGTATTGTTCATTTATTGGATTGCAGCTCTACAGCTCTAATTGCCTATTTATTGCACTACAGTTCTACATGCCCATTTATTGCAGTACAGTTTTATTTGTGTATACTTTATTGTAGTAAATGCTTTACTCTTTCTTGTTCATTACACTACAGTTGCCATACTAAATCCATATTGACCACACTTACGGTGCAACCTGGCCAGGTGCCTGGCATGGGACTTAACATTGCAAGCCCTCTCAGCTTGGGAGAGAAGCACACCAATATGCATACCAGTTTTGCAGACATTCAACTTGCATTTTGGTTAGAAAGAGGAAGACATACGTATGTACTTGTGAAACATTCCTAGCTTTAGCTTCTTGGACCCAGGTGTCCAGGGTTCCTCTCTTTCTCCTTTTCAGATCATCAACATGGTGATGACACTGCTAACCTGTGAGGAGGATACCAGTAACACTGGACAATTCCCTGGCCAAATGGTCCCAGGCCTCTGCCTTACACTCTGAGCACTGGAATCCAACCTGCATCA
Source organism: Protopterus annectens (assembly GCF_019279795.1). NCBI lineage: Eukaryota > Metazoa > Chordata > Ceratodontiformes > Protopteridae > Protopterus > Protopterus annectens. Next base: position 1,432,716,381 of record NC_056739.1, on the reverse strand, counting down.
GCCAGGGTTCATTTTTTTAACAAAGAGCTCAACCAACCATGACCTTGAAACCCTGAATGCCCCACCACTGTGCCCAAAAGTGCACACCTTCGCCAACACCACCAGCCATACCAACTGTTAAATGAACTCCAATGACTGTTGCAGAATTCTCACTTATTGGGCTTAATATAGGTGGTTTCCTGCCCTTACAAGTCATTCAGTAACATGCAAAAAAATGCCACATCACTTAGCAGCATGCAAACTAGCTAAGTGAAACCAAGCAGTGTGAAAACTCACAGAACCATGGTTTTAGTGAGGCTTAGCACCGCGCAAACATTGGTAGATGTTAGCATGTTTATGCACTGCTTCTCATGAATGAGCAGTGCTTAGCAAAGTGCAGCAGTGCCAAAATTCACAATAGTTTAATGAAAATAAAGAAAAATAATGCATTAATTTACAGACATAATCTGCTTGTCATGTACTCAAACCCAGGACCTACACCTACACATAAGATCATAACTCTACCAACATAGCTAGTTGGATGATATAAAAACTAGTATATCTTCACATATACTCCTAGGCTACCTGTTAATGTTGCTGAGCACTGCACCATGCCATTCAAACACACTTAAACTCACCTATGAATAAATAATTAATTACATCCATTTCTATTTTTAGATGTCTGACAGGTGTCAGTCATGTATGTATGAGCTCCGATCTGCTCTGGTGTGCTCCGCACCGCACAAACATAAATTAAAAACAAATTATAAAAAAATAAATAAATAAAAATAAATTTAATTATGATATTTAATTACATCCTGTTTTTATTTTTAGATGTCTGCCAGGTGTCAGCTGTCTATATGTGAGCACAGCTTGGCATTGCTACACTCTGCACCATGCTGTGCAAACATGCAGTAAAAAAATAAATAAATAAATAAAAACAATGCATCATAAAAAATGACTTATTAGACAGTTGACACACTTCACAACACTACAACGGTGGCAGGGAGCATTACAGGGAGCCTCACACTTATCTGCAGCCACAGGTGGCCATTACACCTCTACCTACACTGATTAAATATCCATGTTCCTTGACTCTACCTCAGCATTCATCATCATTAATATGCATGGTGCACTACTGAAGGGGAACCTTGGCTGTGTACATGGATACATTCCATGTAGGCTCTACACTGTGCCTACATGGATTTTATTAAATCCTGGGATTGATCTTAAATTTCACATTATAAATTAAAATGTTCTAAAGTTATTAGTATTCTTTGAGGTATCTGATGTAACAGTTGGTAAACAGATTGTTAAATATACCTTATGGTGCTTTACAATCATATAATCACTGTGACTGCTTTACCATAAACATAATAATGAGACATTTGTCAACCATTTTTTTTTCTGCATTTGAGTATAGTGCATGTCAAAGATCTTGTCCAGTGCACTATGGATAATTCTTCCTGCAATAGCATTTCTCCAACTCTGGTTGACTAGCATCTTCGGAAAGTATAATGACTGAGATATTTCAAAGAATTTCAGTGTAGGTGCCTCAGTGACTATAACTTATTTGACTAACATTTTTTTAAAGTCTTGAAGTTCTTTGCTTTTTCCACTAAGAAAAATTAAACATCTATGCTCTAATAGCTTTCATAATGGTACGATTATAGTTGGCAAGTTTGTAATGAACTTGTGAAGACATTATACTATATAAAAGGATTGCATAAGAAATGATTTGTCATATGGTTTTATTAAATTTAGTATTTGCATTGAGTCTATTACAGTCTGTTTTAAGACATTCATGTCAAAATGTGTATCATATACTATGGGGTTGATACACAAATCTGACATTTGCCTTGTTCAGTTCCAAACCTATAGATAGATAGATAGATAGATAGATAGATAGATGGACAGATATACAGGCAGATAGACAGACAGATAGATTGATATATAGATAGACAGACAGACAGATAGATAGATAGATAGATAGATAGATAGATAGATAGATAGATATTATTAGAATCTAACACTTTATTATGTCAATAGTCAAGTTCCTGTTTAGGATCTCAATAAATGAGAAGGTCTTCATTTATATTGTCTAGATCTTCAATCATTTCAGCTTCTCTAATTTAAAGACAATGCATTAGTCTGATGATATTTTTCAAGGCAGTATTTGAAATCTGCATTTATTTGAGGGTTCTTGAATGTGCAAAACTTTGAGCTATCTCCATCTAGCCTAATTTGTGAGGGTGGATAATATTCCGTTCTGATAAATTTCTAGCTTCATTAGTCACTTGCATGTGTTTACCTAACAATTACTGAGATAATAGACAGCAATTCCACAATTATTCGTTTCTATTTTTGGAGTACTACTGGGCTTCTTCTTAGTGGATGAATAATTAATATTGTCTCACTTGAAATCTTAATATATTACTCTTCTGAGGGCCAGCCTTGACCAGTAAACAAATCAGAACAGTTCTCCAAAATGTTGGTAAATATCAAGTGGAGCACAATCAACAGCTTAAACATTATGTTTCGTAACCATCAGTGAAGTACTCATAACATTCTTTTTACTGCATTTTTTAGCCATGTCAACCCTCTTAGCAATTTCTTTCACAACTAATTTATAGGGATAAATAAACAAGATGACACTGATTTTAGTCTTATTATGCTACCTGTGACTAAACTCTTGTGGCTATATAATCATCCTGACCTTCATGAATATGCAAAGAACCATGGTCCGGGGTACTTCACAAATGCGGAAGCTGCCTTGGAACTATCTTTGTTACTTTTACTTTTAGCACCTTTTATGACATCAGTTTTACTGATCTAGTGATTGGCTTTATTCATGCTATTGTCTGCACTAGCTAAGTAATTCATTCTGTAACTGCAAAGTGTGAATATTTTAAACCATATCAGCTGTCTCATAAGAATTCCAGTATTATTTATTTTGATTGATTTAAGTACTTTTCTGGGGACACTAAACTCATCAGATACTTACATTTTCAATATTTGTGGTTAGTGCTTATAATCAAGCAAATTATGATCAATACATTCTAGTTTATGCCCACAATCTCTAAACAGTTTATAGATAATTCTTCTTGCCATTAGAAGGATTCAGCAATTTAAGTATAGTTTCTGAAGACGTATCCATCTCCAATCACTGTTTTGTATTTATACTGCTATTTATTTCATTCGTGTCAGGCAGAAATCACCCAGGAAAGCAGCATGTATCCTGACAAAGGAAATCGTTGGTGAAAATGCAGTACATCATACTAAAATCACTTCAGAGTATGTACTTATAACCTATGTATCATAATCAATAAATTCCTTAAAAATAATTTCCAAAATACCATTCACATTGTGATAATTCCCCACACAATTTAGTGTGCTGTCATAAATTCTCATTTATAAATGATGCTCATAGTTTCATAGTTTCATAGTATAGTACTAGGCTATCTGCCCTGGGGCATTTGTAAGCCTAGCCATAGTGATGTGGCTTTTGCCACCCCATGAAGTGGTACAAAAATGTACAGAATAAATCTAGAATACTGTGCCTCTGTCTAGCAGTGACACAGTGAAAGTCCCCTTATATAATAGAATTAGTTTTCTGTGCCCCTGTCCAGCAGTGACACAGATGTGACCCCTGGGGTAAACTTACGATCTCCCATACACTCATCAAGATTTCTCTTGAAGAGAGTCAGTGAGGGGTTCTGCCTAATACGAACTGGGATCCTGTTCCAAAGCATGGGAAGCCTCTGGGTTATGAATCTATCCCTCCAGCATGTCCTATTCATACTTGTGCCGAGGTTTAAGTCTTTAGCTCTCGTGGTCCTGATGGATTTGGATTTTTTGAGGTGGAGCATGTCCATCAGATCTTGATTGGACATGGCCTTGTACGTCAGGCAGAGATCACCTCTGAGCAGGCGGTATGCTACTGAATAGAGCTGAAGTTTCTTTAGTCTGGCAGATTAAGACATATGTTGGAGACCCTTGATCCTTTTGATGAGGTACTTTTGTGGTCTCTCCAGCTGTTGCAAGTGCCGGGTGAGGTACATACCAAATGGGGCATTGTACTCAATCATGGGTCTGATGAGGGAGGAATATAGGGGTACAATGACATCCTTGGATCTGGATGTGAAACCCTTCATGATGAAGTGTGCAAGGTAGAATGTTTTTCTAACCACTTTGGCAATGTGGGTGTCAAATGAGAGGTCGCTGTCTACTTGGGTCCCTAGGTCTCTGATTACTTTTTCCGTACTCAGTGCATTGCTGTCTATGTGATAATTTGTGGGTACTTTGTTTTTTCCAAAAGGGATGACTATACATTTTTTGGCATTTAGTTTAAGGCCGTGACTACGGCACCAGTTGTCCGTTTAAGTGAGGCCTTTTTGTAGGATGTGTGCATCTGCTGGTGTATCGACTATGGCGCCTAGTTTGCAGTCACCTGCGAACTTTGTCAGCCACAGCCCTCCCATGTTTGCTTTAACATCTGAGAAATAAATGCCGAACAAGAGGGGTCCCAGGACAGATCCCTGTGGGACACCACTTGTGACTGGCTTTGAGTCTGACATTGCTCCAGCGATTTTAACTTTATGGGTTCTGTCCTTTAGCCAGTTTGCAACCCATCTAGTGACATAAGGGTTTACTTTTAAGCTGTTTAGCTTATCTATGATGCCTGAGTGGGGTATTGTGTCGAAGGCCTTAGCCAAGTCCAGGTATGCTGTATGGACTGCTTTGCCCTCATCAATGGCTCTAGTGACTGTTTCGAAAAAGTCAACCAGGTTTAAAAGGCAGGATCTGCCCTTTACAAAGCCGAACTGGGTGGGGGTCAAGTGTCTGTAGGTTCCACTATGTCTCCGTTTATGAGTTCCATAATGACTCTTTCCATAACTTTGCAGACCAGGCTAGTCAAGCTTATGGGGTGGTAGTTTCCAGGGTCTGTAGAGGCACCCCCCTTGTGGAGTGGGACCACTGTTGCTGTACGCCAGTGTTCAGGTACATATCCCGAAGTAAGGCTAAGGTTAAATAGCATTTTTATGTGTGGGTTTAGCTCCTCTTGGAGTCCACGTAACACGCACCCCGGGATACCGTCAGGTCCCATTGATGCTGTGTTTTTTGCTTTGTTTAGGGCGGTTCTCACTTGGACATCTGAGATGACAGGGCGATTACATTCAGCTGGGATAAGTATTTCTTCTTTTGGGGGTGAAGGAGGTGAGAAATTTGCACTGAACCTGTCAGCCAGAATGTTAGCAATATCTGTGGGTTCAGTGTATTTTTTGTTGTTGTGAACCAACTCTGAACATATCTGAGGGTTTCCGCCCAGGTTTCTAACATAGCTGAAGAAGGCTTTGTGGTTATCTTTAGTGTCCTTAGCGATTTTTCTCTCAAAGTTTGCCTTGGATGTTTTTATGAGAGAACGTAGTTTTCTGCTAATGTTGATCAGAGATGTCTTCCTTCATGGGATTTCGCTCTGACGTGCAGTAGCTTCCTTCTTTTGTTATACAATTTGTTTATGGCTGAGGTCCACCAGACAGGATGCTTACATTTGGTGGAGAGGGACTTGGATTTGTTTGGGATTGCATGATCCATGCATTCTTGGAGATGTCCATAGAAAGCATTTGTGAAGGATTCGGCATTGTGGGATGTGGTATCCACTGGCACAGTGGGCTCAAAGGATACCATCTCAGTCTTAAGAAGAGTGAAGTCTGCTTTTGAGAAGTTTTTCACTGTGGTCTTTTGTGCTGGGGTGGAGGTGGGATATGTATATCCACGGTCATTAGTTTGTGGTCAGATCTCACTAATGAGGGGTATACTTCGGCTGTGGAGCATTTTGTCCCCATGTTTGTGATGATCAGGTCTAGTATATTATCTCCCCTAGTGGGAGAGGTGACTAGTTGTTCCAGTGCATTTGAATTTATGAATTCCAGGAACCTTTGGGCTAGGGTATTAGGGCTAGAATAATGTACCCAATCTATGTTTGGGTAGTTGAAGTCTCCCAGTATGATGGTATTTTGTGATACATTCATATCCTCCAATGTCTTCAGGAAGGCTGAGTGGGGTTCTTGAGATTGGGAGGGTGGTCTGTAACATGCTACCAGTTGTATAGCAGTTTTGCCTATGGTTAGTTGCACCTGTATGGTCTCTGATGCTTCATGTGTTGCTACTAACCTGGAGGTGTGGGTGTTCTTTATGAATATGGACACTCCCCCTCCCTTTGTGGTTCGGCCTGGGTTTTGGGGCCGAAAAGCATGATACGAGGTATAGCCTGGTAGCGCTGGGGTGCTCTCAGGAGCCTTGAACCAGGTTTCAGTTACTGCACAGACGTCGATGTTCTCCATGCTGAGGACTGCATCAAGTGCCTGCATCTTGAGATTTAGACTTCTGGCGTTGAGCAGCATTACCCTTAGTTTTTTTCCGTCTTTGTTTTCTAAGGAGGTGGGTTTGTCTTTTGAGCCTTGCCTAAAAAAGGCACTATGGGGGTGGCAAGAGCCTTAGCCAATATCCTGAAGCCCAGTGGTGACAGGTGTAAGCCATCCCTTGCGAAGCAGCGTGGCTTGTCCAACATATCATCCCAGGCAGACAGACATTGGATCCCCTTAGAATGACACCATGACTCATGTCATGAATAAATACATGGATGACTTGCATCTCACCGTGAGAACTGCAAAATACACATTATTCCATGTAATCTCTACCTAAAGTCAGTATGGACTGTGTTCAACTAATTTATATTGTTTGCATTGTTATTTTCTTAAGTAAATGAGTTTAAAAGTTCCTAAAGCATTTCCTACCTATCTCGAGTGATAGCAAGTTAATATAGTGAACTTTAATGTATTCATATAAATTCATAGTCATTTATGCTTATCATATGCAAATTAGACATTTGCATTTATATTTAAGTATGTCACAAATCCACTTAAGTACACCCTGTGTTCTTAGTTGTGAATGCACTTGCTTTAGAACCAGAATCTGCGACTGCCCCCAGAAATCCTCAATTGTCCACGTGAATATGCAAACAACCCTAATAATTCTCAAAAATCCATATAAGAAAAATTACAATGTAGTCAAATTTTATCTAGTCTGCATGTTCATGATGCATTATCAATGACCATCCTGCATACTGTAAAACACCTTATTACCTCAAATCACTCAATACTTAACATCAGTTCATAATGACATACACAGTGACATATATCTCTGTAGCAAGGCCAAAACATTTGTTTAAATAGAAATGATTTACATTGATGCAATACTGAAACAAGCATGTTTAAACAAATCATTCATGCATGGCCACCAGTTTTGCTATGTGCATAAAAATAGCAAAAGCAAATCACAGAAGCAGAAATAGATCTAACCAACTCAAAAAGTAATGATTTCATAACTGAAGTTTATTCACAATGGAAGGGAAATGTGAAAGTATTACTTTAAAAAAACGTATGTATGTAACAAAGCAATTTGGTGAACCCAAACTTGTTAGTAATAGCATTTCCATTAGCAATGTCCCTACAGGGTACCTTTTATGGTGATGTCAAATCTCAGAGTGTGTGATTCCAACTCTGTGCACCACATTCCTGCAGTTATATTCTTATTCTGGTACTGGCACTTTGAATGATGGCAGTACCTGTGAGTGGAAAGATCAGGTGACGCTGAGGAAGACAGTGTTCTATAGTAAGTATTTCTACTTTTAATCACATCAAACATAGATTTACAAACATACCCCCGGATTCACTAATCCTCCGTGTAAGACTTAATAAGTCTTACTTGGAGCTGCAGTTGAACGGTTTGACATCAGTGTGCCATGAATATTCATGAGGGCATGCTGACTCAACCGTAACTCTTACACGGACTGAGTATGAAAGCAGGGGGCGTGTCCGACTGCCGAGCAGTCTAAATGTGCACGCCCCTGCAAGGTTTTAAAAAGCATAATGTCAACACACAAGAGCGAGTTCGCTCAAATGTGCTTGCACCCAACACCACTCTCCCTGACACTGTAAACCCCTATCACACTTATATAAAGTAAATAATTATATATATTTTTTAAATCCACGATATAGCTGCCCGTATTTGCGTGTGTGTGCGTGGGCGTGCCCATTGCTTAGCTAGAGTTAGCAATTCTGACATGGAAGAGCATAAGAAAGAATGTTTATGCAAATCACACCAAATTGCGATAGCGTAATGGTAGAGCATATGCACAAAGAGAAGGCATTCACGGTATCAGTGAGCAAACTAAATATTTTTAAAGGACCCAGATATATAATAGCCTGCTGTTAAGCAATGCTTTACACAGCTAAACACAGGTGCCCATAGTTTAATAGCGCTTTACCCAGCTAAACAGAGGTGCCCATAGTGTAATAGCGCTTTACCCAGCTAAACAGAGTTGCCCATAGTTTAATAGCACTTTACCCAGCTAAACAGAGTTGCCCATAGTTTAATAGTGCTTTACCCAGTGCAATAGAGTTGCCCAAAGGTTAAAAGCGCTTTACCCAACGCAATGTGTTTGCACGGATGTGCGTGCCGCACCAACCAGGGCACCGTAGGGCACCATGGAGCAACGTAGAGCTAAGTTGCTTAAACGCAGCCACACCCCATAGCCTGTCTAGACAGTATTAAAATAAAAGAATGACAAGGTTCGAACCCAAGACCCTGTGCATCATAATCAAAGTACAAAACCACTAAGCCATGACAACATAGAGGAAGCAGCCACTATTAACATTCATATACTTACAAATGGTAGTTTAACCATTACTATGCAGGTCTGCAGTCAGCCGAGAATTTTACAAAATGGCCAATCACAAAAAAGTGCGGGAAATGCGGCATATTTAAGCCCCATAGGTAGAAATACTCGCCATAACAGATTGTAGCTCACATTTGCAGTCAGAATGGCAGGTGCAGGAGAGGGTTCATGCTTCCGAGTGCAATGTTGGGGCATCGGGGAGTCCAAATACATGGTTTGGCTCCTTGTCCACTGTCACAAGTCAAGACTCCTGCAGGGCTAGTTCCAAGGGATGGAGTACAAGGCAGAGGCTTGGAACCGGTTAGCTCGTGACCTCACCAGTGCCACAGGCGTTCCTTGGACTGGTGAGCCAGTCAGTCGCCACCATGCAGACCTGAAGAGATGAAAGCAGGACTGCCTGAACCAGTGGATACAGGAGGCCAGTGGGATGCAGAATGCCCCACAACTGAGTATGTAGCCATGGAATGCAGTATGTAAGAACTGATAATGGAGTATGTATAATGGATAGGTATGTCTCAATATCCCTTCATTTACTTTACAGCTGCAGGTGACCGTGCTACGAATCAGCAAGTCTATGCTGAAAGGCTGCTAAGGCTCGCCACCAGGCAGGTTAGTGATTATTCTGCATGTATTGTTATATAAAATATGGGAGAGAGCATGAAAGAAAGTGTTGTAGTCCAATAAAACAGCCATAGAATTGCCTGAATAAGTCCTCTGCATGTACTTTCAGTTAAAAACGTCAGAGAGGCAGAAAAAGAGTGTAGTAACCCATTAAGAAAGGTAACATATGTCAGAAATAATATCTCTGCAGGCACTGTCATATAACATAATTGAGTGAGCCTGAAAAAAGGTTGTTCTAACCTATTAATAAAGGTATAATATGTCTTGAACATGTCTGCCATAAATACCGTTAAAACAAATAAAGGAGTGAGCCTGTGTAAAAGTGTGCCATGTCATTAATAAAGGTCTAAAACCCAGAGTGTGTCTGTGTCACAGAATCTGAAATGTTTTTGTACCTTTGCATTATACAAACAGTACTGTTTGAAAATGTGCTGGCAACCCAGAGTTATGCAGTCCCATATAAAGTGGGTGATGGAAGTGCTAGTAGCTGTGAAACATATATACAGTCCACAATAGTCAGTTACCAGCTGGCATGAATAAGTAAACCTGACACACATGCAGGATATAATTATTCACCAGAAATGTGAGTGTGTCAAGAAATGCAGGGTTCTGTGCAAATTGAAGTGACAATGTCATGTGAAAACATCCTAGATATATAGATAAAGAAATATAAATGCAAACAAGAAATATGTAGCAGTAACATCTGCATCCTGGACAGTTAGTATGTCAGATATAGGTCAGGCATATATTGAACTAGCCAAACCCATGACACAATGTAATGTATGGTAGCAAGTGTAATAATACAGGTAGGGGATATACACTTGCAGTCACTGGGAATGTAGTGTAGACTAAAAGGTCATTATAAGATGTTAACCGAGGTTTTTTCTACACCCTACTGTATATGCATAAACCATGCAATTCCACACCTCAATGGGTATGTGTAACCTTAAATATTTGTTGGGACATATGTCCTATTGTTTTATAAATATTTTTATTGATGTTGATGCATGTGCCCTGTTCAAACACCACGTTCATGGTGGCCTGTTGCTACCAAACATCCCTGCATGCTGTTGGAATATCCATTATCGTTCAATATATGCATGTGTTATGCTTGCTGTTCAACTGTTGGAACCTTGGTGTGTTAGGTTAATGGGAATATTACTGCATGCTGTTACAACTAATCTGGAATGCTGTTGTTTATGTTGTAATTAAACACACCTAATCATAGAACGTATGGGAAGGCTGGACCCAGCAGACCCACCTGTCCTTCCTCAGTTGGCGAGTGCACCTGGCACCAGTGGCCCTGGTGCCCAGCCCGGGCTCCCCTCCTCTGTTGGTCCTGTGCCACCTTTGGGTGGAAGAGCTGCAGGGGATGGGGCTCATCCCCCCCCATGCAAGCGTGGACAGAGGAGGGCCACCTGTCACCCTTGCTAGGGTCCGGGCTGTGGTGCATAGGGAGATCCAGCGATCAGTCGCTGATCCCCTATGCCAGCACGAGGCAAGAGTGGCGCATCTCTCGGGTGATCCTGCCCATCCTTCACAGCCCTCAGCACAGCCACCCTCAGGACTGTGAAGGTGCAGTGGTGACTGCCCATGGGTGGGGATCTCAGTTCCACTGTTACCATCTGTGGGCTCATGGGCTTGCGATTTCCAAACATCCTTCCCCGTCAATTGTGTTCACCCACCCTATGTGTCAAACCCCGCCCCTGTATGCATCTTGTTTGCCTTCTCTGTTTACCTCCACAACCTACCTCCCCAAATATACCTACTTCCTCTACCTCACATTCCACTCTCGCCTGAAAAAAAAAATAAAAAAAAGGGCAATCTGTTCCCACAAAAAAATTACGCCCCATACATAGCTGCCCAATTCCGCTGGACATGTAAACTGATAATTCTAATTGGCAGTACAACATATTTTGTTGTCCTCAGTCCTCTCTCAGGGGTGGAAGGTTTCAAATTTCACACCAAATTCCAAACATATGCACAGCTGTTGCTGGTAAATAAATGGGCAGCTATGGACCTTCCCTACACCCATCTTGCACATCCCGAGCTGGTTTCCCTACTGTCTTTCCCTCTTTGTGCCCCCTTTTTCACCACTTTCCTATCTCCCCATTTTCTTTTCTTTAAAAGAAATTAGCGCAGGGGTTAGCAGGAGTAAGCACTTTTAAGCAGTAGTTAGTGGGGGGTGTGCGAGTGTGAGCTTGTGTGCGCTTAGCTAAGCATTGCTAAGCGTCACGCAAACCCACATAAACCTACTTACAACTGCTTAAAAGTGCCTTAGTCATTCTGTATGACAAGGCCCTTGTACTGCTCAGCAGCAAAATAAAACACCTTGTCAGTCTCAAACCCGGGACCTTGAACTCACCAGTCTGCATGAAGTACCACTACACCTCAGCAGACATACAATAACTTGCTGCTGAAAGAAATATAACATGCATTACAATGAGTGAATGTAAAGGGAAAATAGGAAAGCCATAGGAATACATTGCAATAACTACTGTTGTATGCCAGTTAATTCTCTAATTCGAAAAGAAAGTACATACTCCCATGTATCCAGTGTTAGCATTAGGAGGTGTGAGTAAACCTACACACTGAGAAGATTATACTGGAAGAAGCAACAGTCAGGTTTCAGTGCAACATGCATTTCACTGGCTACAACCCAGCTTCAGATATGAGACATATACCAACCTTCTGACTGAGACAACAGTGTCCACAGCAAACAAGCATGGTCCCCACCTTGCAAAACTGAAAGGGCTATGCCTACCTAACCTATCATTTTATAGGAGTGCCCTGAAATCACAGTGAGAACTGCAATTACCATACAGGAGGCTGCATGCAATTACTAAATGGTGGGCACCAATTAGTGCAGAGGCCATCACATGCACATGTGCAGATACCTTGAAAAGCAGCCCGTATCTGCTGTCCACACATGCAATAATATCATTGCAACAACTGGGGAAGAGAGAGAGAGAGAGAGAGAAAGAGAGAGCACAAGCAAGAGAGACAGACAGAGACAGACAGACACAAACAGGCAGAAGGAGAAAGACACTGAAAACAAACAGCAACACACAGAGGAAACAAAACCAAAAAAAATAAATAAATAAAAAATAAAAAAAAATAAACAATAAAAAACCAACACCTACAACAGACGGAGGTGAGGAATACAAAGGTAAGGTATGTAACAGATATGTATTTGGTGACATCCGAAAGATGTGTCTGAAGGGTACTCTACATACTGTGAATCATCCATATGTGGCAGCAGTCCGTATCTATATGTACATGCACATTTGCATAGGGCAAGGGACATACTGCAACTGTTAGTGAAGGCTGGACATAAGTATGTTGTTGAAGGTTGTGATGTGCACATATGTATGTAGGTTGTAGTGTGTGGCATTGCAGAAAGCAAGCAGTGCCGGTATATGTCATGTGGTGTTAAACGCTGTGGGACTGAGCTACAGGCAGTGAGGCCTGCAACAGCTATACGGCCTGAGGACAGCAGAATGCATTCTGTACAACATTGTGCAATAGTATTACATAACCGTATGTCTCACAACTGTTGCATAATTGACATCCCCACCATGAAAGGTGGACAGTATATGTGCCTATATGTGCAGCTATATGTACAGCAATGAATGTTTACATGTATGTGTATATGTACATGTATATATATATATACATATATATGTGTGTAAAGATATATAGATATATATATGGATATATTTAGATATATATGGATATATATGGATAAATATAGATATATATCGATATATATATGGATATATATAGATATATATATAGATATATATAGATATATATATATAGATATGTATGGATATGTATGGATATGCATGGATATGTATAGATATGAATAGATATGTATAGATATGTATAGATATGGATAGATATGGATAGATATGGATAGATATGTAGATATGTATGTATGTGTATATGTATATATACATATATATATATATATATATATATATATATATATATATATATATATATATATATAAGAGAGAGAGTGAGGGACACGGGGTCATATGTACTGCAACAAATGCCTGTTGTCCAAGGCATGGACTGAACACCAGTGTTGATACCGCAGTGCCATACCTCATTCCAAAACACCTTCCGCAGTAACTGCCACATAGGTGGTAGCCTGCCTAACACTGATGGTGTCAGAAGGGTACACGGGACACAGGTGGACAGTAGGCTCCCCTTTGATAATCACAGTGACAACAGTAGTAATGTAATCTGTCTACCTGGTACGTGTCATCACAAAAGGTGTGTCATCTAGGGAAATATAGGTCGGTGTTCCCCTCTACTCATCACAATGCCCCATGTGGTATGTACCTCACATGACAACTACAGCAACTGGAAAGGCCACAGACATACCTAACAAAGAGTAATACTGCCCTCAAACACATGCCCTATGCAGATTGACTCACAAACCACAGCTAGAGTGCGTTGCATACCGCCCACCCAGAGGTTACCACTGCCGGACATACAGTGGTATGTCACACCCATAGCAGTCAGCCAACCACCATGACAACACCTCACAATCCCGCCGGATTACATGACCTAGGGCCCTAATCCTTGTCACCTCACTAAACAACACATGCTGGAGGTACAGGTTCCTATCCACAAATATGCCATACTCTGGACTAAACCACCCAGCATGAACAAACAAGGCTCCTCATTAGCAGATGTCATACATACCCCTGATGATTGTTTTGGAGATAGGTAATATGCCCTAGGAGTCACCTCTGTGTATCCAATTGACAGGAGCAAGTGAAATCACATTACATGTGTGTCAAAGGCCAGGGTAGCATATGGCTAGGCTGCTCTAGGCCCTAGGGCCAATAGCGTATTACCTACCTGTGACACAATGCACACACACATGCACTCAGTGCAATACCTGCTATGTGAGGTGGAATGAGTGTGACAGTGAATGTGTGCAAGGTTTGTAAAGGTGTGATAGCTTAGTGTGAGGTTGTGTCTGTCATGGTAGTTTGTGTCCTTGGTGTGAGGCCAGAGATAGATGTTCATAGGTTCATAGGTTCATAGGTTTATACTAGGCTATCTGCCCTAAGGCATTTATAAGCCTAGCCCAAATTTTTGTGGCTTACGCCACCCCTTATCTGAAAAAATACTGTGCCCATTAGTTTGTTGTGCCTCTGTCCAGCAGTGACACAGAGATGATTCCCGGGTAAACCTACGATCTCCCATCCACAGGTCTAGATTTCTCTTGAACAGAGTCAGCGAGGTGCTCTGCCTCACATGGACCGGGATTTTATTCCACAGCATAGGGGGTCTCTGAGTGATAAATCTATCCCTCCAGCACGTCCTATTTATATCCGTGCTAAGGTTTAAGTCGCTTGCTCTAGTGGTTTTGGTGGATTTGGATTTTTTGAGGTGGAGCATGTCCATTAATTCCGGGTTGGACATGGCCTTGTATGTCAGGCACATGTCACCTCTGAGCAGATGGTATGCGACTGAATAGAGCTGGAGTTTCTTCAATCTGGCAGCATATGACAGATTTTGGAGTCCCTTTATCCTTTTGGTGAGGAACTTTTGGGGGTCTCTCCAATTGCTGCAGATGTCGGGTGAGATACATCCCGAATGGGGCATTGTACTATCATTGGTCTGATAAGTGAAGAGTACAGGGGAACAATAACCTCACTAGATCTGGATGTGAATCCCTTCATGATCAGGTGGACAATGTAGAAGGTCTTTCTAACCACTTTAGCAATGTGAGTGTCAAAAGAAAGGCCACTGTCAACCTGGGTTCCCAGGTCCCTGATAACCTCTTCTGTGCTTAGTGGATTGCCACCTATATGGTAGCTTGGGGTTACCTTGTTTTTCGCGAAGGGTATGACTATACATTTTTTGGCGTTTAACTTCAGGCCATGGCTCTGGCACCAGCTATCTGTTTCCGTGAGTCCCTTCTGAAGGATATCCGTGTCTGATGCACTTTCCACTATGGCGCCCAGTTTGCAGTCGTCTGCAAACTTTGTCAGGCAAAGTCCTCCTATGTTGGCCTGTACTTCTGAGAAGTAGATGCCAAACAATAGGGGAGCCAAGGACCGACCTGTGGGACACCACTTGTGACCGGCTTGGAGACTGACACAGCGCCAGCAACTCTAACCCTGTGGGTTCTGTCCTTAAGCCAGTTTGCAACCCATCTTGTGACATATGGGTTTACATTTAAGCTGGTAAGTTTTCTACAATACCCAGTGGGGTATTGTGTCAGCTGCAAGGTCAAGGTAGGCTGTATGGACTGCCTTTCCCTCATCAATGGCCTTGGTGACTGTTTCGAAGAAGTCGACCAAGTTCAAAAGGCATGATCTTCCCTTGACAAAGCCAAACTGGGTCGGGTCCAATGTCTGCAAGTCCCCTATATCTTTGTTTATGAGCTCCATTATGATCCTCTCCATAGCTTTGCAGACTAGACTTGTTAAGCTTATGGGGCGGTAATTACCGTCAGTTATTGGGATGCAGACATAATAGGATGGCATATGTTGTGACGTAGTTTCTTGTGTACGACTGTGGTGTCCCAATGTAGGCTGAAGCAATACATGTATGCTCAGTAAGTGGTACTGCTGGTGACTCCAGCTCACATATGGAGTGTTGTACTACCTGAAGCTGTAGGCCTAAACAGCACAGTATGGTGTATGTTCACAGTCCCTGGTAACACTGTCTTGTGTGTTTCCTGTAGTCTGCACAGATTACATACCACAGGCATAGGTATCTGTAGGTAGGGGCACACAGTACTATAAGGTACACAGGTAATGCTCATCTGTGTTGGCATACATCTGTGTGTTGTATGTATGTCCGATGTGTGTTTAATGATGCCTGTACCATGCCTGCAATGACATGTGTGTTACAGGGTATGTGTGTGTACCTAGCAACATGTATACTCTGTTACAGCAGTATGCCAGCTATATTAACAACCATGCACATATGTTAGGTAGGGGTATGGCATCAAAGAACTAGGATGATTTACCGGTAATACTGTAAATGTACATGACATTCATTGCATTGGATGACATATTTCTTCATGCATTGGCTTGATATATATACCCCTGGGGCGAGGTTGTGCATTGTATTCCAAACAGTGTGCCGACTACTGGTGTATACTGGTGTGTTATATGGAGTGTTGCAGGCACTGTCAGCCAATTGTGGGCTGAGCACTGATATGTGGTATTGAATGTGTGTATCCTTTGATAGACAGATAGATGCTATATATGGCAGTTAAGTGATAGCTGTACTTCATAATGTTAAGTGTGCCACATGACATGCTCACACATATCGTTTAATTGTCTTCCAGGGTTATGGCTCATCAACGTAATCCAAAGTATTCAGCTGCGGAGGAGCAGGAAATTCTGAACAGCCTGGTGCAGCACTATAACCTGCTTTTTTCCAGGGCCAGCCAGCACCAGCATGACCATACTGCACTGTGGCAAGACCTTGTTCGCCAGGTAAATGACATAGACATGCATAACCGGACATATGAGCAGGTACGCCATCACTGCAGTGATTTAATTAGACATGTCCGGCGGCGTGCGTCTGATATCCATAGGTAACAGCTTGCCACAGGGTCAGCCATACATCCCCCCCTCACCAGAGTGGAGGAGCTGCTCCTAAGTGTGGTGGCTCCTGGCCTACAGCAGCAACAGCGTCACACATGTGTCATCATGGAGGCCAGAGCCACCCAGCAGGATGACATGGAGCATGCAGATAATACACCCTAGCTGTAGACTACCATTACCTGTATTGTTAGAATATGCATATGTGAGATGTGCACTGTGTGTTTAGCAGTTGTGCTGCCTAATGTGTGCAATACTGATATTTGGTATAGTATCCATACACCTGTGACTGTTGACTGTTGTTCCACTGTCATTTAGCACACTCACAATAGCAATGCCACAGTTGTGGCCACTGACAAACTGTGTCATATTCTTCTAGGTCACTTTGGTGTGACAGCAGGGCAGACAATACATGCTTGTGAGTGTGTTAACACTTTAATATTGGTAATGAAATGTGCATGTCATAGGTGAGGTGTAGGCCATGTACACGTAACACACCTACACATGATGCATGCTGTGCATGTTTGCTGTGAGACATCAATCATCTCAGTAAAGTCAGTAGCTGCCTCAATCACATGCAATGCACAGTGCAGCAGACACAATTGTGGCAACACTGTACTGCACATTGGATATGCATAGTTGCTAGAGCTGTACACAACAGAACACGTTTATCATACGCAGTACACAAAAACATGCTACATTTGGCATTACCACACACCCGCTGTAAGGTCACACTTCAGTATCCTACATGTCATAATGACACACATGCTGTACCTCAGGGGAAGAGGCCTATCATGGGGTTGTGCAACACTCTGCAACACATAACACAGTCATGTTAGGCAATGCTCCCTATTGGGCACCTCACACTCCCATGTACAAGGTGGCTGTGTAATTGTGAATGTAGCCATGGCACTGCAGTTCAGGTACAGCATGCTAGGTGATGGTCTTGCACACATTAGTAGTTGTGAGTGACCACAAGATGCATGTTGATGATGGCACAGGTTACTACACCCCATCCAGTTACAGTGACCACAGTACTACTCATAGCAGTCATTGCTTTGCACCTCAGTGTTATGTGTGTGCAAACATATGCACCTATACACAATATGCATAGCATGTTGTCTGTGTGCTTGCATATGCCAGTATACACAATGTGCACAGCAGTCACCATCCACAGAAAGTGTCACATATATGTCCTGGAATGCTAGTGGGTATATAGGTCATTTGACACACATTGGGTATGTGTGGTGTTTAATGTTGCAGTCGTGTAGCATGCCATGCCATGTCTGGCACCCACATATCTGCAATATGTCCCACACTCACCATAACCACTGTACACTGGCCATGTGGGGCATTGGGATTCCTTCATGTCAACATGCACCGCACATCCCGTGTGTGTACATAGCATGCATGTGCTACACCCATGCCCACTATTATCTGCTATGGACACAGACACTGCACTCAGACATGGATATCTATGTGTCCCACAGATGACACATGCAGCCATGGCATGTATACTTGTGAGTGATGGTGCACAGGGCATTGCAGAGCTGATAATACCTGCACAGCAATGTTGTGTCCATGTACACATTGTGTTCCAGGGTGTAGACAATCACTGAACAACTACACAGTTGCATCAAAGCCATGTATACTGCCATTTAATAGGGTGTCTACATTTGCACTGCATGGTCTTGTGCAACACATATTCTGCATGTTGACACGTGTGTGGTGACTGTCTACCTTGTGATACTGACACCCACCTTCACCCACTATAGAGTATGTTTTGGATTGCTGGTATGTGTGTGTATGTGCTGTAGTGAGGTGTGTATTAGTGTTCATGTGTGCATGTGTGCATGTGTGCATGTGTGCATGTGTTCATGTGTGCATGTGTGCATGTGTTCATGTGTTCATGTGTGCATGTGTGCACGTGTTCATGTGTGCATGTGTGCATGTGTTCATGTGTTCATGTGTTCATGTGTGCATGTGTGCATGTGTGCATGTGCAGACCGTAAGGTGTGTTTCCTGTCTTCCTCTCACAGGTGCTGAGTTAGGGGTTGGCAAAAGCAGCAGGCAACCTGAAGCCACTGCCATGAATAGTGGTGATGATGACACATGTATTTTGGCACAGGAAGATTTGACAGGGTCTGTCGTTGGTCTGCCAATTGACAGTACACAGTGTTCAACCCCATCTATGCGCACACTCATACTGTCAATACATCCCTCACCACCAATGTCCATAGGCGAGGGACAGCATACAGTTGGCATTGACCAGGAGAGTGTGGTACCTATGGCACTTGCATTCCCTCACAGCAGCCATAGCCGTAGACCTGGAATGGTACCACATAGGCAGAGGTCCAGGGGTTCTCGGGGGAGCACCACTGGTCGTATTGCCCCTGGCAGGTGTGCCCTCACAGGTCTTAGGACGACCAGAATGTTCTGGGCTGTAATGCAGGCTCAGGCACATATGGAACGGTACACCAGGCAGGGACTTAGGGCGCAGAGGGCACATTACACCGCTATCAATGACAGCATCCATGACCTTGCCGGTGCCATCCAGACTTACACCGAGGTCATTGATAGACGTTGGGGGGAGACATTAGATGCCCTCCACAACATGTCTTCTATGAGCCAGGACTGTGCGAGATGGTTGCGACGTCGACGCTGACACATGCCAGCAACAGCTGGCAGTGGTCGCGGATGGCCCACAGTTCACAGTCGCTCCTGTAGTGGCAGTACCAGCCCCAGCAATGCTGGGGCTGGCCTGTCCATTGACCATCCCAGTAGACCACGTGCATGTGGCTCTGGCCAGTCCCAGCAGGGACATGGGTCCAGTCGTCATACCTCTGCCTCTGATGACAGTACCCAGTCAGGGTTGGTACCCGATACTGTCTGTAGCACCCCTGCCAGGCACAGGTACTGTGTCAATGGCCAGAGACAGTGATCTGTACAGCCTAGCAGGTACAGTCTGTGGCTGTCCCACAAACTACCATATATGGCAACCACATGGTGGAGCTGTGTGCATGCAGACACAAACACATTAACCAAACAACTAGGGCTCAGACATACACACACACATTACATCAACATTGGCCCATGCTGTACTGTTGTCCCTCACACACACACACACACACACACACACACACACACACACACACACACACACACACACACACACACACACACACACACACACACAGACATGTTGATTGGATGGGTCAATGTCAGGTGCTCTGGCAAACAACAAAACTCCCTGTGCATATGATGATACCTGTGTCGCCTCCTGTCATCTGCATCATTGACGGAGGGACAGACTAACATGGTGCTGATGCAAAGGGTGACACTATAGCAGTGTAGCAATAATAGCAAGTTGTCAACAAGGAAGTGTAACAACATCCTTGTCAGTATATCTGAGCAGACATTATGCATCAAAGCTCTGATTGTCAATGTAGCATTGCTTACACCACTGTTAGGTCTGAGTATGTATTGTCCACCCTTGCGCCACTTGGCTGAAGTGTAATGTGTTGCCAGCATGTGTTATTGAGTGGACAGTATGTGTGTGATGTGTGCAGTACAGATTAGCAAGTATACATCTGTGAACATGGTGGGTGCACACTGTCTGGATGTACGTGCATAGTGGACACATGGGACGTGTGGCATACCCTGTCATACACATTGTTAACATCTCATAGTATCTTTCAATGGCCAGTATGCATTCTACTACAGTTATGTACTAACATGGGTAGACGTGTGTATGACATGGGTTGACACTATGCTGTGGGTGATACCGTTAATATCTGTCAATGATTTGTGGTCTGGTAGCATACACAACCTCAACAGCATGACTATAAGCAATCATTGGATGATGTCCTGACAAATGACACGCAGTAGTAGGGAACCCAGTAACAACTGGATCCTTCCGGTGCTACACTATAACACTAACCCGTGGTAATGACCACCACCCATTCCTGTGACCACACCTGTTTGGCATATATCCCCCTTAGGTACAAGCAGATACACTAGGGACGTGTCCATCCAAATCTGGAAATGCATGGATTGGCCTACAATGCATTCCCTGGATGGGACACATATCCTACACAAGGGCATCATACAGACAGATACCTGTTGTCTGATACATGCTGTATAGCAGTAAGCCGACTATGGCATAGTCATCCTCATGTACTATACATACTATCCCATCAGTACCACACAGGTGGTAGCCCTCAACATGTATGTTGGGTACCAATGTGTACATACAGCCTCATGTTATGTCATGTGTCCCTTGGTATCCACATATCCATAGGTATTGTGGAGTCCCAAGGTGTATCACATAAGATATTAGAGGCCTGAATGCATATCCACAAGGCAGTCGTACACCTATAAAGACTGTCCATTCTTGGCAGTCTTTGTTGTGTATGACCATATCTGACATATACCCCAGGCATATACCCTCACTCACACTACTCTTAAGTAACTGTCACATGGGTGTGTGTGCCACAGATGACCTTGGCCACAGAACATGACAGTGGACGGCCTTGTCACATACATACATATGTGACCTACGATCTGAGAAGCAGCGGCACAACCTGTCAATGGAAACAAAAGTATTCGTGTAGTATGCAGGCTTTACATCTATGTACTGATTGAGGGGACATGTACACATATATATTTGCCACACAGATACCTGATGTGTGCAATGCACTTACTGTTGTAATCATACTATGTCATACCATAGTAAAAGCAAAACCCACACTGCATTAGCCAACAGTGACACACACACTATCAGCATTTGCAGGATTCAAACCCCTACCTAGCTAGGTTATGATAACAGAGAGCATTGCATTAACATGGCACACTATCTGCTTTATTGGGGGGTTTCCCTTCTCCGGCTGTATTTGTAGGATGGTGACATCATCAGTCTTTCCAAAGAGGAACGTACCTCTTTTAGTGTGTTTTCCCAATCTCCAAAAAGGGCACTCCTTTAAAAGACAATTGCACACACACACACTGTTTGCAGGATTTAAACCCCTACCTAACTATGTTATGTTATTAGAGAGAGATGCATTTACACAGCACGCTATTTGCTTTATTGACTGGCTTCCCTTCTCTGGCTGTATTTGTAGGATGGTGACATCATCAGTCTTTCCAAAGAGGAATGTACCTCTTTTAGTGAGTTTTCCCTATCTCCAAAAAGGGAACACCTCTCAAAGGAAACTGCACACATACACACACTCACTGTTTGTAGGATTCAAATCCCTACCTAACTTTGTTATGATACTAGAGAAAGACGCATTAACATGGCGCGCTATTAGCTTTACTGTCTGGTTTCCCTTCTCCGGCTGTATTTCTAGGATGGTGACATCATCAGTCTTTCCAAAGAGAAATGTACCTCTTTAGTGTGTTTTTACAGTCTCCAAAAAGGGAATACCTTTCAAAGGAAACTGCACACAAACCCACACCCCCCCCACACACACACACACACTGTTTGCAGGATTCAAACCCCTACCTAACTATGTGATGATACTAGAGAGAGAGACGCATTAACATGGCGTGCTATTTGGTTTACTGGCTGGTTTCCTTCTCCTGCTGTATTTATAGGATGATGACATCATCAGACTGGACATGGTGATATGTGTACACTTTGTTTTATGCCATTCCAGGAATGGTCCATGTGGGTCAGCAGGTGTCAACAGCTTGAACAAGACCTCAGAATCCTTACCTTGTGTGATCTATCTGTGGACACATTGGCATTCCGTCATATGTCAACACATATTTATGCACAGCTTGTTGGTTTTGTGGATACTACATGTGTCTCGGATGTTGATAAAGGGCTATTCAAAGTCTATGTGACACATGTGTAGCTGTGTTCATTGTTGTATGTCCTGGGTGGCTGCCTTGCAAACAGTCTAGCATGTTTGGGAACCATGATCCGCACATGAACATACCACGGTTGGTAGGGTTGTGTGTATGTCAGCTTCCAATAGCTCTATTTATGACTGCAACCATGATGGACTCCATGACCTTGCAGATCAGACTTCATAGGCGTACTGGACTTGACTTCCCATGGTGTGTTGTGCACCAACACTTGTGGGGAGTGCCATATGTAGCTGTGACACATTCAACGGTTCCACATCCTGTGTAGGGGTGAGGCTCAGCTGACTGTTCAGGTGCATGATCTGTTTGTTCTGTAGTTTGTGCATGACACATATTGGGAATCAATGTATTCCACTTGCTGCTATGCTTTTGGCAGTGGGGTTAGCTGCTCATCCATTCTAGATGTGATATCTCCTGGTATGATGATGTGGACTTTTGTCAGTGGGAGATGGGTATGTACATATGGGCCTGTCTGTCATGATGTCGGCATTGTCACTCAGGTACAGTTGGCCCTGACTCAGGACATATATGGGTGTACATTGCTATTTATGACATAGCTGAAGGCGGTGTCATAATTCAGTCTGGACTTCTTCTCAGCTACTCTTTACAAAACACCAAAGAACATGAGCACTAATCCCTGTTATACTCTTTTACACGCTTAACACCATACTGGTCCTTTGTGATCAGGCTACAGAGTATGTCATGATAATACCCTGGCATGTCCAGAGGTCTGTTTCGTGTGTACTCTTCAGTCCAGCTGGTGGATATTGTGATATTGACACAATGTCACATCTGCCTCATGTACACAGAAAACCCTCTCTTCCTCCCGACAAACTCAGATATATGTGTGAGATGCACCTATATAGACATACAGGGAGCTGAACTCTCTCGACCCATGACTGGCACAGTCTATCAGGTGGTGAAGGTAACCACACACACCACATATCAGTCTCACATGTCCTCTAGCAACAGCACTCAAACCACATTATCACACATAGACATACTCGGATGCTGTAAATGTACTCTACCTAAGCAGCAGAGACCTCCAAATCAGACACACACACACCTGCTACCCCACTACAATACCCACATATCACATAGTTCACAATGTCAGTGTGCCACACAGTCATTGCCCTTCGGGCTAAACAACACACCTAATACACTTGTAATAGGTGACACTTATTGTCAGACACAATGATGTACCACTCACCAGCCCTAACAAGGGAATAGTCACTTTGGGCTGTCTGTTGGGTGCTAGGATCTGCCGCATAACACAGGCAGTCAGGTCACTCCAAAGCAAGTACAGGACTGGCACCATCATTGTCCATGCTGGTGTGTATAACCTCAGACGTTACTCCCTGGACCACATGACATGATACATGCAGGAACACTCTGATCATGTAGCAGAGGCCAGTATGACCCTGACCTTGTCTAGCATCTTACACCCACCAATTATGATGAGACAGTATACGGACACACATATCACATTTAACAGTTGCCTAACAAATTTGTTTAATTTGCCTAACAAATTTGTTTAATTCATAGGGGATACAGTGTCTGTCAGCCTATGGTGACATGCTCAACATGCCACGTAGCTTCACTATGGGCAGCTTTCACCTGTCACCCTTGGACTTTGGAATGCTGGCTAAGACTCTTGCTACCACCATAGTGCCTTTTTTAAGCAGGGCTCAGAAGACAAACCCACCTCCATAGACATTACAGGTTAAATGAAACTAAGGGTAATGCTGCTCAACAACAGTTGTGTTAGCCTCATATTTCAGACACTCAGGACTCTCCTGAGTATGGAGGATAGCAATATCTGTACACTGACAGATGCCTGGTTCAGGCTCGCTTATGCACACCAGCACTACTAGGTTAAGTTTCATACCATGCTGTCTGACAACAAGACTTGGAACAGACAACACAACTAGGGGGAGTATCCATATACATCACAGATACACAAACCTCTGGGTTAGTAGCACTGCACAAAGCATCACAGACCATACATATACAACTACCATTGTGCAATACTGCCTTTCAGTTTGTTGTCTGCTACAGAACACACTCCCAAACTCAGGAACCACACTCAGCTTTCATGGGAACTATGGAGAATATGAAGGTCTCCACAAACACCATTATATTGTGTGACTTCATATACACAAATATTGACTGGGGATACCACTCAAGCCCCGACACCCTCACCCAACAGTCGCTACAATTTGTAGACTCATATGCTATGGCACAACAAGTCAGCACAGCCACAAGGGGGAATACATATTGGACCTGCTCATCACCAACATAGGGACTCTATGTTCCACACCAGCGATATACCCCTCATTGGTAAGGTCAGAACATACATGTATCTCACTGGACATACATATACCCTCCACACACCCATCCTGGGTAATCTTGGTGAACTTTTCATGAGAGAAAACATCTCACTTCACCAAAGCAAGGTGGTGTCCTTCAGAGACCCTGAGACAGTGGCAAATACGGCTCACACTGCTGCATCCTTTACATACACATTCTATGGACACCTAGTGGACTGCATGGATTGTGCTATCCCAAATAACAACAAGACTCACTACACCAATGGCAGGGGACCTGTCTGGTAGACCCCAGCCATTAATAAGCTGTACAACATCAGGAGGAAGCTACTACATGATAGAGCACAATCCCAGACTGGGAAGGCATCTGTGATCTGTACTAGCAGACAGCTACAATCACTCATGAACTTTTCTAAGGGCCGCTTCTACCAGACAATTGCAACAGACACGTAGGACTATCACACGGCCTTCTTCACTTATGTCAGGGACCTGGGTGGACACTCACTGATATGCTGTGAGTTACTGCATACTGACTAAACCTACCCTGAACCCACTGGCATTGCCAACATCCTGGCAAACAGGTTCAGTGCAGATGTCTCCCACCCATCCCCCCTAAGGAGCAACTATCCATCCCAACAGAGTATAACCTCCCTGACATCACACAGTCACAGGTGAGTGCTGCCCTCCCCATACATCACAGTATCAATGTGACCAGATGGTGTCCCAGCCTGCATCTTACACGAGCATCATGACAGATGCAACCCTCACATTACATCACTGTTCAATATCGGAGTTACCACAGGATATGTACCCTAGGAATGGCGTGCAGCGACAGTGGTCCCACTCCACAGAGTAGGTGCCACAACGGACCACAGACAATATTGTCCTATAAGCCTAAGTAGCCTGTTCTGCAAAGCTATGGAGCGTATTGTCATGGGACTCATACACATAGACATCGGGAATCTACAGACACTGTGTCCTACATATTTCAGCATTGTTGTGGGCAGATCTTGCCTCTTGAACCTGTTTGTATTCTTTAAATGGCTAACAGGTCCATCGACATAGGGACGGCTGTCCACACAGCCTACCTGAACCTTGCAAAACCCTTCAACACAATAACCCACTGGGCCATTATGCATAGGCTCACCAGCGTCGATATGGACACATATCTCACACAATGGATTGATACCTGGATCAGGGATAGTACCCACATGGTCAGAATTGCAGGTGCCATGTCTGACTATACACCAGTTACACATGGCATCCCACATGGCTCGGTCCTGGGACCTCTCTTGTTCAGTATATATTTGTCTGATGTACAGGCTACCACAGGGGGAATATGGCTGAACATGTTTGCACTTGACTGCAAACTGGATGCCATGATCAACTCTCCAGCTGCCACATGCATACTCAAACAGGGTCTCACAGAGATGGATGACTGGTGCCTGAGCCATGGCCTACAGCTAAATGCCATTAGATGCATAGTCATCCCCTTTGGGAATAACAACATGCCCACACATTACCACATAGGTAGTACTCCATTACATACGGTAGGATTTGTTAGGGGTTTGGGGACATGATTTGTTCGTACTGTTGCCTTTGACATTCACATTGCCAAAGTGGTTTGACACACCTTCTATGTGGGCCACCTTATCCCATATGGTTTCACATCTAGATCGAATGAGGTCATTGTGCCCCTATACTCATCACATACATGCTTGGTTACAATGCCACATTTGGGGTGTACCTTACCCGACACCTGCAGCAACTGTACTGGCCACGGAAGTTCCTCACCAAGAAGATCTAGGGTCTCACACAGATGCCCTGCACAGTTCAGATGCAGTAACTCCAGCTCTACTCAGTCGCTTACCACCTACTCAGATATGATGTGTGCCTGTTGTTTACAGATATACCCAACCCAAAATTACTGGACATGCTCCACCTCAGGATATCTGACTCCATTGGAGCTACACACTCCAGGGACGTATACCTCAGCACA
The DNA here is from genome assembly GCF_019279795.1 of Protopterus annectens. Lineage (NCBI taxonomy): Eukaryota > Metazoa > Chordata > Ceratodontiformes > Protopteridae > Protopterus > Protopterus annectens. Next base: position 1,432,689,255 of record NC_056739.1, on the reverse strand, counting down.
GATGTTAATAGGACATTGTGGAGGGACAGATTCTTATCCCAGAGGCTCCACTCACTCCAGAATGTAATCCCAGTTTCACATAGGCAGAGCCAGCCACTGACCACCTACAGGGGACATCTTGATGACTGTATGGGTGATCGTATGTTTACCCCTGGGATATCTTCTGTGTCCCTGCTAGACAGAGGAACACTAGCCTAAATGTACATGGGCTATCTTGTGTGACCTACTATTCACACACACAGTGTAGTAATCTGACAGGGTTGCGAATGCCAAACACACTCTGGCTAGGCTTGTACATGCCCTAGGGCAGATAGCCTAGTATCGACCTCTGAACCTATGCTAATGTTCAAGATGAACAATGTTTATTTCTGATACTGTTTGCAGGTCTTTATCATCTTTGCTTTTCAGTTTCTATGAACACCTTCGGTATCTGCAGAACATATTTGATTATTTCAGGGTTCCACTATATTATAGATGTGTCTGTTGTCATATAACTGTGTGCACAGGGCAGATTGCTGTATAGTGACAGGTTCCTGGGTTAACACATGCAACTGCAAGATATGCGTGGCCCGCTGCTGTACTCAGACATGGCCTGTGTGAGCATGCCCAGTTCTGCCATTCCGTGTTTTGTTGCCTGACATTTGTCTCATTTATTCAAGTGTGTGAGCATGCCCATTGTGACCTTTCAGTATGTTGCTATCTGAGGTCCACTACATTTGTTGACGTGTGCGAACATGACTGATATTAACATTCATACTATGTGTGTTGGAAGTCAGGTTCTGTTCTCACTGCAGGACTCACCTTTGTGTCGTACCTCGACAGGGATTATGCTGTGCCTGCAGGATTTCCATGAAATACTTTACATAGACTTATCAACATTCCTTCATACAGGCTGACCATTGCAATACTGTCATGGTTTAGTGGTTCAGTACTTTGGCTATAGTGCACAGTATCCTGCGTTCGAGGCCCATCACTGCTTTATATTTTCATACTGAGCAGACCAGACTGCTTAAGGGCCAGTTAAGCAAATATGAGCATGTTGGCTTTTGTTCAGCTATGCCCTACTTAGACCAGGCTTGTCCGACATTGTTCAATATTCACCAACATTGCTGGACGTTGCCCAGTATTACTGAACATTGACCACAGTTGTGCTAGTTGGTGTGTGCGATTTTTTTTGCATATACTACATGCTGTTTAGCACTGCTTTATATTGCTTAACACACAGCAATCATGCCTTAGGTGGTGCTGCAGGGCTGCCTATGTCGGATGCACATACTACACTCCCTGTACATGTTTGAAAGCAGGTATTGTCAACTTAGGCATCCCTTTTACTATATGTACGAGTCGGGGAGAGGTATCATTTCCAGAGTTCCTACTGAGCCAGTGTATGTGCTATCCATTCCCTCTTTGCCAAGGCCAAAGCATACTGAGCACACCTCCTTCTGCCTACTGGGGCAGGCTCAGGTTATTCCTCCTCCAAGTCACGCTCTGCCTGTGATGGCCTTGGCAATGGTGGGGGGCTGTTTGGCCCAAGCCTATGCCGGTCCTGCTGCAGCTGTTTTCGCAGGATCATATTATGTAGCATAGGACATACCATGACAATTTGGGTACATGTAGTTGGTGAGTACTGCAAGGCTCCACCAGATGTGTCCAGGCACCGGGACCATGACTTGAGCAGCCCAAACACACACTCTATTACATTATGTGTTTGTGAGTGTGCCTCATTATGGCATTCCTGTTCAGGTGTGTGTGCATTTCTGATGGGTATCATCAGCCACGGCTCCAGTGCATAGCCAGCATCCCCCAATAGGTGACCATGTGGGATGCCCCCATTGGCAAATATCTGGTACAGCTGCATCAGATGCCAGATATGGGAATCATGGTAGCTTCCAGGGCAGCCTGCACACACATTCAGTATTATGCCCTGGGCATCACGCACAACCTGGCAGTTGATGGAGGGGAAGCCCTTGCAGTTGAAGTAGACCCTACCCCCTCGCCGACTGGTGCTTTGATGCATATGTGCATGCAGTCTATTGCACCCACTACCTCAGGGTATTCCGTTATTTGCTGGAAGAGACGCATATTGATGGCCAATACCTCACAGGAATTGGGGAAATATACATGATCACTGACATGTGCTGACATGGCATCCAGGAACTGGTGTAGTACCCTGGATGCTGATGCCTGTGATATCCCTATCATATCGCCGGGTGGTCTCTGGAAGGTACCTGCTGCTAATATTCTTAGGCCAACATATACCTTGGTTTCCACTGGGATGGGTTCCCCTCTGTTGGTTCTGTGTGTGAGGCATGGCCTGCACAGTTCCACAATTTGCTGCAGGAGGTCTCTGTCCACTCTATAGCGCTCCACTATCTCCAGCTCATGTAGCCCCTGGTAGGTTACCCTGGGCCTGTACACGCTTCTCTGTCTCCTCACTGTGGGTTGTCCAGCAGCATTTCCATTGTCACCACCCTCAGCATGTTGCATATGTCACCTTATAACAGCAATGGCAGCCCCTAACATTTCTTTGTCTCAGTAAAGCTTTTTCAGTTTTCACTTCTATTAGCTTACTGCAGTGTCTGTTGTAAGAAACATAATGGACTGTTGTTTGCAGAGTTTTAAGTGCTAGGCTGGGCTGGGCTAGTGTACTGCCTGTGTAATTGCCTGATTCTGATTGTTTTCACCTGCTAGCTCTGCTAGTACTCCCTTGTAGCTTCCTACTATTTGTTGTGCTTCCTTTTTCCTTTCTGTTTCCTCGGGGAGCTCTGCTAGTACTCCCTGGTAGCTTCCTACTATTTGTTGTGCTTCCTTTTTCCTTTCTGTTTCCTCAGGGAGGTGCACCGCGCACACAAGCGCAAACATGTGCACAGCAGCTCACATGCGCGCACACATGCTTACACGGGCTAAAACTTGCTTATTCGGTTAAACCGCGTGCACACCAGTGCAAATGCACTTACAACTCTTTAAACAGCCTTATACATGCTTACTCTGGCTTACACGTGCGCACTCTGTTTTACTCGGCTTTACACACGCACACACGCGCACATACCCACTCAGCAAGAAACTTTGAAGTTATACACGGCATACACCTTCCATTTCTTGCCTTTCCCTAGCCTACCTGTTGACACACCTCTTTCCATGATGTGTGAATGACAGCTGACACATGCCACTCTGCTCCAATGAGCTTCACTTCTTTCATACATACCCCCCTCATGATGTCACCTATCTTCTACTCTGTAACTCCCCATATCCTACTCCTATACTCCACTGACTGTGCTCATTTGCTATGTAAACTTGTGATTCACTATCCTAATGCTCGTTTACATAGGATTGCCTACTAATGCTTGCTTACCTGTCTTAGACTGAGCTTCCCCCCTTAGCAACCTCTACTCAGTGGCCATGTTGTCTTCAACCTGCCATTCCCTTGCATTGTACATTAACAATTTCAATAAAATCCACATCTGTGGGTTTTAATTTTTAGTATTCTGGGTTTTAGAGTGCACCCCGTTTGCGCGGCGCTGCACTATGCTTAAACATCGGAAATCGGCGAAAAAAAATATATATTTTTATTTTCATATTGCATCAGGAAACATTTCACATGGCCATATATTTGGCCATTGGCATGCTTCCTGCACTGGATGCAACCTTTATTTGGAGCTGTCACGGCTCCGTTTTGCTATTTGCAGAACGGTACTCAGTTGTCAACTGAGTACATTTCTGCAAATAACACTGCTCTTACTCGGACAGGTTTGGGTTTCCTGAATCACAAGTCTACTTCATTTGCATGCCTTTCACCTGCAATTGAGGTAATTTGCATATCCCAGCCCTGTCCGTGTAAGAGCCGTTTTAGGAGCTCTCTTACACGCCCCTACAGGCTGTTCCTGGATCACTCGTCGGACATGATGGCTGCATGGAGTCTTACTCTACTCTAAGACTTCGTGCAAGCCTTCGTGAATCCGACCCATACTGTATAAATATTACATAACTGAAGGTATATACTTGAAGAAATACACATAGAATTGTAAATATGTATCTATATGAAATTGTAATGCATGAGTAGGCATAAACATATCTGTTTACAGAAATGTGGCTGTATACAAATATGGAAAGTTTATGTGATAATGTACTTTTTTTGTAAAACTCCAAATGTTTATTAGTGAGTAAAAAAATATATATAAGTATACCTATATATCTACATTTTTCTGTAATATACTTTTATATACAGTAGGAATTACATTAGTTATTAGCTGAGCTACATGCCAACAACTTTTGTAAAGAAAGGATTTTGTTTGTAAATGCCAGAAAACATTTCTTAGTATGATAATTGTATGATAGTCATTTCTTACACAGTAGTAAAATGCACATGGAAGATGGCTGAACATGATCAGCCACCACACCCTAGTCAAAGCAGAGGTTTGGGAAGGAGGTGGGGTTTAAAGTAGCAAGTGAATGACCAGCACATAGTTTAATGAGATATGAACAGTTTTATTGCTTCTATGTACATTTCTGCATAATCCTCATATCTGCTTACATGATGAACCAGGTAGTATAGAGGTGCCTTCAGCCAGTTCTGGATGTTCTTCAGCATATTGAATACTCGCTGCCCCAGTTACCACAGAGCACCATGCCTCCACAGGCCCCCTGCCCCTTCAACATCAGGATCCTCCACTGCAGTGCCATCAGACAGTGGTAAAATTTAAGTTCTGGTGGATCAGTTGCTCCTCCTGGGCTGAACTTGTCACCACCCCCCCTTTCCCTTAGTTTTTCTCCTACAGCCTCATACCTAAAACATCATTTTTTATTTGATTTTTATTTAACATTTGTTGATAAACAAACAAATAAAAAACAGGGGATCTGTCCTCCACAAAAATATACTACAACTCATTTCTCACATACTCCAACACAACCATCTTGATATTTCCCTTCTGTGTTTCCTTATTTTTTATTATTTTCTTCCCTTTCTCAGTCTTTCCTTACTTCCCCATTCCATTATTTAAAAACAAGGTGTTCACATATCTCCTATATAAAACATATATTAAACCTCTTTATATTTGTAAAGCTAATAACAAAAGCTGCTCTTTCCACCAGTTGCCTTAACAATTTCAAGCATGCTTGCTCCTAGCTGCATTCATCCACAATATCTCAATATGTACAAATCCATACAAAGTATAGTACGTTTTGCATACTTAATGATTAACTTCAACTACTATGCACTACTGTTGCAAGTAGACATGATTATTAAAATGCCTTTGCATTTACTTAGTAAATCAAGACATTTATAACACTAGATACAGCATTTATTGACTTTCCACAGAATTCAACTCTCATATGTAATGGGAATAGCAATAAGGGTGGTTCTCATAATCACAAGGTTGTCATTTGCATAGTGATTATCCATGAAGAATTCTTAGGTCATAGGATCATAGGAAGTTACTAGACTATTGGCCCTGAGTCCCTTAGAAGCCTAGCCAAGAATTTAGCCCAGTTGATGTTTTCATGGTGCTACAGCTTTCCTGCTTTAAAGGTGGCTTTTGCATATTTATCATGTCCAAATGACAACCTTATATCATCTGAAAACATTTTGAATACTTGCAGTTGTGCTTTCTGCTCCTCATCTGATGAGCTACACAGTTTTAAATCATCCATAAAAAGAAGATGAGAAGTCTTGATACTTTGTTATTTTTTTGGAGCCAAATTGTAGCCATGACTTAATCTGTTAAGACAAAAGAGCAGCGGTCACAAAGTGTCATCCTGGAATATCTCTCTTTGAATTTTTATCCCTGGAATTCATCCTTTATCATGGTTTAAATGAAAGTGGTTTGCCTTTGTTTCATGGTTGCTGTAATGTAATTGATCAGCGTGAGGTGTATCTTATACATTTTTAAACCCTCTTTTATCCATGACTGTGGGATACTGATATAAATGCATTTTTGTAGTCTATCCATTCCATACTTCCATTTTTCCCCTTTTTACAGTTTTCCATTTTGACTTTCTTTAACAAAAAATTATCCTTTGTTCCATACGGCTTTCTATTGTTGCCATTTTGTTCTATTGCAATGACTGAGTTTTCTTCTAAATGATTATAAACTCTGTCTGCATCAATTCCAGTCTATAGTTTATATGTCATTGCAAGGCAAGTTATTGTTCTATAGTTTTTTAGGATAGCTTGCAGGTCCACTCTTAAGTAGGAGTATTGTTTTTCCTGTTGTTAACCAGGTTAGTGTCTGTTCGTGGTGTGCATATACATAGTTCTTACTCATGGTTAAATATTCGTGTAAATATGTTAATACTTTTAGCCAAAAGTTGGGTACTGCATTTGGGCCTGGGGTTTTCCATTTAGGAGCTTTTCATAACTTTGTTTCAATCTCTCTGGCCATTACTTCATCCTGTTTCATATCCTGTACATTTGAATGTTTTATTCTTTCTTTTACTTCTTCTATCAATTTAGCATCTTTGTTATGTTCCACAGGATCTTCATAGATATTTCTCCAAAATGTATCTATTTCTTCTTTTTTGGTGGTGTTTCAATTCCTTTTGCCTTGTTTCTAAATTATCTATAAAACTATTTGTTGTCATCAATACATTGCTTACTTTGTAATTTTCCTTTATATTATCTGCATATCTTCCAAGTTTTTCTGCCTGTGCTGATATTTTTAGTTTATTATTTGTGATAGTGCATAGTAGATCCTGATCTGTTTTGATACTGTGCATTGATTTTATCATATCTATCTTATTGAATATTTTTGTTGATCTGTTCTCATTTCTGTACTCTTCGAACAGTGACACTTCTTGTCTTAACTGCTCTATAGATTTCTCTGTTTGATACTTCCATGATGGCTTTGATTTCTCCCCTTCCTTTCCCTTACTGTCCTTTGTTTTTGTGGTAAGACTTTATCTGTTATTAATTTAGCTGCACAGTAATATACACTATTTTCTTCTGTTATATTGCATGAATCTGTAGGAACAGTCTTAATTATTGTGTTCTTTTGTTTTATCAAACTTCTATCTTTTTTGGATTTTATTGACTTTCTGCAGTCTGTTTTCTTTCATTGATCTTAATATGTTCATCTCTAATAAATCAAGCAACTCTTCTCTTCGATGTTTCATCTAAACTGAGAGTACGTTCTTTGATCTCCATTTCCTGCAGGCATTCACTAGAAAGTTTTAGAGCATCTTTCTGTGTCACATTTTCTTCAGTTTCATCCATTGCTCTTTCATATGGGAACTCACTGGTCTATCACTCCACAACACTGACTGCGTCAGAGTTGCCATGGTTTCCTGCTCCTTCCTTTGCTGTGCAACTCCAACTGAACATTTGTACCAGTTTCCCATGGAAGACTCCAAAGTATCTTCATATGGCAACTGATCAGATATTTCCCACTCCACTGATTTCTCCGTAATTTGGGGATCCATTGCTCTATCCTGCTGTGGTTATCAGAATTAAATTTTCTACACTAAATCCTTCAGTTCACAGGCAATCGATAACTTTATTTTCTATTTCTTTAACTTCTCCATTACTAATCCTCTCTTCCTTTTTGTTTTCTGTTTTTTGTATTCTAAGATTTTCCATATCTGGATGCCTTTGCCTGCATTTCTCTTCAAATATCTTTGGTGCTGCTCTTTTAGCACTTATTGGTTTTGCTTTCTCCTTTGCATAAATATTGGACCGTATTAAATCTCTTTTAATTCCCCAAATTGTCCATATTTTATATCTTGCAAAAATCTCTAGATTTTTGTTCTTTATATTGTCATACTTAGTCACTTCTTTTTCCAAATGGCCCAAGGTTTGTTGGTCTATATAATGTTTTCCATAAATCTGTTGTATTAATGAATACAAATTTTTATTTGAAGCATTTGACAGTTTTTCTTGTGCAAGTATTTTACTTTCCTCTAATTTCTATCTTAATCTTTTTATATATCTTCTGTCTGGAAATTCTGGGCTTCTCGCATAATAGTAACTGTGAATATGTGAGGTATTGCCAGCCTTGCCAGGAGAAGTATGGCAGTAGATGTATAACATATGCCAGCATAGCTAGCTGGAATTTTGTAAAGAATTTTAGGTCATTTGTATATCAAACTGATTTGTAGAGATAGATGCTTGTGTTTAAAAATGTATTTGTAAAGTTGCTTGTGTTAAAAATGTATCAACAGTGTGCCCTGCTGGACAGAAAAGAAATATAGATGTATATCAATCTGTACTGTAATGTAAATATTTAAATGTATATGTTTTAACAGATGATACTGGTAGAGAAGAGGTTAAGTTTATCTCCAGCTAACATTGACAAATAGTAAGAAATTAAATTACTGGGTCTAGGCCATAAAGATGTTATCTCACACTTTTGAGTGATGCCAGAGGTGCAATGCCTGTAAGAAGCATGGTTTGTTAGTCTCTGTACGAGGAGTAGAAGTTTGTAATTGTGTTATGACTTCTAGAAGCTGTGCCAGATCTGAGCAAAGCTCTTGTGTGTGTATAGGTACTAAATTCTGGCAGTTTCTAGCAATGGGGTGGTTGCTTGGGAACCAGAATTCAGATTACCAGATGTATGTGATATAATTCCGTAGAGAAAAAAATGTTTTAATATTAGCAGAGACTGAAGTCTCTGAGCAGTCTGTTTCTTGTAACCTGACATAGATGGATCCCTAACCTACTTCATCTTGCCTTGCTCTGTTAAGCAAGTGGGAACAGTAATTTTCCAGATCAGTCAGGAAAATATAGTGAGAAAAGTTAAGTATTGCTTTTCTGTAACTGTGTGAATCTTTCCAGCTGTGTTATTTTTAATATTCCCTGTGATTATAGGTTCATAGTTACAGCACCTTTTTTATAGGTTCATAGTCTAGTACTAGGCTAATTGCCCCCTGTGGGCCATTTTAAGCAGCCACCCAATGCCACAGAGAAATCAAACCCTGCACTTTGTGTTTGCCAGGTAAACACCTTAACCATTATGCCATCCTCCCACCCTTTGAAACTCTGGTGCTTGTTGTAAATAGATATTTAGTATTTTCATGTTCTCTTATTATTTATTATTAAATATATTCAAACTTTTCATTTTGACTGGTCCTTTAGAAAATAGTTTAATCTTTGAGAGTACTTATATCTATTGGTGACATTTGACCACTCCTGAAGCATAGCTGTTTGGTCAACATTACCATTTGTATTAATATTAATTTCAATCAGTATAATTGGGTACCCTTGCAAGAGCCTTATGTAGCTGGCTTTGTAGTGTCTGGTGGCAGGGATAACTACCTTATAGTATGGGAAGAAGGGGACACAGCAGGTAAATCTGTGCCACCCTTTCCCATGTCTGTGTGAGTGTGTGTGTATGTGTGTGTGTGTGTGTGCATGTGTGCGTGTGTGCGTGTGCGTGTGTGTGTGTGTGTGTGTGTGTGTGTGTGTGTGTGTGTGTGTGTGTGTGTGTGTGTGTGTGTGTGTGTGTGTGTGTGTGTGTGTGTGTGTGTGTGTGTGTGTGTGTGTGTGTGTGTGAAAATCAAATTTCACAGTGTGTGTTTATCAGCTACTTGGAGCAGGGACATGAAGTCTCAACTCCATAGCTGTGCTGTGCCAGTGAGGGAGTCTTACTGGAGACCTGGATGGAGACAGATAGAGAAATCCAGACCCTGACTGAGTGTGTTCCCTGTGTACTCTTAAGGGAAATTGTGCTTGATGCAGAAAGCTGCATCTGGAAATACTGGGTGTAACTATTTCTGTTGAAAGTGAACGTCCCTCTCCAGTGTCAGTGGTGAGGATTCAAGCTCTTTGATTACTGGCCGAGAGTGGGGATGTCATAGTAACAATATATAATTTCTTTCTTATCCTCAATAGTCTACTATATCATCTTTATGGCTCCTTTTTGGACTAACAGTTTTTTGTGATTTTTGTGGACTACCACTTCCTTCTACAACAGGAAGGACATTCTCTGCCTGGGCCTTGCCTAGCCCAATTGTAATAATGTTGCTGTGTCTTGAGGATTCTACACTGTCATTTTTTTTCCAGTCCTGGCACCAGTGCACCTATCAGGACTGGGCACTTTGTTTTATCCTGGCTGTTATGCCCCCAGCTTTTTTTATTTTTATGTATGAAAGAATACAGTGCACCAAGGTAACACACAATAAACGTTTTAATAAAATAAAAACAGGAACAAAATGGTGAGTGCTTTCACAACTATCGTTGCTTCATCAGACATAACTCAAAGGTAACTCAATGCTTAAATAGATATAAGAGAATCAATCAACATGTCAATTGTGGTTAACCAATGATGTCATTCTTGCAATTAGCAACCATAGAACATTAAACTCCAATTAGTATGATTCTGTAAAGAGACTAAAACCACATATAAATGTAAAAACACATATAAATATATATAAAAAATCATGAACTGAAACTAATCAAAATTAGAATATAATATAGAATTCACAAGCCCTTCATAGGAGCAACCTCACAAACTAATGTTTAAGGCGTCTGGTTTTTAAAAAAGGAATTAAGGATGTAGTACCATTAAGGCCAGGATATTGCTCAGCATTTAATTTCAATATCCACCTCTGTTCGTGGCCTTCTGTAATATTTTCTATATCCCCTCCTCTAGAATTTCTATAAGTACATTGTAAGACAAAAAATTTAAAAGAATGAGTGTGATCAGTGCACAGAACATGGTTGGCTAGAGCATTAGACTGCTTCCTATTATTAATATCTCTGATGTGCTCTAGAATTCTATCTTTAAGCATCCTGTTAGTTTTGCCCACATAAAAGGCAGGACATTGCTGGCAAAAACAAAAATAGACAACATCAGTAGTTCTACAGTCAAAATATTGGTTAGAGCCTAATGTAAAATGTCTAGTGGGATGAATGTACGTGTTCTTACTAAAAATATGCTGACAGGCACTACAATTCCTGCACAGAAAAGTGCCAGAACGAGTAGAGAGATGAGTGATGTTTTGTACTTCTCCATTGCAAAGGTACTGCTTAAGTGACCTGTTGTTCCTAAAGCTAAAGGTAGGGCTGTTACCAATTTTATCAGTAAGGCCAGGAACATCATGTAACAAAACCAGTATTTCTTAACCACATCAGTATACTGATTAACATTACTGGCAAACTGAAATACAACTCTAAAATCATTACTTATAGTTGTTGGGAGGGTGGCCTAATGGTTTTAGCTTAGTACTAATCTATGAACCTATGAACCTATTACTGCCCAAAAACCTAGCAGCGTTGCTAGAATTCATATAAGGTTTACATCTAGTATGTCTTAGTTTTCAAGCATCAGAGATAGTCTGATCTATGTCCGAGCTTGAATAACCCCTCTCCATACAATCAGATTTTAAGTTTTGAAGTGCACTCATTGCATCTTCATCTCTATCATGCAGTCATAGTGTCCTAAAAACCTGCCCTTTGAGCACATTCCTTGGGATGTGTCTAGGGTGCATACTTGATTTATGTAAGAAGGTATTTCTTCTTGTAGGTTTGAGATAAATATTACTAGTCAAACGATTCAAATAAGACTTAGTAATTTTAACATCAAGAAAATTAATTTCTATAGCAGAAGTCTGATAAGAAAACCTTAAAAAATCAGTGGTCGTATGCAAATACTCTAAAAAATGTGCAAGATCTGAGCCACAACCTTTCCACAGCATAAAAACGTCATCTACAAATCGTATGTACCAAAGTACCTGTCCTAAGAATGGATTATTAATGGATAGGATATTTTGCTCTTCCCAGCAAACTAAAGCTAAGTTGGCGTAGCTATTGGCACAGGCAGTGCCCATAGCCACGCCAACTTTCTGCAGAAAAAATTGATCTTGAAACATGACAATATTATTCTCTAGAATAAATTCTAGTAAGCTGCAGATTAATTGAATCTTATCATTGGGAAGACATTTATTGATAGTCAAAAATTCTCTTATCATCTCTACACCCCAAGGATTGGGTATGCTGGTGAATAGAGATTCTATATCCATTGTAACAAATACAAATTCCTGGTCATCATCAATACTTTCCATTCTACAATTTAGTCGTTCCAAGAACATCTTGGTGTCTCTCAATATAGTGTGACAATTCTCTAAAAAGCCATGTAAACTGCCTTCTACAAAGATAGAGAGAGGTTCAGTACACCAGCCGGCCCCTGAAACAATAGGACGCATAGGTGGAATGAACAAGTCCTTGTGAACTTTAGGTAAACCATACATTCTTGGAATTACAGGCTTAGTGATGTTAAAATATTTGAAGAGTGGTTCATCAATTAAACCAGTAATTAATATATCAAAAATCAGAAAGGAAACTTTGTCAATAATAGCATTCACAGCAGGTTTAAAAAGGCATTGATAAGTCTGAGTGTCAAGTGAGAGTTTCCCCATTTGTTTAACATATAGGTCTTTATCCAGCAGAACTATGCCACCACCCTTGCCTGCTTGTTTAATAACCAAAGAATGTAGTTTTTTCAATTCTTGTAGAGCTCTATGCTCATCCAAAGTTAAATTACAGAATGAATGGCTATTAATAGGTGAGACATTTAATTCCCTGAATGCAATTTCACAACTGTCAATAAACCTCTGAACCCCTACTGGTGTCACTGGAACAAAGGTACTTGGTTGTCTATAAGTATGATTATGGTTATCTATGCTTGTTGGATACAAACATTTTAATGACAAACTTCTGCCCAATAGTCTTAGATCTTTTAACACTTCTGTAGAGTCAGCCTTCCTCAAAGGTATAAAGGACAAACCCTTGTTTAACAGACTAAGTTGTTCAGCATTCAAATTAAAGGACGAAATGTTAATAACCAAACCTGAGACTACATGCGTCTCCTTTTGGATTGATGAGCAGTTTTTTTTATTTTGAACCTACTACTGTCTATGACATATGCTACATAAAATACAGTCTATAAATCAATTTTGTCTTGATAAGATTTTGTGAAAAACAGGGTTCACCTCATAAAGATACTCACCAAGACTTGAGGATGAATTTATTTCCAGCAAAAGTACTTTCCTTTGCTTGCTGATTTATCATCTCTCCACTATAGAACACTTTTAGTTCACTAAACCTATTAGCAGTCAAGTGCTTGATTCAGCCCTACAAATGTTGCATCGGTCTAAAAATTGAACACTTGCAGTCAAACTTAGAAAATTATTTTCAGAGAGTAGGAAGGCAATAAAGCAAACTATGCAAGTGTCTTCAACCCTAAACTCCCTGATTTAATATTTTCATTTCTGTGAATGCTATACTAAGGGGAAGGGAATTCTTTCCTGCACTAATCTTAAAAAGGATGCATTTTCATGCTCAGAGAAGTCACATAAAGCAATATGGCAACCAGTTTATATTATCTATGTGGATGAATTACTCTTATCTTAGTTATACACCTTCAAAAACATTTGCTCTGATTTACATAGTGAAGATAACAAATGCCCAGTAGCAGAAAGTTGTTAATTTAAGAAGCAGTATGATGAAATGAAAAAAGAAACAATTAAGTTGTGTTTAGATCCAGCTAGACTAGACTATTACAAGACAAAGAATACTGCTACTGTAGCAGTAAATATGTCATCTGCCATGTAGTTTTATTGCCTTGTTTATTTAGTTCGCTTTAATTAGCTAGTTAGCTAGTTTATTAACGGCATAGACAGACTATGGCCATTTCAGACATTAAAAAGGTTCTGTTTAATAAATTGTGCTGCTATAATGAAAACAGTATGAACAAGATACAAATAAAATGTAATCCAAACTCATACACTGAGCACAGTATAAATGGATGCATTATTAGGCAATCTCCTGAAAGAGAAACAATGTTACTCGTTTTGCACACATTGTATTTCTTTGAGTTTTCAGACTTTTAATTACAGAAATGTATTTATGGAATCTCATGCAAGTAAATATAATAACACTCCAGTCATCCATATACAAAGAAAAGAACAAACAATACATTTCTCATATAAAATTTCAATACAAGTTGTTAACTGTTCTCATTAAACCCCTTACTGATGATAAAACTGAGTCATTCATGACCTAAGAGGATGTCAAAACCAAGGAAGCTAATGGATAAGACTCATCATAAAGAACATATTTGGTCCAGTTCATAAAAATTCTAGCATAGTCTTGCAGTATGCTTTTCCATAATTTGCTGTAGGACTGTACAGTTTTACTTGATGTAGCAGGAGCTTCAACTGCTGAAAAGAAAGTTAAGTCAAAATATGCTCTACATAAAAAGAGGACACTTAGTGATTGGATTATCTTCATATGGAACATGATATGCAGGTTATGATGGCAAAGATGAGAAGAAGCAGAAGGAGTTTCACAAAACTCTAGGAAAAGAAACAGAGTAAGGCTAAAAAGCAGCGTAATTTGAAGTCTAAACAAAAAGTTATATGCAAATGCACCCTGCAATGTAGATGTAGGAATGTCTTCCTTTACTAGTGCCTTCAACACTCATTATGAAATTTCTTCACTTCTTCAGTTCCAAATTATATACCAAAAGTCACATTCTGCCATATTAAATTCATCTGCTTTTTAAATATATTTTTATTGGTTTATTGCTTCCTTTTGACTTAAACTTTCTTGCATTCATATATCATTTTATTTGTGGAGTAAAACTAACCATAGTAGTGCATACTTTTCACAAATGGTTTGTGATGTAGGGGTGAGTGATTATTATAGGTTAGGTTACTATTATTATTATTATTATTATTATTATTATTATTATTATTTCTGTTATTTATCTTTGGTGTTTTTAATTAATATTCTTTTTATAATAGTTGGTTGAGATGTGGGTTTTGAGAGATTTTATGTTGCACTTTTTTGTTTCATTTTTGGTATTTGGATCAACCTGAAAGAAGGGATATTGGAAGTCTGTTACAATGCATTAATTAGCTTGGATTTAAAAGCATTCCTAGATATTTGTAAAGTCCACAAGACAAGAACAAGTATTTTATACATTTTACAAGCATGCTTGTTTCATTGTCAAACCCCCCAAGGATTGCTATTGTGTTCCCAAAAAAATAGGTTCAGAGTGCCACATAAATACAGTACCCTGATGGAGTCTGTGTAAATGATATTCTAACATATTACCCAGTTACACTGCTTGAATACTTCAGGATTCATAGGCAAATAAACTGCTCAAAGTGCAGTATAGAGAAGGGCTTCAATGGCATTAAGTGTGTGATGCATTTTATTGGTGAACACCAGTTCCTTTAATGTTGGGAATATGTGCAAGGCGAGTCAAAACATTTCATCCTGCATGGACAGTTGATGGTGGTTAGTAGTGCTGTGTGTGAAAGGAAGTGTGTGTGTGCATGTGTGCATGTCTAAGTCTTTGATTTTCTGTGCATAGATGACCACTGCAAGTGAAGATATGAGTATATATATATATATATATATATATATATATATATATATAATATATATATATATATATATATATATATATATATATATATAATATATATATACATATATATATATGTATGTGTAAGTGTGTGTGTATGTGCATGTGTTTGCATGCATGTGTGTGTGTGTGTGTGTGTGTGTGTGTGTGTGTGTGTGTGTGTGTGTGCATGTGTGTGCATGTGCGTCCACGTGTTTGAGCACATGTGTGTTTCCTTGGGAGCTTGGGTCAGTGTGTGTTCCTTTTGCTACTTACTCCGCAAAGTAAGAAGTAGATGTTCCATTGCATAGTTGTTCCAGCTGCACAGTAGAAGAATTCATAGCTGCGCAAATACCACAAAAATGAGGTCTCACCCTTTAGTCAATTTGGATTGCATTGAATTGGCACTTAGTACAGCAGTATAGATCATCTCATCATTCCAGGGAAATTTTCACTGCAGTGTTATTTTCTATGAATCCCAGCCTTGGTGTATTTTTATGATTTCCTTTAGTGCTTGTGGGCAGTTTCAGAGAGCTTATGTTTTAGATATGGTGATAGGTCTCTACCGGGGAGTAGTTCAAAATATGGGTCTCAAAGCAGTATGTGGTAAAATAAAAGCAAATGACTTTTTAATGCTTTTAGATAAAATAGGACTGCAATGTTATTAACATATAGGTAATGCCATAAACACCAGGTCTATATTATATGCTCGAAGAGACTTTTCTTTGAAGATATAATCATCAACACCTAAAGAGCAAATGCTCTAAAGCATGAATGGCCACATCTGCAAATTTTTTCCTTGGGAAAAAAATTCGAGGGGCCGTACACAAAAAAACACAAAATTAAAACCCTAATCAAGTGGAGGGCTTTGCCCCCCCACACCCCTCCTAACTAAATATATCAACTCTGAGATTGCTGTACATTGGGGAAAAGGGCAATTCCCGATAATGGCCAACTGAATTTTTTTCCACAAAAAAAATTCAAGGACATGGCTATTCGTGCTTTACAGCATTCGCTCTTTAGGGGTCGATGATTATATGTTTGAAGAAAAATCTCTTCACGCATATAATTTAGACCCATAAACACCATATTAATGGCTTTCTTAGGAGGCAAATTGGAATGCAATATAAACAGAGGAATATATATATATATATATATATATATATATATATATATATATATGGTTTATTATCATATGTACGACCATGTTATGTGCGAAAATAGTAATACTGAAAGCAGGAACTGCGAATCACATTAGCGAAGCATGTTAATGTGAACACCGTAATGTCGATTGCAGGGAAGTATTCGCACATATGAAATCCATGCATGTGATATGCGACCAAACAGCATGTCGCACAAAATAGTATACATATATTGTTAAGGGCATACTCAGTCTCCAAGGCAAAGTCAGTTGTCTGAGTCGAACATATAGAAGCAGTGGTTAGACATGTATAACAGGAAGACAACTATGGAAAGAGGCGCAATGGTATGTACAGCATTGCTGTTAAATATCTGCAATGATTGATCATATTGTGATGCACATTCTGATGTCAACGGTTTTCCTCCTTAGGTAAGAGAAACAGTGCCGGATATAGTCCAACCAGGGACTTTAAATGAGGTGTATACCACCATAGAGGCACAGAAGGGACGTAAGATGCTTGTGGCAGATAGTTACCAATATTACCTGGAGAAATCTTCATTAAATAGGAATTACTGGTGCTGTGTACTGAAGAACAGGGAAAGGTGTAAGGGTAGGTGTGTGACTGAAGGTGGTGTAGAAGGGGAGGTTTTGTTGAAATCCACTGCACATTACCATGCCCCAGACCCTAGGAAACCAGATGTATGTAGAGTTAGAGCTGCCATTAAACATAGAGCTGTGCACTCTGTCAAAGATCCCAGCAGAGTTGTTTCAGAGGTATTGGCGAGTACCTCCAGCGATCTAACAACTGAATTGTCCAATACCCATGCCCTAAAGCAGTCTGTGATACAGTCTAGGAAAAAATCGGATACCTTTAAGGGATTCACTACTCTGAAATAACTCACTCTCGAAATGTTACCAATAAAGAATGTCAGCTTCTTAATTTACCATGATAGTGATGGTTGCTTATGTAATAGACAAACTCAAAAGGCTTGCCACCGCTCACACGACCAAACCAGTGATATCCTCGGACTCAATAATCCAAATTGAGTAAGCATACAAATCACGCTGAACGCCAATAAACTAAATTGAAATATTTTAATTAAGCCAAACAACTCAGTGTAGCTTTTCATCGGCACTCTGCACCAGCTTCCTCAGAATTTAAAAACTCGCGCCATTGCAATAATTCCCTTAAAATAAAAGCACTCAAAAACATGTGATCAACATGCCCCCCCTTCATTCCACTAAATTTAAAGGTGCCAAGAACAAAAAACATCACTTTAACAATCAACAATAACTGCATTCAGTCTAAAATAAAATTAAAAAATTTGAATAATGATAATGAATAATGAATAAATAATAATTAAAATATGTGTTAACAATACAATTAACTCACATTTAAGATCACATTATCTGCCCTATCTATAAATTGATATAAAAATTCAACAAGGCAATAATGCTTATGTAATAGTATTGTGATCATAACAACTGTTAAGAATTTACAGCTGTTATATCAAGCAGATTATATCATGGTGGATGGTACATTCCCTGTACCCACAATTGACTGCAAACAAATCTATACCATACATTGTCCACTTCCTGGTGTGGAATATAGGAAGATAATACCAGCAGTATATGGGTTACTATCCAGTAAGGCTGAGGTTATGTATGATATCTTTTGGACGAATGTAAAATGCATATGTGAACACCATTCACTGACACTTTCTCCGAATGTCATCATAAGTGATTTTGAGGAAGGTGCTGTGAATTCCATACAGCAACATTTCCTGAATTCTAACCCTGAAGGCTGCTGGTTTCACTTAAGGCAGATAATTTGGAGACAGATAGAGAAAGTACATTTGGCTGACAAATTTATTAGATATAGAACCTTTTTGGCTTTGTGTAAAGAAATTCCGCCACTTGTTTTTCTAGACCCAAGTGATGTTATGCCTACATTTGAGAGTATAGAGAGTGATATGCCTGAAGCCACACAGCCACTATGTACCTTCTTCAGGGAAAACTACATAACCGGTAAACCGAGATGATAAGATATGAGGGGCTCCACAGCTGAGAGAATACCGCCACTATTTGAAATCAACTTTTGGGATCACCATGATACTGCCGCCCAAGGTAGTCCATGATCACAGAATGCTGTGGAAGGGTGGCATAGGCACCTGAGAAGCCTGTTAGGGAGAAAGAAGTTGTACATTGTTGATGTTCTTCAAGCTATCCAACTTGAGCAAAACCATTTGGAGGACCTGTATAGAGGTATGTGCACTAGCATCACCGAAAAGGAGGCGTTTACAGGAAAAGGAAGACGGGTTTGCAAGGTTACTGGCCAAACATAATATGTTCACTTGCAGGGGATTTACAGCACTGGTAGCTAAACAGTGCTCATTCTAGTTTTCATCACAGGACTCCATATCACTGTTCCTTATGCACAGCGGTGATGACTACATACTATACCATGGGTGTATTGCAGTGTTTCAGTTTATGGAACATCCTTTTCACTTGCGGAAGGTAGACTTATGTAAGAGTTATTCACAACATGTTAATGTACACTTTGCACATAGCATTACAAAATGGAATGTCCATGCTTTGGAGAGGTGGTGTACTACTGACCCTGATTCACATACTGATTACTCCGAATTGTTCCTGACTTAGCAATATGTTGCTGTCAATGGAGAAGTTGCAATGTACAGATTTGTGAATGGCCGTTATGGCTGTCTGAATGGGAAACAACACAATATTCAACCTTCCTGTTGCAGCAGTTTGGAAATCTTGAATTCGACATCCGCATCCAATGCATTCAACATTTAAATATTTTCAACATATAGTTTTTGCACAATACCATTGTACAAATGCATTTTCGTCATTGTGCTATCCAAACATGTGATAGTAAACCTATATATATATATATATATATATATATATATATATATATATATATATATATATATATATATATATATATATATATATGTATATATATATATATATATATATATATATATATATATATATATATATATATCTCCCAATATTGTGTTGGCATACTGGGAGAACACCTATGTTTTGTCAAATGCCATATTCAATAAACATATAAAATTCTACAAACATTTTGTAGATGATGTGGTTTTAACATGGGAAGGCACAGAAATGGAGTTGAATGATTTTATTGAATATAGTAATGGTAGTACGGATTTTTTGAGATTTGAACAGAAACACTCTTATGAGAAAATGGAGTTCCCAGATGTCCAGGTGTTAAAGACCAATGGGGAAATACATTCTGAACTATATAGGAAACCATGTTGGAAGAATAATATGTTACATCGGAATAGTATGCACCCTCAACATATATATCACAATATAGTGAAAGACCGGACTCTGAGGATGTCACGCCTCACTACTAGTGATGATAGTTATAACAAGAGACAAGAGATGTTAGCCAATAACTTACTATCAAGAGGGTATAGTAAACAAGAAGTCAAAGTTGTTTATCAAATGAATGATTCAATAAGAAAAGGAAAAGGCAGACCGTATCTACATAAAAAAGGTGGGGTTAGTAATAAGAAGGAAAATCAACCGATAAATGTAAATAGAGTAGTAATTCCTTACTCAAATATGAATAAAAGAATTAGAGGAATAGTAGAAAAGAATTGGGGATACTCACTACTGATGAAAAAATAGTTGAAATAGTAGGCCATAGACTTTGTTTTTCGTATAGAAACATGAGGTCGCTTAAAAGGATGTTATGTTATGAAGACACTAACAATAAAAATATATTGATTAAATCGGACAGACGGGGTATGCTACCTTGCAGAGGATGCAATCATTGTTTGTATATGGCAGGGAATGATTATTTCATACATCCAGATACAAATGATAGGTATAAGTTTAATTTCTATGCTGACTGTAAGTCAAGGAACTTAATATATATAGCTGTCTGACAGACATGCTCATGTTTTTATGTGGGAAAAATGAATAGGAGTCTTAGGGAACGGGTTAGAGAGCATGTTTATGCAATAAATAAGGAAGATGAACATAATGCCTTAGCTCAACATGTTTTAGACAAAGGTAAGGCACATAAATTTAAATTTAATGTTTTAGAATTAATTGGTGTAACAAATAGACTGGGAGATATAAAGAACTATACTGAGAAACGTGAAAATAGATGGATAATTAGATTACAGAGTCATATGGGAAATGGTTTAAATGAAAGAGTAATTTTAAAACCATTTTTAGCAGCACGCCCCTATGTTTACTAGGATTATAGTATTTTGTATATACGTAAATGTGTGAAATGAACTTTCTATATATACTATTTGGTACGTATTTATATGTGTATATAGGTACATTCTATGTTATATTTCACATAATTTACATATATATATATATATATATATATATATATATATATATATATATATATATATGTAAATTTATATGTTTTTGATATATTGTTATATTTGTTTTTTATGTTTTTATGTTATATGTATATATTCTTTTTATATATATATATATTTTTTTATATATTGGAATAACAGTATATATTATGATGCTGTTACTATGTGACTGTTGCTTTTATAATGGAAATGGTTTTATGATGATGTGATTGATTGATTAAGTAGAAGGTGCATCTTGTTTTTATTTAAATGAGAAGTAAGTTGTTAGCAGTTGTAAAAGTCTGATTAAGCATTATAAAACGTGAAAGCGCTTACTTTGGTTACTGCAGTCATTAAATTGTTTTCTTGCTATACTTCGTGCTGTGGCGAGCCTCATTCTGTTCGTTTTTAAGCTGAAATAGGTTTAATACTTTTTTCAGATTTTCTTCTTGGGTGCCTGTGTCAGACTTGCAGTATGCAGTTCTGGACTTCTGGGTTTGGATTTCTTCTTCCTTTTGTTCTCTTTTTTTTTTCTTATTTTCTCCAGTGTTTCGTATTTCAGTTTATATGAGCAGTGTGGCTGTGTATAGTTTATTTGGGTGAGTCATTTCTCTTACTCGTAGATTTACATTTGCTTTGGTTTTATGATCATTCTGGTTAGTATCTTTATGATCTGCTGTGAAGATTTAGGAGCCATACTTGAAAGATGTTGTACTTTGGCTAGCACTTTATGAAAAGCAGTCAAATCTGGTTCAGAAACAGGCCTAGATGATTCCTATGCATGAGCAGGATAAGAAATAGTCACATAAGCTTACAAAAAATTATTCTTGCCATGCTATAGCACAATACATAGACAATCTACTTTACTGATGAATGCCAGTGTAATTTTGCTAAGTAGCTAAGTAATAGCATCACCCATTGAACTCAATGGCAATTGGGACATTAGTTACATCTCTGCCAGTCTGCTGGCAGCAGTGTTGAAAGAATTCTGTTGGGAGACTTCATGTTTATTCATGAATTTAGTTATTCATAAACATGTCCTGCAAATTCTGATTTAAAATATTTTTTAAACAGTTCAAGTATCTGTTGACCAAAGTAATAGGAAGACCCTCCTAGTAAGAGGGAGCAATTTTGGAAAAACGACTTTCCACATGTTGCAAAGGAATATTGAGGTCACTTGAGTTTGAGACTATCCAATGTTGTTAGTGAGTAGGAGGTTTCAAGTGGTGATATAATAGAAGCTAGAGGTGGACAATATCTTTAATTAAGAAGGCTGAAAGCTGGAACATTTAACAAGTAATTAATCCTAGTGGCAATTGGTAAACATTTAGCTTTTTGAAATGTAATAATGTGATGCTCCCTAACACTGACAAGATGTATAAATCTCAAGATTTTGTTTTCATTTTTTGTAACACAATCCTGTTGAGCAATGACATTGTATCTGCAATATATAAAATGTACTGTAGTGTTGGAAGTAAGACATTAATGACAATCTTTGGTGAGCTTCTACTTTAAGAAGATTCGATAATTTATAGGCTGCCTTTACTTGCGCTTACAGAGATTAATGTAGTGTAGGGAAACCTGTGTGGAGGTTATTTTACATATAACGTAACAGTACTGCCACCTGGCTGGTTCTGTTTGTGCTCAGTAATGTCGTTCCTGTTGCCTGTGGCCACATACATGTGCAGTTGTGTATGCTCATTAGTTATCTTCTTTTTTTAGAGAACATGATTCAATTTTTTTAACTTACACTGAAGTTTAGTAAGACAGCTTCACAGCATACTGCATGTGTAGTAATAGCCATAATACTGCATGTGTGACAGAGCCTTACCTGTCTTACTTGGATTATTAAAGCTGACTGATACACGGGCAGCCAAATATGGGGACCTGGGCAGCTAAGCTGTAATTTCATCTATTTTTCTGCTCTGTCCAGGAATTGATAGGGAAATTCCTTCGGAACATGAGTCATGGCATATTTCTGAATGTCATTAACTCTTCTCGTGATAGACTGTTTATTTTATTTATTTATTGGTGAGCCTTATTTTCTAACTTTTCTCTGCCTGACATCTACTAGCCTTTCACGATTAAGAGGCTTACTCATTCCTCATAGGGTATAACTGAGTCATGGAGGCTGTAATTCTTTACCACCCCTTCGGTAGCTGACATGGCACCTCCATCACTATGACAATCTATTATTCCCTCCCCCAGCTATGAGTGATTCCATTCATATGCTGAGGACTTCTGTTACCAGCTTAGTAAGCAAAACCTTTATCTCCAGTTGTAGCTGAATGACCTACAAATCTCCAGTCAATCATCTACAAGCCTCCACTTTCATAGGTTCATAGGTTCATAGGTTCATAGGTTCATAGGTTCATACTAGGCTATCTGCCCGAGGGCATTTACAAGCCTAGCCCATGGCGGGAACTATACCCATTATTTTGCTGTGCCTCTGTTGAGCAGTGACACTGAGGTAATCCCTGGGGTATATCTGCGATCTCCCATCCATTGGTCAAGATTTCTCTTGAACAAGGCCAGCTCTGCCTCACATATATTTTATTCCACAGCATAGGGAGTCTTTGGGTGATGAATCTATCCTCCAGCACATCCTATTAATGATCTAGATTTTTGAGGTGAAGCATATTCATCAAATCTGGGTTTGACATGGCCACTGAATAGAGCTGGAGTTCTTTCAGTCGGCAGCATAGGACAGATGTTTGAGACCCTTTATCCTTTTGGTGAGGAACTTTGTGGCCTCTCCAGCTGCTGCAAGTGTCGGGTCAGATAGGGCATTGTACTCAATCATTGGTCTGATGAGTGATGAGATAGGGAGAGATGACCTCCTTGATCTAGATGAGAATCCCTTCATGATAAGGTGGGCAATGTAGAAGGTCTTCCTAACTACTTTTTCTACATGGGTGTGTGAATGACAGACTACTATCAACCTGGGTCCCCAGGTCCCTGATAACTTCTTCTGTACTCAGTGGATTGCCACC
This sequence comes from Protopterus annectens, assembly GCF_019279795.1. Classification (NCBI taxonomy): domain Eukaryota; kingdom Metazoa; phylum Chordata; order Ceratodontiformes; family Protopteridae; genus Protopterus; species Protopterus annectens. The sequence continues at coordinate 1,432,665,398 of NC_056739.1, read as the reverse complement.
TATTTGGTAGCTAGGTAACCGTATGACTATGCATTTTTGACATTTAACTTTAGGCCATGGCTCTGGCACCAGTTATCCGTTTCTGTGAGACCCTTCTGAAGGATATCTGTGTCAGATGTGCAGTTTGCAGTCATCTGCAAACTTTGTCAGCCATAACCCTCCTGTGTTTGCTTGTACTGGAAAAGTAGATGCCAAACAAGAGTGGGCCCAGGACTGAGCCTGTGGTACACCACTTGTGACAGGCTTTGAGTCTGACATGGCGCCAGCAACTCTGACCCTGTGGGTTCTGTCACTCAGCCAGTTTGCAACCCATCTTGTGATGTATGGGTTAACATTTAAGCTGATGAGTTTTCAATGATAGTGTATTGTATCAAAGGCCTTCGCCAGATCGAGGTAGGCTGTATGTTTCAAAGGCCTTCGCCAGTCGAGGTAGGCTGTATGGACTGCTGCTCCTCATCAATGGCTTTGGTGACTGTTTGAAAAAAGTCAACCAAGTTTAGAAGGCATGATCTGCCTTTGACAAAGCCAAACTGGGATGGATCCAAAGTCTGCAAATTCCCTATGTCTTTATTTATGAGGTCCATTATGATCCTCTCCATGGCTTTGCAGATAAGGCTTGTCAAGCTAATGGGCGGTAATTTCCAGGATCGGTGGAGGCACCGCCTTTGTGAAGTGGGACCACAGTTGCAGTCAGAGGTAAGACTATGATTAAACAGACCATCAGGTCCCATGGATGCTGTGTTTTTGCTTTTTGGAGAGCAGTTCTCACTTGGGCTTGAGATGTTTGGGGGCTGCAATCGCTTATAGATGTATGTTGGCAATGTCTGTAGGATCAGTAATCTTTCATCATTTTGAACTAGTTCTGAGCATATCTAGGCCTTATGATTGTCTTTCATTGGCAAAGTACCCATTTGACCAGCCTTCACTCCTTTTTAAGTAAGCAAGATGGTATTTAGTACTCATTCTCTTGTGCCATTCTTTCAACACCCAAGATGCTAATAAAACTGTAGTAATCTGGGTCATAGCCAGGCCTTTTTTCCATTGTGCCACAGGAATGGACTGGCATTGTATGTGCAAAATAAAATAATAAAGGTGGCATTATATTGGAAACAGACTGCAATACTCTGCATCCTTTGTATACCATCATGCCTAGATGTCAGCTAGCAATCAAGCTCAGTGTGGCATTGTAGCATGAGGAAACTGACAACTTCACAAACATAATTTAGTGAGCTTGCCTATAACAAACATTTATGATGAAAATGGCTTTCAATGAACAGACTGTGCATTAGTCTGCATGGTTGTATGACTGCAGAGATAATATGTGGGTTTTTAGGTTCATAGCTAAGTACAAGACAACCAGCTTACAGACCAGTATAAGCCTAGCCAATAAACACAGAATCAAAATAACGCTACAGTCTTAAGAAGGGCAAAACAAGATGGATCATGGGGAAATTTCTGGAAATCCATCCAAATCTGAAGATCATCAGAATATCTAAAAAGTAGCTGCTGATGACATTGCTTTCCACATCTCTATACTGGTAAATAGGCCGCTATCAATATTGGAACAATATGTCCTTGTCATCTGGAAACATTGCTTTATCCCATTACCAAAGGGGGTACATCAAATGACTTTAACACTTATACACCCATGACTAACCTCTCATCACTTACAAAAATCCTTGAAAAGTGTAGCCATACACAACTAATGTGACAGCTAAGGTCCAATAAATTTCTTTCCAAACCACAGCATGGTTTCAGACTCCATCACAGTGCAACTACTTCCCTACTACCTTTTACATAAATCACATAAATCACATAAATCAACTTAGAAATAGTGACAAACATGTCAGCAATGTTTGCAGACTTGTCTAAAGCATTCAACACAGTATCAAATTCTCATTTATTCTCTGAACTTGCTTCCATCACACATTCTCAATACTCTCTTACATAATTCCTTAGCTATCTGTCTGAAAGAAGTCAAGCAGTCAAATAGCACCAGAATTATTCCCTCTTTCATCCTATCACTATGGGAGTCCCACAAGTCTCAGTCCTTGGACTACTCCTCTTAACACCTTTATAAATAAACATTGTTTTGACATATAACATGGATGTATTGTTCAATAAGCCAATGCTTCACCATTAGTATCTGCAGCCTCAACTCTCTCCAATCACTAGAAATTTTCCAAACTTTTTTTACTTCTATAAAAACATGGCTAAAAGATCAAGCCTGCTCCGTAAACCTAATGAAACAAAATGAATGCATTTCACCTCAAAACAATATAACAACCAAAAGCTATCTTTCTTAATTACACCAACAGACAAAATTAACATATAAACAATTATACACAGTAAACTCCTAGGAGCTGTCATTGACAAAATTCTTAAATCTGACTGCCATATACTAAAATCCATAAACAAGACCAATCAGAAATTGGACTTTCTCTGCAGAACCAAACAATATGTTACAGACACTGAGCAGCAAATATCGCCCTCAATCTATTTACTCCTAGACCTCTTTTATGCATCACCCACAGAATCCAAACTAGCCTCTTGATGTCATAAAATTGCTAAATTTGGCTCTAACGCAACACATACAACCCACCACTGTCAAGGCTTGAGACTACTTAACTGTCTTGAACTAGGCAACATTAGCAATTAATATCTGCATACAGACTTATTTAATACCTAGATAATTGCCCCATACTAAAAAAAAAATCTCACTCTTCTACTCTCTCTCAAAGGACCAGCACTCTGCCTACAACTTCTTATTTAAGACGATTAATTCTAAAAACTCAGCCAGAGACTCGCATCACTGATGCTGTTCATCCAGAGACTCACATTACTCCTGCTACATCTGTTCATCCAGAGACTCACATTACTCCTGCTACATCTGTTCATCCAGAGACTCACATTACTCCTGCTACATCTGTTCATCCAGAGACTCACATTACTCCTGCTACATCTGTTCATCCAGGACCTGTTCATCCAGAGACTCACATTACTCCTGCTACATCTGTTCATCCAGAGACTCACATTACTCCTGCTACATCTGTTCATCCAGAGACTCACATTACTCCTGCTACATCTGTTCATCCAGAGACTCACATTACTCCTGCTACATCTGTTCATCCAGAGACTCACATTACTCCTGCTACATCTGTTCATCCAGAGACTCACATTACTCCTGCTACATCTGTTCATCCAGAGACTCACATTACTCCTGCTACATCTATTCATCCAGAGACTCACATTACTCCTGCTACATCTCAAAAATATGGAACCCCATCCCCGAACACAAGAAACTCTCTGATAAACTACCACACTTTAAAAACCTGCACAAACTACATCTGAATGGCCATGCTTATGTTCATTACCAGGCTGACTTTCTAATATCCCAGTATTTCTTCCATCTTTCTTCCTCGTCTTTACCTACTCCATTTCCAACCATGCACACTTCCTTCTGCCTCCATTTTAACATTTAACACAAGTCTTTTCTAACTTTCTATCTCCTCTACCACACTATAAACTGTAGCTGTACTCTCAAAATGTCTGCATCTTTTGCAGTGCTTACTTAGATATAGCCTATGGTATAACGGTTAATACTTTAAAATGATTCTGTGGAATGGCTAGCAAATATGCAAATCTTACTGATGACACAATGCTTAACCACCTGTAAACTTTTATGTGTAATACTGATAACTAAATGTGTCACTGTAAATTGTACATGTATATATAGAATGCCATTGTATATTGCATATGTATATATAGTATAACATTGTAAACTGTACATGTATATATAGTATGCCATCGTAAATTGTACATGTTTAAATAGTATTGTAAATTGTACATATATATGTAGTATATCATTGTAAATTGTACTTGTACATATAATGTGTAGACTGTAATTAAATGGGACTTTTCTCGCGGTGTAACTACTGAAAATGGGCTTTACCCAATTGGATTTCCCAATCAACAAAGTCAAATAGAAATAAGGAACAAAGAAACAAATACTAATGTTCATGTTAAAGGTGGCAATGTACAGATCTATAGAACATGCACTGGAAGTTTGTTTAAGAGGCAGGGGATGCACTGAGATATGAATGACAGTAACACGACTCACTGGAATGATGCTCAGCAATTTGGCGAGAGTACATAGAATGGCAGACACCTGAATGAAGCTATACCAATTGTTTTAAAACACAGCCCAGCACTTATTTACTGCTGACATACTGGGATTACATTGTTTCTTTTATATTTAAGTATTTTTAAAGCAATGTGTCGGAAGGTGAGTTTGTACTTTTATAATTTTCTGTGCATGGGGTACTGCAGCATCTGTTTACTTGTTTTGTGATAATTTTTTATTATATTTAATTTCCTTGCAGTGACTGTTTTTTTTTTTTTTGTTTATGGCTTTATGAGTAGGCACATTTGGTTATTTGTTGTTTAGTATTTGATTAGCATTTAAAGGAAATACTTAGTGTAGGGCTTTATAAAGCTAGTGGTAATTAGGGAAATAAGACCAGAATGATAAAAAGCTGATTTCACAAAGTGTTGATAATGTTTAATAATAGAAGAATGGTAAAAACTGCAGTGGTGGTGCTGCAGTAGCATTGTCGCCTCACAGTAAGACGCTGTCCGGTTCGATTCTCAGCTAGAGCATCTTCTGCGTGGAGACATGCGTGAATGGGTGTACCTTCGTTGAAGGTTGTGCATCAGGGCTGGCAACTCAACACATAAAAATCTACTGCCAAACATTAGCGGACCGGAGTTCCACTGTGGCGAACCCTAACCGGGAAAAGCCGAAAGACACAACAATGGAAGAATGGTAAAACATTTCCTTATATTTTATACAACCTATATACATACAGACAAACCTACTACACATATATGGTTACATACAAATATGGGCACACCCATGTGAGAGCCAACACATGTGTGTGTGTGTGTGTGTGTGTGTGTGTGTGTGTGTGTGTGTGTGTGTGTGTGTGTGTGTGTGTGTGTGTGTGTGTGTGTGTGTGTCCGTACATGCACAAATAGTCACTGAGCCTGTTGAGTGTATACATCATGTGAAAAAATATTGCTTACGTTTCATTTTGAATACTGATGAAAGTTTTGAGAGCCCCTTTCAATGTTTGACTGTACAGAGTATTGGAATATTCCTGCACATGTTCCAACAAGGAATTATGCAACCACATAGACTTTACCTTAGTATAATACAAAGTAGCCTGACAGGCTAAAGTTAGAAAGGTAGTCCCTCATTGAAGGAAAATTGTGAAGTGCTGACTGAAAGACCTGGAAGCACAAAATGAATCAGGGCCCAGTTCATGCTAATCTGTGGAACATCGCTGGTGGACTATGCTTGAAGGAAGTGCTTACATTTTATACCTCATGTCGGGAAATAACAAGTAGTTTTAAGGAGGCAGTTGAAAGGCAAGTCTCAGTTTCTGAACATAGAAACCATCTTAGTGCAATAAAGTTGCTGACAGTAAGACAGAAATCTGTAAGTAAAATATTTTAAAAAGAATAGGTACTGAGGATAGCAAGGGTTTTCCTTACATTTTGCAAGTAAGCAAGTGTTAAAAGAGAATTTAGGGGGAATTCAGTAAAGCCTACATGAGATTTTTTGGTTATATGCATTGCAGCTCAATGCATACATGAGAGCGAACAATTTCAGATTAGTAAGCGTCACATAGAGGAATGCACACACGCAAAAACAGAAAAAGTTCTGTGGAATGCAAATTTCCTCATAAGCAGTTGAATCTTATGCAAATGATGCATGTGGAGCAATCCAACAAGCAGTAAAGCATCTGTGCAGACTCCGAGTCAGTGTCCATAGTTTACATGAAATTTTTCCATGTACAGGAGTCTACACAGACAGAAGGGGATGTAAAAGTCCACAAATATGGACCTAACTGTCCTGAAAATGTTAGATCACATACATATATGTGCAAAAGGTACATTGTGGATGTCTGAAAAGGAAAAGACTATGTAAAATTAATAATAATTCTTCTTTTAATAATTTTATCATGTGTGTGCTATGTTCTGCTGTGCACAAAATTTTAGCAGAAAAAAAAATAACATTTATAATATGGCTTTCACAAATGTACTGTAGGACCTTGCATCAGGTCCGTACAATGGTACATATGTTCTGTTGCCCAGCTCGCATGGCTATGAACCGTGTAGTTTCTAGGTTGTCAGAGTGGATCTATATGCAAATGAGGTGGATTTCCTGAGTTGCTAAAAGGAGCAACCATGTCTGCATATCCTCTTTGTGTAGGCTGATACACTATGTTGATATTCCCACTGGATTTGGATGACATGGGGGGGGGGTGCCTTATTATTCTTAAGATTTTTTGTTCTTAGCTGGCATGTTTGAGTGGTGTGCCACATAGCTTACTGGGTACGCATGAGCAGACATCCCATGTGACAGAGATGATGAAGGCAGCAATCAAGTAAATCCAGTCATCTTCAATAAATATTTATGACTTTTGTATAAGCTATGCTGCATGCCGCTGCACTATGTGCTGCATTGCACAATAAAGTAGGGCCTTTCAATTATGTCAATTATATCCTGGGCAGGTGAACTGCATCATAATTAGCAAATCACATTATGGACCTAAAGCAGAGCTGTATAAAGTATGCATGCACCCTACATTCTGATTTGCCCTCAATACTCTGGACCATTGGAGTTGAAACTTGGGAATTTTAACTAGGATAATACTAGGGGTGCTGCAGCTATGCTACATCTGTATGTGCTAGATGCTGAAGTCAATACTGCTAGTGCTGCTAACGAAAGACATAGGCCAAGAAGGAGAAGCGTGCTCAGGCCCAGGGTAACCTTCCAGGAGCTACATGAGCTGGAGACTGTGGAGCGCTACAGGGTGGACAGGGACATACTACAAGAACTCACTGAACTCTGCCATCCTCAACTCAGAGCCAGAGCTAACAGAGGGGAACCCATTCCAGTGGAAGCAAAGGTATGTGTACCCCTTAGGATACTAGCTATAAGTACTTTTCAAAGACCAACCGGGACATGATGAGGGTGTCATACCCATCTGCATCCAGGATACTCCACCAAATCCCAGATGCTATGCTTCCACATGCCAGTGAGAACATATCTTTTCCCCTTTCCCCTGAGGCATGGGCTAACAATATGCAACACTTCTACCATGTAGCACACTACCCTGAAGTCCTGGGTGCCATAGAATGCACACATGTACACATCAAGGCACCATGTGGTGAACAGGGTACAGTCTATCTTAACCACAATGGGTATCACTCCATCAGCTGCCAGGTTGTGTACAATGCCCAGAGGATTATCCTGAATATGTGTGCTGGCAACCCTGGCAGTTATCACAGCTCCCATATCTGGCACACATCACCAGCTGTACCAGATGTTTGCTAGGGGGACATTCCATAGGGCCATTTACTTGGGGATACTAGCTATGCCCTGAAAATGTGGATGATGACACCCATCAGAAATGCACACACACACACACCCATGGAAGAATTCCATAATAAGACACACACACAATCTAGGAACAACACAGATCATGTGTTTGGGCTTCTGAAGTCATGGTTCCAGTGCCTCAATTATATCTGGTGGAGCCTTGCAGTACACTCCAGCCACATGTACACAGATATCATAGTATGTCCTATGTTACAAAATCTGATCTTGCAGAAAAAGCTGCAGCAGAATCAGCAAAGAGAAGGGATACACAGCCCCCACCAATGCCTAGGTCACCAGAGCCACAGTCACAGGAGAACTAGCAGGAGGAACCCCCTGCTGATGTCCCTGTAGGCAGATGTAGGCATGCTCAGTATGTCCTGGCTTTGGTTAAGAGGCATTGCATAGCACATTCACTGATAACCTAGGGACCTAGGAGCTGGCACCTTACTCCTACTCACATACATAAATTAAAATTGATGCCAGGCAACTCACACATCCTGTACCTATCCATGTATTTGCTGTATATTGCTTGCATCAGACAGATTCAGCCCTGAACTACAGTTGTGTCAACTGCTGCATTTTTCGTGTAAGTCTATAACATTCATGGTTCTAATATTGAATGATCTACTTTTTTTTGGATGTGAGGTATTAATAAATTGTGTTCTCTCTCTCTCTCTCTCTCTCTCTCTCTCTCTATATATATATATATATATATATATATATATATATATATATATATTGATAGATAAATAGATATGTCTCTCACTATCTCTCTCTCCCTATATCTATATATATATATATATATATATATATATATATATAGATATATATATATATATATATATATATATATATATATATATATATATATATGTATATATATATATATATATATATATAGATGTATATATATATACATCTCTATATATATACATATATATATATATATATACCTAGACATAGATATATATATAGCTATAGCTATACATATATATGTACATCTCTGTCTCTTCCCATGTATCTAGATAACACATATATATCACACACACACACACACAGAAAACGTATATATATATATATATATATATATATATATATATATATATATATATATGTGTGTGTGTGTGTGTATATATATATATATATATATATATATATATATATATATATATAGATATATAGATATATATCTGTGTGTGTGTGAGTGTGTATGTGTGTGTGTATTGTGTGATCCACCCAGATTATGGTGAGTAAAGCTGCACTATAACACATATATAATGTTGGTCAAAGGACCAAAAGAAAGGGTTCAGAAGTAGATAATGCTCTTACGTATGGCCCACTTTGCCTGCTGAATATAACCACACATACATATCTTTGTTGATAAGATCCATGATTTCCCCATGGACTTACAGATATGGCTAGTCAGGCTAATCGGTCTATATTTCCCATGGTCAGTGGCCACACCACCTCTGTGCAAGGGGATAACAGTTGCCATTTTCCAGTCAACTGGGATGCAGCCAGTGGTTACACTATGACTGAAAAGATTTCCCAATGGTGTTAGCAATCCATGTTGGATCCCATGTAGAACGCAGCATGGGATGTTAGCAGGTGCAATAAATGCTGTGTTTGTCACCTTAGCGAGGCCATTTACTACCCACCCTTTAGAGATACAAGGTATGGGGCAAGTTGTAGGGATGTCATTGCATACGTGTGGTGGGGACGGGGGAGTGCAGTTGTCACAAAGCCTGTTGGCCACCAGGTTAGCTACTTCTACAGGCTCATTATACGTGGTATCATTGACTACAAGTTTTGCAACAATGTGGGTGTTTCTTTCTATGTTACACATGCAACTACACAATGCCTTGTGGTTGTCCTTTGTGGAGGAGGCTAATTTTGTCCCATACTTTGTTTTGCAGGACTTCACAATGACACTTATTTGCTTGTTTAAGCTGAGGAGTGAGTGCTTCAATTTTAGGGTGGCTCCCTCCCTCCTAATGTTAGACACCAATGTCAACCTCTTATTGTAAAGCCTGCTAATGGCAGTTGTCCATCAGCAGGTTTGATGTGACATGAGGAGCTTGCTTTGCTCCTGTCAGGTAAAGGCAAATAAATGCAGTTGTACAGATGCTTGTATAAAGCATTGGTGTACAGCTTGGCATAGTTGCCTGTTCCGTCTGAGGAAGGTGGTGCATTAAAGCTATTTATGCCATTCCATAGGAGGTTATAATCTGCTTTGTTGAACTTTATTACTTTATCTGCTGTGGGGGGGGGGGGGTATCAGGTGTGATACTTACTTTGCATGAGACCAATTTGGAATCAGATCTCACCAGGGAGGTCCTCACAATGGAGGTTCTACAGTGGTCACCCATTCTGGTAAGCACCCAATCCAGTACATTGTCTCCCCTGTGTGGATGTCAACCCACTGGTCAAGGGCACTGTAGTTAAGGAAGTTGACTAACATCTGGGCAATTGAGTTTGAGCACAAGCAATCTACCCAGTTGGTGGGGTAGTTAAGGTCACCCAAAATCATCTTGTTTTGATGTAACTTAATAGACTCAAATAGATCCATATAAGCATAGTGGGTGTCCTGATTCATGGAGTTACTCCTGTAGCTGGCAGTGGCTTGATTAGGTGTCCTACAAGCAGTCAAGAGCACCTGCAGTTTCTCCAGAAAATCATACTGTCTAACCAATCTGGATGTGTATCTATCCTACTGAGTATGTATACATCACCTCCATTACTTTGCACGCTTTAAGTTTGATGTCTGCATGTGTGGAAGGAGGTGTAGCCTGGTATGGCTGTGGTGCTGTCCACAGCCTAGAGCCAGGTGTCTGTGATTGCACAAATGTCTGCATCTTCCCATGTGGGGACAGCTTTCACTGAGTGGAGTTTCATGGTGACATTCCTAGCATTTAGCAGCATAACCATGATATTGTTAGTAGACAGTGTTTTCTCATTGGAAAATTTTCCATTGAGACACTGCCTAACAGGCACACTATGGGGGTGGCAACAGCACTGACCAGTAGCCAAAATCCCAGGAGTGACAGATGAAGTCAATCTCTGGCAAAGCATTGAGGTTTGTTAAGCAGGTCATCCTAGGCTGCCAGATAATGGATTCACTTACAATGACACCACACTCTAAGGAAATTATTGAATTCAATCATTTTCCATTTGTACTGAGCCATCATCCTAGGTGACAGTAAAATGCAGCTCAAGGCCAAGGGCATGCCTGCCTGAGACACATCGCCTGTTAACCCAGTCAAGTCTCTGCATACAGTCCTGAGATGTATGTCTCAAGTTGTACACACAAACAAGATCTATGACATAGTCATAACAGTACCTGATGTTGACAGACTTGAGTGCATGTGTGATATGGTGCATCCTGGCACCTCACAGATAGCTGACCATGGCCTTTCCCTTACGTAGCCTGGTGAGATGAGAAGCAAATCAATATGTGTCATGATGCAATCACCTATGAGTAATATGTTTGTTTTTGTGTTCTGCCTGACGTGTTTGACTGGTGAGACAGCGGTGCATGAGCTATTATGTGCACTATATTCTGCAGAGGTATGATTGTGTGCAGCAAGCTTGCATTTGGATTTCTGAGGTGTTTACTTATGTGCCTGGTAAGGACCTCCACGTATGTAGGTATGTGTGATGTGGGTTTGGGTGGAGTAGGAAATGAGGTGTGCATGTTGGCAACCTGCTCATTGTCATACGTACTGACTGGTGTGTGAGAGAGCATGGATGCAAGGTTTTTAATATAGTTACATCTCTCACATGTTGTGTTTGTGTGGAGTAGGAGTAGAGGGTTGGAAAAGCTTTCCACATCTCATCAGCAGTCAGTGATAATGCCATTAGCAATAGATTCGTGCTTGTGTATGCATCATAACAGGCTAGCCTGACAGATGCTTAAATTTAACATGTTATCACCTTTATGTTGTCATCCTAAGGTAAATCAGTACCTGAAAGTGTGGCATAACATGATAGATTGAGTACAATGCTTTGCCAGGCATGTGTCACTTGCATTAACCATAATACTGTTATTAAGCAGGGTCGCATATACCATACCTACAAATTTGACAATATATAACTCCAGCAAAGTTAGGGTCATACTACTACACCCTTGTTGTTGACAACCTCAAACACGCTGTCTGTAGGCACTCTTTGCAGTGAAGATGTGGATGTCCATGCATGCACAGAAAACTTGTTCAACTTTGCAGTCATTACTTTAGCCTTGCAAGTCTACAATGGCTGTCAAGCAACCAGACAGCAATTGGATGTTGTGTGAAATGATGTCTGTACACAGAATTGTGTTCTGGTAACATAAATGTACAGAATGAAATACCTAGGACATGAGGGTGGAAAAAACAGATTGGCCAAAGGTGGTCACTCCTTTGCAGTAGGCCTCTCATTCATGTTTGCAGATGCCCACCATTACACTGTTGAAGAGTGGGCTGCATGAATTGCTGTGAAATGTTCACCTAACTTGGATCACTGCTGCTATAGAGCATACTAGAGCAACCTTGGACATCTATGTCTCCTGACATTGAAAATTGTATTGTATTATGACGCAGCAGCTGTGCTCCTAATTACCATGACGTCAGTCAAATCCTGCAAGGCATGGGACACAAGGCACGGTACCTGCAAAAGTCACATGATTGCTCTGATTGCTAATCAGAGCATCTATCTGGAAAAGGGTATGTCAAGCTGACAGAGCCTTGCATCATGTGGGATAACTGTGTTGATCAAAAAGCAGTTTGTTTCTTGTTTCTTATCTTGAGCTTGGTACTAATGTTTGGCTTCTGGTGAGAGTAAAATAATAGGAGCTTTTTATCCCAGTATATTGCGGCTTTGATGATACCAGCAGTAGTTGTAGTGGCCAGGCCCCAGCAGTTCAGGGACTCCCCTCTTTTTAGCATTCTTCTTGTTTTCAGTATATGCTGCTTGTTTAGTGTCTAACTGCAGAATAATTGTAAATTCTCCATCCTCACCTTTACAGGGTGTACATATTAGTTTCCCCTCCAGTGGCTGCCTGTCCTCTGTACAGACTCATACACCTTGGTGACAGTTTTCTTGGAAACCATGATGGAATTAATTGCAATACTGAGAGGCACAGAGGACAACCAGCAAGTTTGATAGTTAAAGCCATGAAAAGAATTATCATGGAAATGATCATTAAAGATGTAGTACACCTACAGACACTGGACCAAACCCATTTTGGTTTTGTCAAGGACCGACCATGCCTACCCTACCTGGTGGACTTTACTGAGTGGTAAACAAAGAAATGTATGAGGGGAAAATGATTCACTCCCCCTACCGTGGCCTGACAAGACATTTGTCACTATTAGGTCATCAGGCATTGTTGACAAACTGTATAGGTTATTTACAAATGAATATGTCAACCAGTGGATAGCCAAGTGGCTGACAGACATTATCCAGGACAATAGCTCTCGGGAGTCCACCCCTATAATAAGGCTATTCACCAGTGGACTCCCTCACAAATCATTCCTGGGACTGCTCCTTCTAAGCATTTACTTCTCTGCAGTCATGGCCACTGTCATTGGCCTCTGACTGAATAAATTTGCAGATGATTGCAAATTAGGAGCTCTTATTGAATCCCACACTGACTCAACAGTTACCTAGAATGGGCTGACACAGATATTCAGTTGTTGTCACAGCCATGGACTAACAGTAAATGCCAAGGAATGCACAATGCTATCACTTGGGAATTCATCCAACCCCTGGTAACTATTGTATTGACCACACATCTCCAACATTTGACCAAGTAGTCAGGGACTTATGGACACATAGACAGTGACCTAGCCTCTGACGGTCACATGTCGGTAATATTTGAGGATTCATTATGTATTATGCAACCTATAAACAAAGCTATAGAATGCAAATCCAACAAAGTCTTTGTTCGGCATTCATCACACTTATCATTGAGTGTAGTGTCACCTTTGGTATGTAATTAACCAGGCATATCCACATAGGTTTCACAGTAAAACAATACACAGTGTACATAACATGTCCTATGCAAACCGCATCAAGGCTATAAACCAATACACAGTGTGCATAACATGTCATATGCAAACCGCATCAAGGCCATAACTATATATTTTGTCTCCCATATGCTTTGGAGTGGAGGCATATGCCTGAAATTCAGGGAGGTGTCAGACATGGCCAATATTACTCTACATTGACCACATTCATAGTAGTTGGTGTGTGTGATTTTGTTTACATTGACTTCAAGATGGCAAATGCTGTTTAGCACTGCTTTATATTGCTTAACACATGGCAATCATGCCTCAGGTGTTGATGCAGGGCTGCCTATGTCGAATGCACAAACTACACTCCCTATACATGTTTGAAAGCAGGTAGTGTCAATGTAGGCATTGCTTTTACTATATGTGCGGGTCAGAGAGAGGTATCATTTCCAGAGTTTCTACTGAGCCAGTGTATGTGCTATGCGTTGCCTCTTTGCCAAGGCCAAAGCATACTGGGCATGCCTCCTTCTGCCTACTGGGGCAGGCTCAGGTTGCTCCTCCTCCGAGTCACGCTCTGCCTGTGATGGCCGTGGCAATGGTGGAGGGCTGTTTGGCCCAGGCCTATGCTGGTCCTGCTGCAGCTGTTTTCGCAGGATCATATTATGTAGCATAGCACATACCATGACAATTTGGGTACATGTAGTTGGTGAGTGAGTACTGTAAGGCTCCACCAGATGTATCCAGGCACAGGAACCATGACTTGAGCAGCCCAAACACACGCTCGATTACATTTCATGTTTGTGCATGTGCCTCATTATGGCATTCATGTTCAGGTGTGTGTGCGTTTCTGATGGGTGTCATCAGCCACGGCTCCAGTGCATAGCCAGCATCCCCCACTAGGTGACCATGTGGGATGTCCCCATTGGCAAATGTCTGGTACAGCTGCGTCAGATGCCAGATATGGGAATCATGGCAGCTTCCAGGGCAGCCAGCACACACATTCAGTATTATGCCCTGGGCATCGCACAAGACCTGGCAGTTGATGGAGGGGAAGCCCTTGCAGTTGAAGTAGACCCTACCCCGCTCACCGGCTGGTGCTTTGATGTGTATGTGCATGCAGTCTATTGCAGCCACTACCTCAGGGTATTCTGCTATTTGCTGGAAGAGACGCATATTGCTGGCCAATACCTCATGGGAATTGGGGAAGTATACATAATCACCGACATGTGCTGACATGGCATCCAGGAACTGGTGCAGTACCCTGGATGCTGATGCCTGTGATATCCCCATCATATCACCAGTTGGTCTCTGGAAGGTACCTGTTGCTAATATTCTTAGGCCAACACATACCTTAGTTTCTACTGGGATGGGTTCCCCCCTGTTGGTTCTGTGTGTGAGGCGTGGCCTTCACATCTCAACAATTTGCTGCAAGAGGTCTCTGTCCACTCTATAGCGCTCCACTATCTCCAGCTCATGTAGCTCCTGGTAGGTAACCGTGGGCCTGTACACTCTTCTCCGTCTCCTCACTGTGGGTTGTCCAGCAGCATTTGCATTATCACCAACCTCAGCATGTTGCATATGTCACCTTATAACAGCAATGGCAGCCCCTAACATTTTTTTGTCTCAGTGAAGCCTTTTCAGTTTTCACTTCTTGCAGTGTCTCTTGAGAGAAACATAATGGACTGTTGTTTGTAGAGTTTTAAGTGGTGGGCTGTGCTGGGCTGGGCTAGTGTTCTGCCTGGGTAATTGCCTGATTCTGATTGTTTTCACCTGCTAGCTCTGCTAGTACTCCCTGGTAACTTCCACTATTTGGTGTGCTTCCTTTTTCTTTACTGTTTCCTCAGGGGGGGAGCACCGCGCACACAAGCGCAAACGCACAAAGCAGCTAACATGCACGCACACATGCATACACGGACTTGCTTATTCTTCTTAAAACACACACACACTGGCACAAATGCACTTACAACTAATTACACAGCGTTACATATGCTTACTCAAGCCTATAAGTGCACACACACTTTTACACGAGCACACACTGTCTTATTCGGGTTTACTGGCATGCACACGCGCACATGCATGCTCAGCAAGAAACTTTGTTGTTATCCACGGCATACACCTTCGATTTCTTCACTTTACCTGGCCTACCTGTTGACACCCCTCTTTCACTATTATGTAAATGTAAGCTGACACATATCACTCTGCTCCAATGAGCTTCACTCCTTTCATACATACCCCCCTCATGATGTCACCTATCTAATACTCTGTTACTCCCCTTATCCTACACCTACACTCTGTGTTCATTTGCTATGTAAACTTGCGATTGACTATCCTAACTCTCATTTGCACAGGATTGCCTACTAATGCTTAGTTACATCTCTTAGACTGAACTTCCCCCCCTTACCAACCTCTACTCGGTGGCCATGTTGTCTTCAGCCTGCCATTCCCTTGCATTGTAAATTAATTTTAGCTATAAAATCCACATTTGTGGATCTTAATTATTAATTTTCTGCTTTTTTCTGCTTTTTAGGGCGCAGCGCGTTTGTGCGGCGCTGCTCTCCGGTTAGACCCCGGTGATCGGGATAAAAAAAAAGTTATTTTATTTTTAATTTGCATCACTTCCCGTTGCCAATGGCCATATTTTTGGCCATTGGCATGCTTCCTCCTGTGAATGCATGCTTTTTTTCCTGCTGACATGGCTCCATTTTGCTATTTGCAGAACCGTACTCAGTTATCAACTGAGTACATTTCTACAAATAACACTACTCCTACTAGGACAGGATTGGGTTTCCTGGATCGCAAATTTACCTCATTTGCATGGCTTTCACCTGCAATTGAGGTAATTTGCATATCCCAGTCCTGTCCGTGTAGGACTAGTTTGGAGAGCTCAGTTGCATGTCCCTACTGGCTTTTTCTGGATCGCTCGGCGGACATGTTGGCTGCATGGAGTCTTACTCTACTCTAAGACTCCGTGCAAGCCTTCGTGAATCCGGCCCTATGTCAGCACAGAGAGGATGTTTGTAGTAGATACGTATTACATGTGTATGCTACAGGATGCAGCTGCTGCTGCTGCAGGCAATAAGCATAGTGAGACAGACTGCAGAATATGGAGGACAACAACACTTATGAGTAACTGTGTGACCTGTGGCAGCCTTGGTGTACAGCCAGAGCCTGATTGAGGGACCCCATCCCACAGGAAATTGAGGTATGTGTTTAAGGTAAGTATGTTAGCCAAAGGTATCATTAACAGAGTAAAAGGCTGTTGTGTCCTAGAACAAGGTAGGGGGTACAATTACCATTATGCCAACCATTTGGACAACTGCTAGGTCATGTGTTATGTTATGGTATTTATCTGGAAAGTCTGTGCCTGCAGCTCATACTTCTACCATTACCTCCATATGTGTTTGTATCTTGTGCAGCTATGGTTGTCTGTAATATCAGTAGCAAATCACTGTATACTCCAGTCTGTTATTACTGGGCCTCCTTTGAATTACATACTTCAAAATCCTCTGTGAATGCATAATAATGCATGACCTGACACTCTATGCACTTTCTAGTGTTGTAATAGGAATATGTTAACTGTGTTCCTATCTGTAGGTATTTGACTTCCATCATTGAAAAGCAGGCATTCCATATGTGCTGCTTTGGGTGGATAAATAGTGATGAGACAATCATACATATCAGAATTCATAAGGGTGATGTCCACATACATGTATTCTAAATGCTAGACACCAGTGGATTTGAAACCAGGACCATGTGGACCAAAAATTAATGTTTTCAAAGCATTTAACAGACTGAGCTAGTGAGTCACTATTATAAAAAGCTCTATTTTTAAATATATAATTGCACACTTACATGCTACTACAGACCTCATTTACATCTATTGTTATGTGTACAGCTTTATAGGGATGTACTTCTCCACCAGAATCCCAGTTAAACACCTATTTTTCCATTAGTCTTTTAGCAGGTGTATTTTTAAATGTTGCAGAAGTAATTGAACAGTTACCTGCTGTTAGATACCTCACTTACATTCATTATTATGTGTTTGGCTTTATAGTAATGTATTCCTATACCAGAGTCGAAGTTACACTCCCATTTCTCTGTTACACTTTTATAAAATTTGTGTGACATGGCTCGATGTGCAGCATTGCTTAAACACTCTTAATGGTGGGAAAATGGCAAGTATTATGTTTTGCTTAAAACGCTTGTGCAATTCGACCAAATTAATTGTGTCTAGTGGACAGGTGTGAGAAATAGAGAGCTATGCATAGGATTCTTTTTTATTTTTTATTTTATTTTTTTTTTTTTGGGGACAGGTGTCCATTTTTTTATTTTAAGGTGAGAGTGGAATATTGGGGAAGGTGCATTGGTATGTGTGTGTGGGGGGGGTAAGTTGGGAAGTTGAGGACGTTTTTTGCAGACAGACAAGATAGCAGACAGGGTTGATGTGTGACACAAGAGGGGGTGAACACCTTAATTGGGAAGGAGTTGTTGAATCCCTATCCCATGGATGTCAGACATGGTAGCAGTGTGACTCAAGTCCTCACCCATGGGGCTGTTAGCACTGTACCTTCACTGTTCCTGTGCAGGCAGTGGTTGATGCCGGCACCTGGGGTGAGGGTGCTACACCAGGATGGGCAGCATGCTCTCCATCCAGCGTAGGCTTGCACCAATGGTTTGGCACAGCAGCGCACACACCACACCTGGCAGTTCGTCATGGGTGACACAAGCAGCCCCTCAACTTCTACTCCAGGGGCGGGCACCCCCAGCCTGTGGTGCTGAACTACCTGATGGAGCAGGTCATGCAGGGGCAGCAGAAGGGGCTCCATCAGGCTGCAGCCCAGGCATGCTGGGCCCCAGTGCCATGGCCAGGAGAGCCAAGGTAGGTGGATCACCTTGAAATGGCCTAACTTGTCTCACTGTAGTAAATTAAATATAAACATAAGGTATAAATAAACATATCCAAACAAATGTAATTAATAACATCATAGAAAATAATAATGAGTAATGGAAAGAAATAGAAAGTAATATAATGAGGTACACAACAATAAATAACATAAATGAAAGTATTTTGATAGCAAAGCTATATTAAATTATACATAAGGCCAACATAAGAGGTAATTACAAATAATATATTAATATCAAATCATAATAATAAATATAATAAATTAAAGAAGAAAAGGGGTGGGGAAAGAGAGAGACAAAAAGAACATTAGTAACTTCACAGATACTATAATTACACAGTCTACTACTATATAGTTCTATATATGTCAGATTTTGGTTTTGAGAACTGTGACTACTAATATTGTATAGATAATGTTGTAAGTATATAGCTCTCAAACTGTTAGCATGGGACATTATGGGCCAGGTACTACCAATGGTGGCAGAAAGGTGCAGCTATAGGGAACAGTTTTACATAGTGTGTTCATACAGTACTAGTAAGTTGTTCTGATAACAGATTTGCCATTAAATTGCATTCCAAGTAATGTCATATATCTGCAAGTCAAAGACCAGACATATGGGGCAGTAGTCATTACATTTTGCAAAAATTGTTATGTTCATGTACACAGAATACACTAGACAGCTGGTCATTTCTCAGTTGGCTGCCATAGGATTAGAACCCATAAGCAGTGACTGCAGGAATAATATGCACTTTATTTGAATATAATGAATTCTGAAAGCACCATCTCCTTTAAGACTTTTATTGCAATGTTTTATGTGAAATCGTACATTTACACATATACATAACTGTGTCTGGTATTGGACTGGAAACCAAAAGCAGTGACCCCAAGAATAATGAGCACTTTACTTGAAAACATTACTGGTGTTGGATTAGAACACACATGCAGTGAATACAGGAATAGTGACCCCTTTATTTGAAAACATTACTTATCAAAGACCATCTCATGTTATACATTATTGCGTAATGTCACTTGAAATCTGGCATTTAAACACATGTATGTCTCTGTAGGATGTCTGTTAACCTACCCATATAACATGTTCGTTTGCTCAGTGCTGTAATCAGAACTCAAGCTTGACCCTTAATCTGGGTATTGCACTACATTTATTTCTGACATTTGTTGGTGCATTATTTATTAGTTATATGTAACAGCTGACTTGTGTCGGATTAGAACACATACAGTGAAAACATGAATAATGAACACATTTTTTGGAAAGATTACTTATCAAAACACCATCTCCTTTCAAACTTTATTGATAATGTTGCTTAAAATTAGGCATTTAGACACATGGATAGCTGTCTAGAACTTCAGTTAATTTACCCATATACCATGTTCATTTACTGAGCACAATATACAGCATTATTTCTGATAAAATGAGCAGAACACAGACTTGAACCTTACTCTGGGTATTGCACTACATTTATTTGTGATATTTTTTGTTGCTTTCTTTATTCATTTACATGTAAGAATTGACTGATGTCAGATCAGAACACACATGCAGTGAATACAGGAATAGTCAACACATTTTTGAAAAGATTAGTTATCGATGCACCATCTCCTTTTAAACTTTTTATTGATAATGTTGCTGTCCAGGAATTCAGTTAACTTACCCATATATCATGTTCATTTACTGAATGCAATATACAGCATATAATATCAGACAAAATGAGCAGAACACTGGCTTAAACCTTACTCTGAGTATTGCACTGCATTTATTTCTGACATTTGTTGGTGCATTCTTTATTCACTTACATGTAACAGTTGACTGGTGTCAGATTAAAACACATATGCAGTAAATACAGGAATAGTGAACACTTTATTTTAAAACATTACTTATCAAAGTATTTTAAAATGTATTGATTAATGTTATTTCAACTCTGGCATGTAGACCATGGATAGTTGTCTAGGACTTCTGTTAACTAACCCATATACCATGTTTCTTTATTGAGTGCAACCTCTAGCATATTTTAGACAATGAGCAGACCAGAACATTGACTCTTAATCTTGGTAGACCCCAACATTAACTGATGGTTGGAAGCTATGACAGTACTACATGCTTACTTGCTCTACCATTTCAGGTACATACTGATACATTAATAAAAATGTAGGATGTTCCGGGTATGTCATATGACTGTTAGGACTGTAACATCTGTATTTACTTTATTGTATTATTAAGGTATCCATTATGTTATTACTTTGATGATTTTCCTTCTTACAACATAATTACCTCATCCTGGCCAAGCACCCTGCATGGGACATAATATTGCAGGCTCTGTTTTCTGCAGCTGTGGTAAGAGAAGCAAACCATTATGCATACCAGTTTTGCACATATTCAGCTTGTAATTTACTGAAAAAACATACTTACATATCTGCGGGGTGTGCTCAGCCCTAGCCTCCTGGACCCAGGTGTCCAAGTTTCCTCTCTTCCTATGCCTCAGGTCATCGTAGTGGTGATGACACTGCTCTCCAGTGCAGGGGATACCAATAGCACTGTTTAAGTCCCTGGCCAAAGGATCCCAGGCCTCAGACTTACACTCTGAGCCTTGGTAGTCACCCTGTAGCATCCAGGGTCCATAATGCTCTACCAAAGATCCAACACAAACTCTGGACTCCTGCACTCCCCACTTCTGTGCAGAAAAGTACACACCCTCATCTACAGCAGCAGCCATATCCACAGCTTAGGTAAGACTCCAAAGAATGATGTGAAATTCCTGCCTATTGGCATTTATATAGGCTGAATTCTCACCCTTGCACGTCATACTGCAACTTTCAAAAATGTGCTACAGCACTTAGCATTAGGCAAACTCACACAACCCTTGTTTAAGCGAAGCTTGGCAATACACAAACTGGAAAAGAGGGTTGACTATGTTTAAGCGCTGCTTAGCACTGAGCAGCTTTTCTAAATGCAACATTTTTTTAATTTAAACTTAACTGATGTTTCAGTCACAGCTATACATGTAAAATATACAACTACTGAGGACTTTAACATAGGACCTACTACATTGGCAGTCAAAACTCAACCTACCAAGCCACTGAGATAGTGAAAGGAAATTGTATGTCTTCACATATATTACAAAGGTGCCTGTAAGTATAGTGCAGCTTCGCTGTGCAGATGTGTGGGTTGCTAAGCACTGCAAAGTTACAATAGAATACATCCAGTTTCTAATTTTATATGTCTAGTGGATGTCTCCTGTATCTGTAAGTAAATAAGTAACATGCCATACCATGCAAACAAGAACATGAAAAAAGAAAACAAAGAAATTAATTAAAATTGAATACATCCAGTTTCTATTTTTAGATGTCTAGTGGATGTCTATTGTATATATTGGAAAAGCTAAGCAACAAGCAGCACCATGCAAACTAGCACACAAATGGAAAAAAATAAATTGCAATTTAATGGAGTTCAATCTGTTATAGAACTTTTGATCCAGACTAACAGGCCAAAAAGTATTGTGATGTGCTCACCAACTGTCCAGAATTTTTCTGGACAGTCCACAATTAAGAGACAGCCTGTAAAGTGTTGCTTACACAGACTCAATATCCATATTACTGTGATCTCCCTCGACAGAGCATCGCAATTAGTATGTATGGTGAACTGTGAAGAAGGAACCATGGCCGTGTACATGGAGAAATTCAGTGTAGGCTCTACAAGGAGCCTATACAGATTTTATTGAATCCTGGTTGTAGTATGCAAGATAAATTGCAGTTTTTTTTACAGTGTTCCCTATGAAATAAGATACTTGCAGAGCTAGAAAAGAAATTAACAATTGCATTTGTAAGGAAGATAATTATTTTTACAGAACCTGTAAAATGTGCTAGTGGCACTTAGGACAGGGGTATATCTCACTTAAATGCTACACAAATAACTCGCATGAGCATTAAAACAGGCAGCACCCAAAGCACAGAAACCAGTAAAAGGGAAGTTTCTGTTAGGGAGCAAAAAGTTTTTATGGAGCTATCTTTCAAAAATAATTCAGTTAATTTAAAGTCTGCATCAGTGGAGAAGATCATACCTATGTCTTATCAGATACTGATACCAGGAAGAAGGACCATACAGAAGACTATAGGAAAGTAGCACAAAGGGGATATCATGAAGATTAGTTTAGTTTGTAAAGCTTAATTTTCCCGAATAGTTGAGTTGTCAAATAGGTTGTCAAGGACTGACTATTTATTGTTTGTTTGTGTCTTTCGTCTTTTCCCGGATAGGGGTCGCCACAGCAGAACTCCGGTCCGCTAATGATTGGTAGTTGATTTTTACGTGCCGAGTTACCAGCCCTGATGCACAACCTTCAATGAAGGTATGCCCATTCATGCATGTCTCCACGCAGAAGATGCTCTAGCTGAGAATCGAACCGGATAGCGTCTTACTGTGAAGCGAAAACGCTACCTGACTATTTATTGTGATGAGTCAATAATCCTTATTTTTATACCGGGACAGTGATAGTTGTAACATGTAAAGTTTGTTGAATGCATAGTTATTGTATAAAATGGTTGTATAATTATTGATTTGTAACATGTTGATGAAAATGTTTTTGTTCCTTTAAATATTTAGCAACATGAAGCATGCAAATATACAAGCAATTATCAAATCACCCAGACTTTACCGTTGCATTAAAGAAAGTAGTCTGTGTGCCTAAATTCAGAAAGGTAGATCCTCTGTGAAGGAATATTGTAAAATTCAAAAGAAACACCTAGATACATGAACTGGGAGAGGCTCAATTCAAGGTTAGCCAGGTAACATCCCTGATGGACTGTGGTTTATGGAAATACTTGATTTTTGAAGTTGAGAGTGAGGCCTAAAAGAAAGATCTACAACCTGGAAACATATTGTCAGGAGCACCACATGAAAATGGGGCCTAGGAAAGAATCACACAGCCAGGAACTCTCCTGCAGGTTATGGGATAGTCTGTGTCCTGAGGGGAATTTATGAACTGGTGAACTATTTTGTAGTTGCTACATATACTGTAGTTTTCTGAGCCAAGTGATCCAATGTTTTAGTTTGTAAGTTAAATAAATGTTTCTGTGTAAGTCCAGCATCCAGTGTCTTCATAGATCTTAATATATATATATATATATATATATATATATATATATATATATATATATATATGTATATATATATATATATATATATATATATATATATATATATATATACATATATATATATATATATATATATATATATATATATATATATATATGTATTCATACATGTATATACATATATATCTATATATATATCTATATATATATATCTATCTATATATATATATATATATATATATATATATATATATATATATCTATATATATATATAGATATATACATATATATATATATATATGCAGCTGGCCTGGCAAAATTGTGCTTGCCACTAACTACAAATCTGTGCTATCTGTGAGAACCACTTCAGTTAAGGGAAGCAGTCACTCTGACTATCTCCTAACTGTATTGAAATACAAGTGTATCACAGAATCTACCTGAAGCCTCACACAGCATTTAACCACAAATATGTGCTATCTGCAAGAACCACTTTGTTTAAGGGAAGCAGGCACTCTGTATTATCTCCTAACTGTATTGAAATATGAGCGCATCCCAGAATCTACCTGAAGCCTCACAGTGCATTGTACATCTTTCCCTGTAATTAAACAACAGTTTAATGGTACACTGTAGTTTTTCTTCCCTCAGGTTAAGAACTTTAGTGGCAAGCACATTTCACAGTGTTGCTGGTTGTAACCCCTCCCACCTCCTAAAGTAGTAGATAGTCAGTTAATTAATATCTTTTTTACAATCTTCCTTCTAAGCTGGCAATTTGAATCATTTGTAAACAACTTTAGCAGCTTAGTTTTATGTTTATAATCAATCATGCTTCCTTCTAAGCTGGTAAACTACCTCATTTTGTAAGCAATTTTAGCAGTTTATTGATTTTTTTTTTAAATTCATAAACAAGGCAATTAAAGAATAATATACAGGATATTTACGCTTGCAAACTGCAGCACAGACATCTTGCCACTATGGCTGGCCAGTGA
Organism: Protopterus annectens; assembly: GCF_019279795.1. Taxonomy (NCBI): domain Eukaryota; kingdom Metazoa; phylum Chordata; order Ceratodontiformes; family Protopteridae; genus Protopterus; species Protopterus annectens. The sequence goes on along the minus strand of NC_056739.1, from coordinate 1,432,640,967 downwards.
CTCCCATTATTTTAAGCTAAACTATCACTCTAGGCACTGACTTTTGTCAGGAAACATTCTTTACAGATTGTTTTTCATCTCGTGTGGGGTTTCTCTTGCAGGGTTCATCCAGCTTCATTCGCCCAATCTACGCTCCAGCATACTCTGCTCCCCTAACCCCATTTCCACCCACCCTGTCTTTCCATACACTAATACCTACACACACCATATACCTTACCTCCCTCACCCTTTCACACTCCTCCAACCTCAATAGACTGTCATCCATTCTCTCCCAATAATCTCTGTTTCTCACAACTCTATAACATTTACCACAACACAGCTCTCCTCCCCTAACCACTCTACTCTACTTCCCCTACTTTTCTTTCATCTCCTGCCACAATGCTGTTCTACTACTCATTACACTTATGCACAATTCTTGTGTGCTTTCTTTATCTAGCTTATAATGCCACTGACTTCCATTATTATAACTTCTACCACTATCACTCCCCAACACTTACACACTCCACTCCTCTATTTTCAATAAAACCTTATAATCACATCAGCCCTCATCTATACCACAACGGCAACTCTCTATTCTTACCTTTCAAACCTATATAATCCACCAACCCTTGGCTCTCTACATAGAGATATAACCGTCTAATAGACAAACTTAAAAACCCTAGTATTGCACTCCTTAACACATATTACACTACAGGTCGGCACCCTTCCCAACTCAGGCCCCAAGTTTGACTTCTCCCTAAATCAACAATACTTCTCTGACTCCATGTCAACTATAACACACCACCATCTCACTGGCACAAATGTACTTACCTCATTACCCATTACCTCTAACTTAGACCTTCTAATAAACAATTTCAATCTCAGAAGCTTTGTTAATAAAATTAGTGAATTCCATGCTACCTTGGCCACCTACTCTCCAGACGTAGCTGTCATAACTGGAACCTGGCTAAAGACCCACATCAAAGAGTCAGAAATTACACCAAAAGGTTATAGTATTATTAGTCAAGATAGACTAAGAAAATGAGGTGGTGGTGTAGCAATCATGCTTAAAGACTTCTTAAAGTAGAAATACTAAATTGTACTTCTCCAGTCATCCCCAGTGCTGAAATAATAATCACGTGCCTGCAAATTAATCTTCGCAAAGCCATTAATATTATTGCAGTTTATCTACCCTCTGGCAACAACCTTCCAAGCATTGAGTTCACCCTCTCTTCATCTGCTTCCACTTTCAGCCAAGAAACTATCATCCTAGGTGACTTTAATCTCCTGCTCCTCTGACTGCCCCACTAACATTAATCTATGCAATTTCACCCAAACTATTAGATATCCCACTTGCACTGACAAACATTCCAAAAACAGTCTCTACTTCACTGGATATTGGCCAACAAGCCAAACATGGGGTACCATTCTGGCTGCCTATCAGTCATAATATGTAACCATGCCCCAACATTTCTAGTAAGATAAAGAATTCATACCCAAACTTACATACCCTTCAAATACACACAGAACAAAAAAAAGTATCACCTCATATATTTAATCTACTACTTCAGCATTGCGACTGGTCTCCATTAAAAAACCTACAACTAAACCTTGCAGTTGAATATTTCAACAACATATTTCTTGACATCTTAAATAACCTTGCCCCCACCAGGAAAATTGCCCCAAATCCAAACAATTACCATGGCTATCTAATGACACTAAACTACTAATTAAACTAATGGACAGAGCCTGGTCACTATATCATACTAAAGCAAAACTGATTTCTCCTTATCAAACTGGAAAATCCAAAAACAAACCACCCTCTTAAAACCTGGTATAACTGAAAACCCAACCCCTAGCCCAAATGTACAAGACAATGATCTTGCCACCCACTTTAACTCTTTTTTCATTAACTCTATTTCCAAACTAACCTCTTCCTTCTCTAACAACTATGCACCTCCTACTTCCACTTGTCCTCTCCCAACACCCCCTCCATCTCCACTCTATCATTCTACAACCTCTCAACCTACAACCTCTCAACCCCCAACATTCTCCTTGAAACCAATCCCTACTTCTACCATAAAAAAACTCCTTTAGAGGCAAAAACCATGCACCAATGCCCCCGATAACATTCTCTTATATTTCCTCAGCATAGCTGCTGAAGCCATTGCCCTCCCAATCAGTATCCTAATCAAACACTCTATCCAAGAAGGCCTTGTTCCACAACTCTGGAAAAAGGCTTTCATCATTCCCCTTCACAAAGTAGGTAACAATACTAACATTACCGATTTCCGGCCCATCGCCATCCTCTCTCCAATTTCAAAAATTTTAGAAAAATGTATCCATCTTCAACTCCTTCCCCATCTATTAGACAACAACCTATTAACTCCTACCCAACATGGATTCCGCCAATCATAGCACTATGACGGCCCTCCTATCCTTCCTTGAAACTGTGAATAAAGCTAGAGATTCTGGTTTTACTGTATCTACCATCCTACTTGATCTCTCTAAGGCCTTTGACACTATCTCCCATAACCTACTACTTACTAAACTTTCTACGCTAAACCTATCACCTTCAACTCTCAACTGGTTTACCACCTATCTCTCCAACAGGCAACAAGCTATCAAGTGAAAAAAGCCACCTCCTCCTTCCTTAACACCCCCACAGGTGTCCCACAAGGTTCCATATTAGGCCCCCTCCTCTTCAATATATTCATTAATGATTATTACTGCTCTATCCCTTATGCTAACATCATCCAATATGAAGATGACTCTACAGTCATCTGTGCTGCCTCATCCATCCCATCTCTCCTAAAACTGACTCAAGATGCCTTCTCCACCACAGAACAATGGAAGAAAGACAACCATCTTGCACTTAATGCAGCTAAATCAAAACTAATGATATTTACCCCCTCTAAAGCCAACACCTTTGATAGACAACTATTCTCCATCACCAGTCAAAATAATGCACCTCTTGAACTGGTATCTGAAACCAAACTACTAGGAGTTCAAATCGATGACAAGCTTAAATCCGATTCCCATCTACTACTAAACATTAAAAAAACACCAAAAACTTGGCCTGCTCTACTGACACAATTGATACCTCACCCCAGCTAGCAAGCTCACTCACTCTACCACATTTCTCTTACCCTCCCTTCTCTATGGTGCCCCTCTTTTAATAAACCTACAATCATCTCTCAAAACAAAACGATCCTCTTGTTATAATAAAATAGCCAAATTTGCCACTAGCCACAAATCTTCAACCCATCACTGTGCGCCTCTCCACAAACTAAACTGACTTGAACTTCGCAACTACCTCTCCTATACTCAGCTCACCTATGCACACAAACTCATTTTTCAGCCATCCCTCTGTCCCTCCCTCTCCACTATCTTTAAAATACACCACACACAAAGACTACTCAGATCTACTAATCAAAACCTAATAGAAGTCTACAGAACCCTTCGTCCCCCAGGACAAAACCTCCTGTCCTTTTCCCTAGCACGCCTATGGAACTACCTCCCTCCCTCCATTCGTACCATCACTACCCTCCCATCCTTTAAAAAATCACTCCACTCCCACCTAACATCCACATGGGAATGCTCCTGCTCCCACCCCACATAATCATTCTCCACTTCCTATAGTCTGCCATCTCATAAATTCATTATTGAAGCTAGTAATCAATTTCTTATTGTACCTATCAAACTGAAATCCTTCTGCATCTATCTACTCACTTCCTAATCCTACTTGAACAATGTTCTCCTAAAAAAAAAAAAATTTGTATTTTTGATTGTAACCTCAGTATTTTGTTCTCTGTTGTAATCAGAAATTATTTGAAATGTAAATCTCTGTAATCTTTGTGTAATCTGTGTTGGAGCTTTTCTTCCCAGGACTCCATTGAAAAATGGTTCTTTTGGCCCAATGGACTATCCTGGTTAACCAACTGCAAATAAATAAAATAAAAATAAATAAAAAACAGAATAGGCAATGACAAGGAAATAGCCGACAAACTTTTATTAAAATAAGTGCTTTCGTAAAGTTTGGCACCTATACTTCTTCAGACAAAAGCAGTAACCAAAACAGAGCAAATAAATAATCATTCACATATCACATGAGCAAACAAAACCTATCACAGCCCCCTCCCCGATATCTGAGAAAACCAACTTTTTCTCTTTCAAACCCATTCAGACTTCTTACATAAAAAAACTAAGTAAACTAAAACCTTGCTGTCTTGCTGCCAACTAGCTATCCAGCGAATTCCTATAAGGAGCTGCTCCTTCCATCGCCTACCCCATATCCATCCTAATCAATCGCTCTATCACCAAACAGTATGTGCCTCAACTCTGGAAGATTTCTTGCATCATTCCCCTTCACAAAGATGGCCCCTCTAGAGATATTGCACACTACGAACTGATTGCCATCCTCTCAACCATAGCCCAAATCCTAGAAAAATGCATACACCAGCAGCTCCTGAATCACCTTACCACTAACAACCAACTATCCAGCTCACAGCATGGCTTCAGTCCTAAATATAGTACTAACACAGCACTAATAACCTTTACTGATATTATTTGTCACCTCAAAAATGATGGACAACTTGTCTTAGCAATTTTCCTGGGTATGTCAAAAGCCTTTGACACTGTATCCCACTAACTGTTACTTAACAAACTTGCATCATACAGTCTCAATTCCTAATCCCTAACATGGTTTCTCAGCTATCTGTCAAACCATAAACAGGCTACAAAATGGGAGTGCAAACTCTCCCCACTACTACCAGTATCCACTGGTGTACCCCAAAGATCCACACTGGCCCTTTCCTCTTTGTCATATTTACCAACAACTTGACTTCCTCCACCCAACTTGCCACCATCATCCAGTATGCAAACAATTCTACTCTTATTTGCTCAGCCCTCTCCCCCCATGAACTGCAACTCAAAATGCAAAAATCTTTCCAGGACATTGAAAATTACCTATCCAACTATCAACTCATCCGCAACCAAAATAAGACTAAGTTAATGATCTTCTCAAACAAATCATCCAAGCTCAGCTCACTATCTCTCTCCATTTACTCCTCTAATGGAACAAAAATTGAACCTACTAATCAGACCAAGGTCCTAGGAGTTACAATAAATGACAGACTAAAATTTAATAAACATATGTCCCTAACAATCAAAAAAGTCCATACCAAACTTGACACTTTCTATAGGGAAACACCATAGCTTACTCACCATGCCAGATTTAGCCACAGCATGATCTCACTATCTACCCTCCTCTACTGCTCAGATATTTTTACCAACCTACATAAACCTGACTTTAATAATCTAGAGCCTGCTATAATAAAATAGCTAAGTTTGCAGCCAATCATCCAACAAAACTCATCACTGCTCCACTCTTCAACAACTCATTTGGCTGGAACTTCCCAACCTATTAAGTCTAAACCAACTTACCTTTGCCCACAAAGTCATATACAACCCCAGTAACTGCCCTGCACTTTCAGGCCTGGTCCAACCTAACTTTAACTGCAGGTCCCTTAGGTCTTCCAACAGACTACTGCTAAAAGTTACCCAATCTCACAACTACCATGGTGACTTCTTCTATCCCAATACAATAGCTATGGACTGGAGTGGTCTTCCTCAGCACATCCAAAACAATCTCAGCATTTCTTCATTTAAAAAACCCTAAAAGACTATCTCAATGGCAATTGGCTCTGCCCCTGTATTTCACCTGGCTAATTCTTCTTTCTCCTACTTCTCTCAAAACTCTCTTCTCGTGCACCTCTCTTCAGCACCTTTAAGCAGCTAGTGCATATATCCCATGTTTTTGATCAGATTTGTTTAACTTTTCAGATGCATTTTTTGATTATTTCTAGTTATCAATATCATTTAATATATGTTTCACAACTTTAGTTTTCTTAGTAATTTTGTTAATTTGCATTGTTGTAAATGCATGTGTCACTGCTATTTGTTTTTTTTTCCTAACTAGTTGTTACTGCATTCTAGATTTTCTCCCTGGGTCTCCAATGAAAATGGGCTACTTGCCCAGTCAGACACTACCTGGTTAACAAATTATATATGTATATATATATATATATATATATATATATATATATATATATATATATATATATATATATATATATGTGTGTGTGTGTGTGTGTGTATATATATATATATATATATATATATATATATACACACACACACACACACCACACACACACACACACACACACACACACACACACACACACACACACACACACACACACACAGAGAGAGAGAAATAACGTAGCTACAGGGAGAAAATGTACCCCTTCAAAATAAAAACATAAATAAATACATAAACACATAAATAAATAAATAAATAAATAAAATGCACACTTGTCCATCCATACCCTTTACACACTGTTTTACTATAGACAGAAACAAACTAATTAATCATAAAGATATCGTGTATGACCCTCTGTTAATTTGCCTCAGCATTTCCTTCATTAAAAAAATGTATATCAAGTAAAGAGTTTTAACTCAGAATAATATGTGACATATACCTCTGAATTCTTAGCTCATTTAGGAAAATTAGTAACCTATACTTCAAGCCTTGATATTCCTTTGCTAACTATTAGATGTCTGAGTGATCTTTTTTGCTAGCATTATAAGGTGCATTCAAATAAATTTTAACCTACAAGGTATAATAGCTTGAATTGGTCATACGCTGTGTCATTAGCACTATAGTCTCAGTGGAGATAGTTATAACAACAAACCATTATATGAGCCAACCAAGTGCTAGTTTTTATAAAAAATGATGATGGAAGCAGAGTGGTTAAATAAATGAACGCTTACTGAAGAAAGCAAAATACTTGAAATGGTAAGCAGACACATTTTCACATATCACATATACATACATGAACTCAGTTAATATTTGAATTTTCAGAAAAAAAAAAAAAAAAACATCATGGCCAGGATTCACTAATCCTCCGTGTAAGACTAAATAAGTCTTACATGGAAATTGCAGCCTAAGAGGAAGACGTCAGTGCGTCATGCATATTCATGAGGGCGCTCTGACTCAACTCTAAGGCTAACACGCAGCGTGCACGAGTGCAGGGGGCGTGTCGGACTGCCGAGCAGTCCAAAAATCCATGCCCCTGCAAGTCCCTCAATCTGCAAATGTCAACTGACATGAGCGAGTCCGCTCAAATGTGTACATACCCAACACTACACTCCCCCACACTCTAAACCCCTGTACAACTATAAAATGTAAAACTTTTATTTTTCTTTTTTATTATTCCCGATATAGCTGCCCGTATTTGCGCGTGTTTGCACAGGTTTGCCCATTGCTTAGCTACAGTTAGCAGTTTAGAGATCGAAGAGGATAATAAGAAACTTATATGCAAATCAAGCCAAAAAGCAATAGCGTAGTGGTAGAGCCTTTGCACAAAGAGGAGGCATTCCCAGTTTGAGTCCCACCACTCCCCTTTCCATTTTCTGTAGGAAATCTGTATAGAAAAATAATTCCTGACTTTTATCTTTTAAATATTAGTAGAAAGCATTGAAATGGCCTATGTAGTAGTGAACAGTGAGCGATATTTATATATATATATATATATATATATATATATATATATATATATATATATATATATATATATCAAAGAAGGCGAAATGGTTATGCATACTGATGAATGCATAAGTAACGTATCTTAAGCAATGTGAAGCACTGCTAAGCAAAGTTTACCAGTATTAATCACATTTAAGTATAATTGCTCATAGCTTAGCACTGCTTTAACTAGCACAATGGCTTTGCGTGGAGCTGCGCATCATGCCAACTAGTACAAACAAAACATGTTTGCGCGTAGCTGCCCACTGTGCTAACTAGTGCAATATCGGGCAACGTCGGGCAACGTAGAGCACCGTAGAGCAACGTAGAGCAACATTGGGTAAAGTTGAGCAAAGTCAGCTAAGCACAGCCACACCTCCTAGCTGGTCTGGCCAGTAGTAAAATAAAAAGCAATGACAGGCCTCGAACGTGGGATACTGTGCACCATAATCACAGTACTGAATCACTAAGCCATGCCAGCTTTTGATATGCATGCACTTTCAACACACACATACATATTCATGAAAGTTTACCCAGTGCTAAACAGGTGTGATTTCAGCTGAGATTTTCAAAACTGGCCAATCACAAATAAGTGCTGGAAATGAGGCATATTTAAGCCCCATAGGTGAGAATACTTGCCAAAACTGTTTGTAGCTCCCATCTGCAGGCAGCATGACTGGTGTTGGGGAGGGCTCTCATGTTCGAGCGCAATGGTGGGGCATTGAGGAGTCAAAAGTGATGGTTTGGCTCCTCGACCATAATCATGATGACAGACTCCTGCAGGGCCAGTTCCAGGGCACTGAATACAAAGCGGAAGCCTGAAACCATCTAGCACATGATCTCACCCATGCCACAGGTGTCCCTCGGACTGGTGAGCAGGTCAGACACCACTACTCAGACCTGAAGAGAAGGAATCAGGACCAACTGAACCAGTGGATACAGGAGGCCCGTGGAATGGAAAATGCCCCACTACTGAGTAGGTAGCCATGGAATGAAGTATGTAAGAATTGCTATTGTAGTCTATATTATGGATAGGTATATGTCTCAATATCATTTTATTTACCTCACAGCTGCAGGTGTCTGTGCTGCGAATCAGCAAGCCTATGCAGATAGGCTGCTAAGGTTGCACCACCAGGCAGGTTAGTAATTATTCTGCATGTATTGTTATATAAAATAAGTGAAAGAGCATGAAAAAGAGTGTTGTAACCCATTAATAAAGGTATAATACGTCTTGAATAAGTCTTCTGCATGCACTGTAATATCAAATAAATGAGAGAGCCTCTATAAAAGTGTGTAATGTAATTAATAAAGGTATAATTTCTGGAGTGTGTCCGTGTCACTTTCTTCGATATGTTGTTGTACTCTTGCATTATAGAAATATTACTGTTGTATTAAGCGCTGTCAACCCACCCTTGGGTAGGCCCATATAAAGTGGAAGAAGGGAGTGCCAGTAGCTGTTAAGCATATATACAGTCCTCAACAGTTGGTTCATGGCTGGCATGTATAGGTTAATCTGGCACATGAGTAGCTGGTTATTGTGTTCCCCAGAAATGTCAGTGTGCTGCTAGAAATGTAGGTGGCTGTTAAAATATAACTGATAACATCACCTGAACACATCAAGATATGTAGATATATAAATATAAATAAAATATATAAATACGTAGCAGTAACATCTGCATCCTGGACAGTCTGTATGACAGATACAGGTCAGGTATATAAAGAACTAGAAAAACCCATTTCACAATTTAACGTACATTGCCAGGTGTAATAATACATGTAGGGGATATATACCTGCAGTCAATAGGAATGTGGTGTAAACTATAAGTACATATAAGTTGTTAATAGAGGTATCTTTTTACACCCTACTGTATGTGCATAAACAATGCAATTCCACACGTCAATGGATATGTCTAATCTCAAAACATTTGTTGGGACATATGTCCTATTGGTTCAAAAATATCTGCATTTACTTTGATGCATATGCCCTGTTCAAATACCACAATCTTGGTGGCCTGTTGCCACCAATCAATCATGCATGCTGGTGGAATGTCCACTGTTGTTCTATTTATGCATGTGTTATGCTTGCTGTTCAACTGTTGGAAGTCTGCTGTGTTGGGTTAATGGGAATACTACTGCATGCTGTTACAACTAATTTAGAATGCTTTTGGCTGTTAACAACCCATATTGTCATTAAATCCTACTAAACATAGAAAGTATGGGAAGGCTGGTCCCAGCGGATCCACCTGTCCCACCTCAGCTGGCGATGGCACCTGGCACCAGCAGGTCCGGTGACCAGCCCAGGACCTCCTCCTCCATTGATCCTGTGCCGCCTTTGGGTGGAAGCGCTGCAGGGGATTTGGTTTGCCCCCGTTCAAGCGTGGCTGGAGGAGGGCCACCTATCACCCTCCGAATAATCCGGGCTTTGGTGCATAGGGAGATCGAGCATTCAGTCGCTGATCCTCTACGCCAGCTTGAGGCACGTGTGGCGCGACTCACAGGTGAGCCTGCCCCTCCTATGCAGCCCCCAGCACAGTCACCCTCTGGGCTGTGAAGGTGCAGTGGTGACTGCCCATGGGTGGGGATCTCAGTTCCACTGTTGCCATCTGTGGGCTCATGGGCTTGCAATTTCCAAACATACTTCCCCGTCAATGGTGTTCACCCACCACATGTGTCATATTACGCCCCTGTATGCATCTTGTTTGTCTTGTCTGTTTACCTCCTCAACCTACATCCCCCATATATACCCACTTCCCCTACCACACAGTCCACTCTCACCTGAAAAAAAAAAAGAGCAATCTGCTCCCAAAAAAAAATTACGCCCCATACATAGCTGCCGATTTTGCACACTTGTCCGCTGGACACATAAACTGATATTTAATTGGCAGTACAACATACTTTGTTGTCCTCACCCCTCTCTCAGGGGTGAAAGGTTTCATATTTCCCTCCAAATTTCTAGCATATTCACAGCTGTTGCTGTTAAAGAAATGGGCAGCTATGGACCTTTCCTACACCCGTCCTGCACATCCCGAGCTGTTTTCCCCACTGTCTTTCCCTATTTGTGCTCCTTTTTCACCACTTTCCTATCTCCCCATTTTCTTTTCTTTCAAAGAAATGAGCGCGAGGGTTAGCGGGATTAAGCACCTTTAAGCAGTAGTTAGCAGGTTTGCGCGAGTGTGCACTTATGTGCACTTAGCTAAGTATTGGTAAGCTTTGCGCCAACCCGCGCAAACCCACTTACAACAGCTTAAAAGTGCCTGAATCACCCTGCATGTGAGGACCCTTGTTCTGCTCAGCAGCAAAATAAAACACCTCTATCAGTCTTGAACCGCAGACTTTGGGCACAGTAGTCTGCATGAAGTACTACTAAGCCACAGTAGATATACAGCAGGTTGTTGCTGAAATAGATATATCATGCATCAGAATGAGTGAATGTAAAGAAAAGATAGGAATGCCATAACACAAAACCTGGTCTGTTGAACTTTACCAGCAGTTGTTTTGGAATTGCATTACATGACTGTGATAACAGAACCAGCCATTCTAGCAGTAAATAATGTTACAGCAGCACTTTACAACCCCCACACAGTAACATAGCAGGACAATCCCAACCCAAATGTACAAAATACCTGTGTGTTCAGGGTCCACCAAGGATGTAGGTAGGCATACTCAGTACTGGAATTGTCCAGTTTTATTGAGCATCCTGTGCTAATGTCAACAATAAAAAAGCAGAAACTGTGCAGAAGTGAGTACATTATTATTCACAGTATAGCAGTTCACAAACAGTTCATGTGTCAAATGAATACATCTCAGTAACTACGTATGTATGGCAGCTAATTGTATAAGTAGAAATGAAACTGCATACTCCCACAATTCTTGTGTTAGCATTTGTAGGGGTGAGTACAATTCTACACTGACAACTGTGTACTGGAAGTGACAACATTCAGGTCTGAGTACAACATTCAAATCACTGGCTACGCCCCTAGCTTCAGATATATAAAGTATACCAACCTTCTGACTGACACAAATGTGTCCATAGCGAACAAGCATGGTCCCCACTTTGGAAAGCTGGAAGGGCTATGGCTGCCTGACTTAGCAATTTATAGCATTGGGTTGCTATGACAGTGAGTACTGCAATCACCACACAGCAGGCTGCATGAAATTACCAAATGGCGGCCACCAATCGGTGCAGAGGCCATCACATGCACATGTGTCGATACCTATAAAAGCAGGCTGTACTTGCTGTCCACACATGCAATCATTCCATTGCTGGTACGGAGAGAGAGAGAGAGAGACAGAGACAGAGACAGACAGACAGACAGACACCGACATCTACATCAACAGCAACAGCAACAGAAAAAAATAAATAAATAAACAAGCAAAAACATAAATAAATAAAATTAAACCAAAAAAAAAAGACACACTGACTTGAAATTTACAAACACATACAAAAGAAAGGTATGTAACAGATATGTATTTACTGGCATGTAGTAGATGTTTTTAAAGAGTACTCTACATACTTTGAATCATCCATATGTGGCAGCAGTACGTATCTATGCACAGATGCCCTACATAACTACTGCCATGGACAAATCAGTGTGTAGCTGTGTGCCCTGGGATATAACTGTGACATATGTAGCTCAGCATTAAATGTCAAACATCTGATCCATGTTATCTGTGTTCTGTACAGTAGTGTGTACAATGGCTGTTTGGGGGAGTAGCGCATACAGCTATATAAATATGGATGTGACATAGTAACAAATGCATGATAGTCATATTAACGTGTAGCTTAGCATTGGCAACTGCTGTACCAGGCTAGTATGCTAATCTAGCATTTGCAGCTATATATACACCCCATAATATTATTGTGTGCTCACATGTGACACCTGTTCATGTTGCAGCAAGGCCCATCTGGTCAGCCGTGAGGTCCACGGACTTACAACAGTGTGGACCTTGTGTGTGTATGGCACACACATATGGTGAGATCTTTCTGTGTCAGATATATTAGCATATGTACATGTGCATAGAGCAAGGGACATACTGCAACTGTTTGTGAAGGGTGGACATATATATGTTATTGAAGGTTGTTATGTGCATATTTCTATGTAGGTTGTAGTGTGTGGTAAACAAGACAGCATACAGTGCTGGTATATGACATGTGGTGGTTAAATGCTGTGTGTTTGATTTGTCAGGTTTGCAGTGTTGCAGCCAGTGAGGCCTGCTAAAGCTACATGGGCTGAGAACACCTTCAATGCATTCCGCACAAGACTGTGCAATATTATTACATAACTGTATACCTCACAACCTTCGCATAATTGATATTCCCATCATGAAAGGTGGAATGTATATGTGCCCATACGTATATCTATATGTACACCAATGGATGTTTATATGTATGTGTGTGTGTATGTATATATATATATATATATATATATATATATATATATATATATATATATATATATATATATATATATATATATATATATATATAGAGAGAGAGAGGGTCATAGTTACTGCGACAGATGCCTGGTGACACAGCCATGGACTCAAGCTCAATATTGAAACTGCATTGGCATCCCTTCTGGCAAAAACTCAGTATCCATGAACTACTACATAGGTGGTAGTCTACATAACACCGAAAGTGTGATAGACCATGGGGCACAGGTGGACATTAGTCTCCCCTGTGATAATCACAGTGCCACACTAGTCATGTAATCTGTCTACGTGGCACACCTCATCACATAAGTTGTGTCATCCAGGGAAATATAGGTCAGTGTTCCTCTCTACTAATCACTCATAAAACCCATTATAGAGTACAATGCCCCAATTGGTATGTACCTCACAAGACATCTACAGCAACTGGAAATTCCACAGACATACCACACAAAGAGTAAAACCGTCCTCGAACAGATGCCCTATGCAGACCATCCCACAAAACCACAGCTAGACTGTGTCGCATACTGCTTACCCAGAGGTGACCTCTGCCTAACATACAAAGCTATGTCAAACCCAGAGCTGTTGGACATGCTCCATGTAAACAGATCACAATCCCTATGAGCTACACATTCTAGGGATCTAACCTTGTTACCTCAATAAACAGAACATGCTGGAGGGATAGATTCCTATCTCAGAGACATCCCATACTCTGCAACAAACCACCTATCAATAGCAAACAAAGCTACTCATTAGCAGTCATCATGAATAATCCTGATGATTGGATGGGAGATAGGAAATACACCCCGGGAATCACCTCTGTGGCTCTGCTTGACAGGGGCACGTGAAATTAAATCATGTGTGTCAAAGGCCAGGGTAGCATTTGGCTAGGCTTCTATAGGCCCTAGGGCCAATAGCCCATTACCTACCTATGAACCGATACACACCCACATGTACTTGTTGCAATAATTGCTATGTGAGGTTGACTGAGTGTGATGGTGAATTTGTTGGTGAATGTGTCAAAGTTCTGTATATGTGTGATAGCTTAGTGGGAAACAGTTTCTGTCATGGTATTTTGTGTCCTAGCTCTGATCCCAGCAAAAGATGTGCATGCTATTGCTAGGCAGAAAAAGCTGTATGGCATAAGGTCTGACATAGTCCCATGGTGTTCATTGGGGTGTGCCATTGTAGGCTAAAGCAGTACATGTATGCTTATTGATTGGTACTGCTGGTGAATCCAAATCCCGTATGAACTGTAGTTCTACCTGAAGCTGTAGGCCTAAACAGCACAGTATGGTGTATGTCCACATTGCTTAGAACCACTGTTTTGTGTGTTCCCTGTAGTCCGCACAGATTACATACCTCAGGCATAAGGTTTTGTAAGTATTGACACACAGTACTGTATGGTACACAGGTAAAGCTCATCTGGGTTGCCATACCTCTGTGTCTTGTATGTATGTCTGATGTGTGTGTGGGTATGCCATTAACATGCCCTCGTCATATGTGAGTCACAGGATATAAGTGCTTATCTAGCAACATGTATAGTCTAGTACAGCAGTATGCCACCTATATTAACGAACGTGCACATATGTTAGGCAGGGGTTTGCCATTAACAACTAGTGTGGTATACTGGTAATACTGTAACTGGACTTTACAATCATTGCAATGTATGACATATTTCTTTATTCATTAGCTTGATATATACCTCCTGAGTCTAGGTGATGCATTGTGTCGCATACAGTGTGCCATGCACTGTTGTATAATCTTACATACTGGTTTCTCTTTGATGCTGTGCAGAACATGGTTTGATATATAGAGCGTGCCAGGCACTGTCAGGCAGTTGTGGGTTGAGCACTGAAATGTGGTATTGAAAGTGTGTATCCTCTGACTGCCAATAGGTTGCTCTATATGTCAGTTGAGTGATATCTGTACTTTAGAATGTTAAGTGTGCCACATGACTTGCTCACACATATTGTTTCATTGTCTTCCAGGGTCATGGCTTACTGTGTGTATACATAGCATGCATGTGCTAAACCTGTGTCCACAATTATCTGCTAAAGACACAAATGCTCTAATCAGAAATGGATATCTATATGACACACAGATACACATCCAGCCATGGTATGTATACCTGTGAGTGATGGTGCACAGGAGATTGCAGAACTTTTAATACTTTCACAGCAATGTTGTGTCCATGTACACATTGCATTACAGGGTGAGGCCAATCACTGAACAACAGCACACATGCATCAACGCCATGTATACTGTTATTAGCAAGGGCTGTCTACACTCACACGGCATGCTGATGAGCAACACATGTCCTGCATGCTGACACATGTGATATGACTGTTTGGCTTGTGATACTGTACCCCACCATCAACCGCTATTGAGTATGTTCTGGATTGCTGGTGGTGTGTGCGTGTGTGTGTGTGTGTGTGTGTGTGTGTGTGTGTGTGTGTGTGTGTGTGTGTGTGTGTGTGTGTGTGTGTGTGTGTGTGTGTGTGTGTGTGTGTGTGTGTGTGTGTGTCTGCTTTAGTGAGGAGTGTATTATATTTGTGTGCATGTGTTCATGTGTGCATGTGTGCATGTGTTCATGTGTGCATGTGTGGATGTGTTCATGTGTTCATGTGTGCATGTGTTCCAACATCATGTACAGGTCATAAAGTGTGTTTCCTGTCTTCCTCTTACAGGTGCTGAGGTTGGGCTGGTTCACTGCAGCAGGGAACCTGATGTCACAGAGCCAAATAGTGATAATGGGGATAGGTGTGTTGAGGCACAGGAATGTTTGCCAGGATCTGTCATTGGGCCACCAATCGACAGTACACGTGTCCACCCCATCCATGCACACAGTCATACTGCCAATACATCCATCACCAATGCCCTTAGCTGAGGGACAGTGTACAGTCAGCATTGGCCAGGACAGTGTGGTATCTATGGCACATGCATCCTGACACAGCAGCCATACCCAGATGTCTGGAATGGTAACACATAGGCAGATGTCCAGGGGTTCCCGTCGGAGCACTGCTGCTCATCATGACCCTGGCAGACGTGCCACAGGTCTGACAACCTCATGCATGTTCCTGGCTGTCATGGAGACACAGGAACATATGGAACGGTACACCAGACTGGAACTAAGGGCATAAAGGGCACATAACACTGCTGTAATTGACAGTATCCATGACCTAGCAGGTGCCATCCATAATTACACTGAGGTCACTGATAGACATTGGGGTAAGACATTAGATGTCCTCTGCAATGTCATGTCCATGTGTCAGCACAGTGCAGGATGGTTGAGATGTCGATGTGGAAGTATGCCAGCAACATCAGCAGCTGGCAGTCTCCGCAGATGTTCCTCAAGTCACAGCCGCCTCCCGTAGTGCCAGTACCAGCCCCAGCAATGTTGGGGGTGGGCTGTCCATAGACCATTCTAGAAGACCACGTGCACGTGGCTCTGGACAGTCCCAGCAGGGACCAGGGTCCAGTGTACATCTGTCCACCTCTGAGGATAGTACCCAGTCTGGCTTAGTACCTGATACTGTCAGTAGCACACCTGCCAGGCACAGGTACCATATCCATGGCCAGAGATGGTGATCTGTAAAGCCTGGCAGGTACAGTCTGTGGCTGTCCCACAAATCCCCGTATATGGCAGCCACATGGTGGAACTGTGTGCATGCAGACACACACATACAGAAACCAGACACCTAGGGCTAACACATACCCGCACGCATTACATCAACATTGGCCCATAGCAGTACTCTTGGCCCTCACACACACACACACACACACACACACACACACACACACACACACACACACACACACACACACACACACACACACACATGTCGATTGTATGGCTCAATGTAGGGCTCTGGCAAACCAACAACACACCCTGTGCATATGATGAAGCCTGTGTCACCTCCTGTCATCTGTAACTTTGATGCAGAAACAGGCTACCATGGTGCTGATGCACAGGGTGACCTTAGAGCAGTTTAGCAATGTTAGCATGTATTGTCAGCAGTAAAGTGTAATGATATCCTTGAAGGTGTAGCTGAGCAGGCATGATGCATTAAAGCTATGATTGTCAATGTAGTATTGTTTACACCAGTGTTAGTTCCAATAGTGTATTGTTCGCCCACGTGCCACTTGGCTGATGTGTGTAGTATTGGCAGCATGTGTGAGAGAGTGGACAATACATGTGTGAAGTGTGTAGCACAGATTTGCAGGTGTACATTTGTGAACATGGTGGAGGTGCACTGTCTGCATGTACGTGCATAGTGGACACATGGGCAGGGTGACATGCCCTGTATTACACAGTAACACTCCATAGTTCCTATTGGTGGCCAGTATGCATTGTACTACACACATTGTGGAACTTGAGTACACATGTGTATGACATGGTTCAACACTGTGCTGTGGGTTATACTGTTACTATCTGTCATTGTTTTGCATTCTGGTAATATAAATAACCTTAACAGCCTGACCATAAACAATCGCTAGATAATGTCTTGACAACTAACACACAGATGTAGGACACACAGTAACATTTGGATCCTTCAGGTACTATACTATGCCAGTAACCAGTGGTATTCACCTGCACCCATTCCTGAGACCACTCCTGTTTGGCATATAGCTCTCTTAGGTACAAGCAATCACAGTATGGATATGTCCGTCCACGTCTGGAAATGCATGCTATGGCCTATAATGTAGTCTCCAGATGACACGCACATCCTCCACAAGGGTATCATACAGACAGACACCTGTTGTCAAACCCATGCTGTAAAGCTTTAAGCCAACTAAAGCATAGTCATTCACCTTTACAAAACATAGTATCCCCACAGTACCACATAGGCAGTAGCCAACAACATGTTAAACAGGTGCAGATGTGTACATGCAGCCAAGTGTTACGTCATCTCTCCTTTGGTAATCACATTTCCAAAGGTATTTTGAAATCACTCTGTGGATCACATAAGCAATAAGGGGTCTGCATGCATATCCACAAAGGTTGTTCTACACCTATAATGAATAACCATCACTGACAGACTTTGCTGCATTTGAACAGGTCTGAAATATTCCTCAGCCATAAACCCTCACTCACATTATTCAGTAGAAACTGTAATGAGTGAGTGTGACACGGATGACCTAGGCCAGGGATCACTGCAGTGGCTGGGCTTGTCACAAGCATACAGATGTGATCTAAGGTCTGGAAAGCGGCAGCAAACGCTGGCAAAGATGACAGATGTGTTCATGGAGAAAGCAGGGTTCCCACCTATGAAATAATTGGGGTCACATGTACATATATGTATTTGCCACACAGCTACCTGACATGTGCAATGCACATACTGTTGTCATACTGATACGTCATACAGTAGTAAAAGCAAAACCCACAGCACATTGACCAACAGTGTCACACCCACACACTCACCAAGTGCAAGATTCAAACCCCTACCTAATTCCTGTATGATAATAGAGCAGTTTACATTACCATGATGTGCTATACACACAACTGGAATTTTTTTTTCCACAGGTGTATTTGTAGGATGGTGACATCATCAGACTTGACAAAGATAAGTATACCACTTTTAAGGTGTTTTACTACTCTCCAAAAAGGCTGCTCCTCTCCCCGAGAATCACACGCAAACAAACACAGTTGTCAAGTGCAGGATTCAAACTCCTCCCTCACTACTTTATGATACTAGAGGAGTGTGCATTAACACGGCATGCTACACACATTGCTGGGAGCTCTCTTTTCCACAGGTATATTTGCAGGATAGTGACATCATCAGACTTGACAAAGATAAGTATACCACATTTAAGGTGTTTTACTACTCTCCAAAAAGGTTGCTCGTTTCCAAGGAGATCACACATAAACTTGTCAAGTGCAAGATTCAAACCCCTACCTAACAATACTTGAGTAGTATGCATTACCACAACGTGCTATACACATTACTGGAAGCCTTTCTTTACACAGGTATATTTGTAGGATGGTGACATCATCAGACTTGACAAAGATAAGTATACCACTTTTAAGGTGTTTTACCACTCTCCGAAAAGGTTGCGCTTTTCTAAGGAGATCACACACAAAGTTGTCAAGTACAGGATTTAAACCACTACCAAACCACTTTATGATACTAGAGGAGTATGCATTTACACAACACGCTAGACATATTACTGGAGGTTTTCCTTTACACAGGCATATTTGTAGGATTGTGACATCATCAGACTTGACAAAGATAAGTATACCACTTTTACGGTGTTTTAGTAGTCTCCAAAAAGGTTGCTCTTCTCAAAGGAGATCATACACACACGTGTCAAGTGCAGGATTCAAAACCCTACCTAACTACTCTATGACACTAGAGAAGTATGCATTTACACAACATGCTATACACATTACTGCATGTTCTTTTTTCCAAGGTATATTTGTAGGATGGTGACATCATCAGACTAGACAAAGTGGGTTACATTAGGTGACATTAGGTGGACTACATAGAAGGAATTTCTAAACACTTTGGCCATGTGGTCATCAAAGGAGAGTTTAATATCTCCCTGGGTCCCCAGGGCCATAATTACTTTCTCCGTACATACTGGATTACCACCTATGTGGTAATTTGTGTGCACTTTGTTTTATCCAAAAGGGATGACTATGAATTATTTGGCATTCTGCTTGAGGGCATTGTTTTGACACCAGGTATCTGTCTCTGTAAGACCCTTCTGGAGGATGTCTGTGTCAGTCGTAGAGTCGATTATGGACCACAGTTAGCAGTTATCTGCAAACTTGTTCAGCCATACTCCTCCCGTGCTTGCCTGTACCTCTGAGCAGTATCTACTGAACAGGTAGTGTCCCAGGACCAGAACCTGTGGGTTGCCATTTGTGACTGGTTTATAGTCGGACATGGCACCCGCAACTCTGAACATGTGTGTTTGATCTGTGAGCCAGTTGCCCACCCATCCTGTGATATAGCTGTTAATGTTCAAGCCGGTAAGCTTGTCTATGATGACAGAGTGGGGAATGGTGTTGAAAGTCCTTAGTGAGGTCCAGGTGGGATGTGTGGACTACTTTCACCTCCATCTAGGTCCTTGGTAACTGTTTCAAATGAGTCAACTAGTTTTAGGAGGCAGGATCTGCCTTTAACAAAGCCATGTTGGGTAGAGTCCAATGTCTGCAGGTCCCCAATGTCTCTGTTTATGGGATCCATGATAATTTGTTCCATAGCTGTGCAGACCAGGCTGAGTAGACCTATAGGGCTTATAAGACAATAGTTCCCATGTTCTGTTGTGCACCGACACTTGGGGAGTGTGTCAAACATTGCTGTAACACATTCAATAGTTTCATATGCTGTACAGAGGGTGAGTCTCAACAGACTATTCAGGTGCAGGCTCTGTTTGTTCTGGAGTTCACTTATGATATAGCTAGGGAAACAATGTAATCCCATAGACGCTGTGTTTTCAGGTTTGGAGGGAGCTGTTCACCCATTCTATATGTGATATCTGTGCTTTCACAGTCTCCAGGTATGATGATAGGGCCTTTTGTCAGTGAGAGGGTGGTATGTATGTATGGGCCTGTCTGACAGGATGCTGGCAATGTCAGTCATTTACAGTTTGCACTGACTCAGGACATATATGAGTGTACATTGCTATTTGTGAAATAACGGAAGGAAGTGTCATGGTTCTCTATGAATGCCTTCACATATTCTTTTGCCAGAACATGGACTGGATAATATTTGGAGTGCACATTGTTTGTTGATGATACTGATTGCAGGTTTATTGATCATCTTTGCTTTTTCACTATCTGTGAACAACTTATGTACTTGTGGTACATAGTTTGATTATGACGGGGTTCCAATATATTATATGTGTCTGTTTTCATATAACTGTGTGTACAAGGCAGGATTGGTGAATAGTGACAGGCTCCTGGGGTGAAACATGCAACTGCCAGATATGTGTGGCCCACTGCTGTACTCAGACATGGCCTAAGTGTGCGAGCATGGCCAGTATGACCTTTCAGTGTGTTGCTGAATGAAATCCACTATATTTGTTGAAGTGTGTGAGCACGCCCGGTATATACATTTATACTATATGTGTGTGGACAATCAAGTTGTATTTTTACTGCAGGGCTCACCTTTGTGTCATAACTCAACAGGGATTATGCTGTGCCTGCAGGGCTTCCATGAGACACTTTGCATAGACTTATCAACATTTCTACATACAGGAGGGACAGCTATTCTTTGTACATTTCTACCTGGGGCACACCTGATTGTTACTGTGGGTGTACATAGGATGAGGGGTTCACCTAACACTTATACACATTTGTTAGGCCTGCACTGCTATGTAAGGTACACCATTTCAGTCTGTACTGTTTCCTATCGTACTGGCTTGAGGCATATTACTGTACTACGGGTCTTAGCATCCAATGTCACGTATATAAAATTGCGGCTTCATAGCCTACCCAACCCACATCACACCATCTGGCCTGCTGTTCTCTGTCTGCATAGGCCTGTGGGGGAGGTTACCCATATGCCTCTTTAGGGTCATGATACAGCATTTCTTTGTGTTTGCATTACTGTACAATTGTCCTGCTGTGTCCGTGTCAGTGTAATCCTGTCATGGCTTAGTGATTCAGTAGTGTGACTATAGTGCACAGTATCCTGGGTGCAAGCCCTGCCACTGCTTTTTATTTTCCTGCTGGGCAGACCAGACTGCTTAAGGAACAGTAATGCAAATATGAGCATGTTTACCTGACTTTGCTCAACTTTACCTGACCTTGCCTAACATTGCTCAACGTTGCCCGACGTTGCGCTAGTTAGCACGGGCAATTTTGTTTACATATACAAAATAGTGGTAAAAGCTGCTTAGCACTGCTTTATATTGCTTAAAACATGGCAATCATGCCTCAGGTGGTGCTGCAGGGCTGCCTATGTTGGATGCACATGGTACACTCCCTATACATGTTTGAAAACAGGTAGTGTCAAGTTAGGCATCCCTTTTATTTTATGTGCGAGTCAGAGAGAGGTATCATTTCCAGGGTTCCTACTGAGCCAGTGTATGTGCTATGCATTGCCTCTTTGCCAAGGCCAAGGCATACTGGGCACACCTCCTTCTGCCTACTGGGACAGGCTCAGGTTGTTCCTCCTCTGAGTCACGCTGTGCCTGTGATGGCCTTGGCAATGGTGGGGGGCTGTTTGGCCCTGCCCCATGCTGTTCCTGCTGCAGCTATTTTCACAGGATCATATTGTGTAGCATGGCACATACCATGACAATTTGGGTGCATGTAGTTGGTGAGTACTGCAAAGCTCCACCAGATGTGTCCAGGCACCGGAACCATGACTTGAGCATCCCAAACACATGCTCGATTACATTTTGTGTTTGTGAGTGTGCCTCATTATGGTGTTCTTGTTCAGGTGTGTGTGCATTTATGATGGGTGTCATCAGCCACGGCTCCAGTGCGTATCCAGCATCCCCCACTAGGTGACCATCAGGGATGTCCCCATTGGCAAATGTCTGGTACAGCTGCGTCAGATGCCAGATATGGGAATTGTGGTAGCTTCCAGGGCAGCCAGCACACGCATTCAGTATTATGCCCTGGGCATCGCACACAACCTGGCAGTTGATGTAGGAGAAGCCCTTGCAGTTGATGTAGGCACTACCCGCTCACCGGCTGGTGCTTTGATGTGTATGTGCGTGCAGTCAATTGCATCAAATACCTCAGGGTATTCCGCTATTTGCTGGTAGCGACACATATTGCTGCCCAATGCCACACAGGAATTGGGGAAATATACATGATCACCGACATGTGCTAACATGGCATTCAGGAACTGGTTCAGTACATACCTCCCAACCATACCGAATTACTTGGTATTTACCGAGTTTTGGGGTCCAAATGAAGGGGTGCCATGATTCCCAATTGGCACCCCTTCATTTCTGATTTTTTTGCTTCATTTGTTTAATTTTTTTAAAATTCGCGCTGTCAGAGCTGATGTCATCATGTGTTCGATGACGTCAGTGCCGTCAGGGCTACCAGCCAGTCGGAATTGAGCTCAAGGGGCTCACGTCATTATTTCCGGCTGGCTGCGAGCGGGAAGGAATACAGCACCGACTCCCGAGTAGGCAGTAACACACTATCTATCACTATGGCAGTAATGCTTTTGTTTTTTTTTTCCAAGCTGGCTGCGAGCAGCAATGGAAATGGAATTACAGGCAGCAGTGCTATCAGTTTTATTTTTCCAAGCAGCAGGCACCAGGCAGCATGACACGAGCAGGTAAGCATGGGACGGAATGTCCTCTTTCTTTACAGAAGCACTGACTGAAGCAGTAATCACAGGCTGCAAGTGCAGAGGTTTTTTTTTATACTTTTTGAACAGCTCGTGAACTTTCTGGTGATTACTGCAGGGTGTTTGTGGAAATGGATTTAAGGTACTGCAGAGTGAAATGGATTGGCTGTAGTTTATTTCTGCTTTGCTAGTGATGAACAGAGTTCTTTAAGGTAAGTTGTTTTATTTCTTTACAGGCTACAGATCATGAGCAAAATGGATTTGATTCAGATTATTTCATTTCTGCAATACTGCAGTGTGTGTCTCGCGCTTAGTTCTGCTAAGGTATTTATTTCTTGTCTAAGGTATTTTTTGGACAGTTTGAACACCTTGTGAACTTTCTGGTACTTACTGCAGAGTGTGTGTGTGGAAACAGATTTAAGGTACTGCTACTGCAGATTTCTGCTTTGCTAGTGATGAACAGAGTTGTTTTAATTGATTTATTTGTAGGCTACAGCTCGTGAGCAAAACGGTTTTGCTTTATTTCATTTCTGCGATACTGCAGTGTGTGTCTGGTGCTTAGTTCTTTTAAGGTATTTTTTTCTTGTGGTATTAATGGAGTTTGAACAGCTCTTGAACTTTCTGGTGCTTGCTGCAGAGTGTGTGTGTGGAAACAGATTTAAGGTACTGCAGAGCAAAACGGATTTGCTGTAGTTTATTTCTAATTTACTAGTGATGAACAGAGTTCTTTAAGGTATTTATTTACAGCTCATGAGCGAAACAGATTTGCTTTAGTTTTTTTCATTTCTGTGATATTGCAGAGTGTGTGTATATTTATTTCTTGGAGTTCTCTGTCTGGTGCTTTAGTTTATTAATGGACCCAAGTTGGAAGTGTTGCTTCAGCTCTTTACTCAAACAAGCACGCTTTGTGTAAGTGTCTGGTTTCTTTCAGCCGGTTCGTCATCTCATAATTCAAACAAGCTTTGTGCTCTGGCTGACGTTTTCAAAGAAAGGAATAGGATTTCTTTGCATATAGGAAAGGATTATTTCTGGCAGAAGTGTGTGTGTGTGTGTGTGTGTGTGTGTGTGTGTGTGTGTGTGTGTGTGTGTGTGTGTGTGTGTGTGTGTGTGTGTATGGTAATTGTATAAATGAGTGACAGTTGTTTGAAAACATCTCCAAGTCCTAAACCTTAGTGTAATTACCCACCCCCATGTGCACCAATGGTACTGGAACCTGAGACTTTCCACAGTCATATCCTTAAAAAGAAAGGTGTAGATTAGGTTGGGCTACAGGTAGAAATTTGCCAGAAGTAGATAAGCATTTTTGTTTAGCTTAAGAAGAGAAGGTCTGTAAGCCATGGTGTCTAGAATATTGCAACACTCCTCTGAATGGCTAAACGGTGCTGATTATGGTTACACCTTAGAAGGGTAATAAGATTGAAAACTAGAGCATGCTTTCATTTTTGCAAACTGATTACAAAGCTATTTCTAAAATTGTGAGTCAAAGACTAGTGTAATTTGATCACACCACCCAAACCCTTTATGAATCCATGCAGCCAAGGCTAGGTCACTATAGAGAAGGAAGTAATTGGAGCACTGGTGTTTGCTTTTGAACGTACTACAGAACATGTGTAAGTGCTAAAGGCACTGCTAATTTTGTTTCATGCTCATAGGCAGAGCAACAGTGTCTATGATGGTCTTGATTTTTGACTGAACAGTGCATAGGCACTTTATAAAGTTTTGGCATTTTTATGCCCTAATTACAATCACTTCCTTGCAGTGACTACTAGGACAGAACAGCACAATGCATGAGGTATTATACAAGTTCACAAGATCAAGGAATATAATTTATTAAAGTCAGAAAGGTGTATCAAAGAAAAGAACATATGTATGTTTCTTGTTTTGTGTGCAAGGGGCCATTGATTTGAAAACAGCCCAAAGGTAATCTTTATCCAACACTGGCCAGATGCATTTTCTTTGGATGTGGTGTGGGTTTCAATGCTGTTTCAATGAACGAGTTTCAAGGGCAGAGAAGTTTTAATGCCAAGTCTGTTTTCATTGTGAGACAGTATTGCTTTACCAGATGTCTATTACTGTTTGCGCATTGCTGTTCTGTAAAATGTAAAAATAACATCCAAATCATTGTAGAAGTAAAGCAGTATGCACACATTTAGTGTTTATGGTAAATGAGGTGTAATAGCCAGGTAATGGGGCATTGATATGGCTGCAGGGGGACTCTGGTGCCATATTTTGGTTGTCTGCTGTTCAGTTTGCGTTTTGAAAGTTGGTGTCCCACAATTCCATTGGAGCGGGTGGGGTTACATAATTACATATGCAAATCAGATGTTAATCAGCGTACAGATTTGTACCTATTTTTCATGGGCCTTGTCCAGATTTTTGATGTTTACAGGTTGAGAGGTATGGTTCAGTACCCTGGATGCTGATGCCTGTGAAATCCCCATCATATCACCAGTTGGTCTCTGGAAGGTACCTGTTGCCAGTATTCTTAAGCTGACACATACCTTGGTTTCCACCAGGATTGGTTCCCATCTTTTGGTTCTGTGTGTGAGGCGTGCCCTGCACAGCTCAACAATTTGCTGCAGGAGGTCTCTGTCCACTCTATAGCGCTCCACTATCTCCAGCTCATGTAGCCCCTGGTAGGTTACCCTGGGTCTGTACACTCCTCTCCGTCTTCTCACTGTGGGTTGCTCAGCAGCATTCGCAATGGCACCACCCTCAGCATCTTGCACATGTTGCCTTATAATAGCAATGGCAGCCCCTAACATTTTTTTTGTCTGAGTTAAGCTTTTTAAGTTTTCACTCTCTTTGTATACTGCAACGTTGCAGTGTTTCTGAGAAAAACATGGGGGAATGTTGTTTGCAGAGTTTTAAGTGCTGGGCTGGGCTGGGCTGGGCTAGTGTACTGCTTGTGTAATTGGCTGATTCTGATTGATTTCACCTGGCAGCTCTGCTAGTTCTCCTTGGTTAACTTCCTACTACTTCTTTTCCTTCCTTTTCCCTTTCTGTTTCCACAGGAGGCAGCGCCGTGCAAACAAGCGCAAACACGTGCACACGAGTGCACACGCACACACACAGGGTTACACAGGCTTAGGGGGGTGCACACGTATGCACACAGGCTTAGACGGGTTTACAGACGTGCACACGGTGTAAGCACGTTTTCAAGAAAATTCAGTGATATTCACGGCGTACACCTTCGGTTTCTGGGTTTCAGTTAAAACTACTGTAGACACGCCCCTTCCAGTCCTGAGTAACTCACAGTAAACACAAGCCACTCTGCTCCAATAAGCTTACAGTCTTTCATACATACCCCCTCATAATGTCACCTATCTTCTACTCTACTACTCCCCTACTTACACTCCAGGGACATGGCTCACATGCCAGGGAAAATTGGGATTCACTATCCCTATCCTCATTTGCATAGGATTGCCTACTAATGCTTGATTACATCTCTCCAACTGAGCTTCCCCCCTTAGCAACCACTACTCAGTAGCCATGTTGTCTTCAGCCTGCCATTCACCTGCTTGGCAGAAGAATATTTTTAATAAGAATGCCTATTTTTGTCTTTTTTTTTTCTGGTTATTAAAGCACCGCACATTTGTGCAGCGCTGCGCTACCCTTAAACATCGGAGATCAGGGAAAAAAATGTGATTTTTATTAATTTTCAATTGATAAAAATGCCAATGGCCTTATATTTGGCCATTGGCATGCTTCCTCAACTGGATGCATCCTTTATTTGGAGCTGTCATAGCTCCGTTTTGCTATTTGCAGAACGGTACTCCGTTACCAACGGAGTACATTTCTGCAAATAACTCTACTCTTCCACGTACAGGTTAGTGTTTCCTGGATCGCAAAATTACCTCATTTGCATAGCTTTCAGCAGCAAATGAGGTAATTTGCTTAACATGACACTGTCTGTGCAAGAGTAGTCTTAGGAGTTGTCATGCACGGCCCTGCCAGCTGTTGCTGGATCACTCGGCAGACATATTGGCTGTCTGCCGGCTTACACTATTCTTAGACTCTGTGCAAGCCTTCGTGAATCTGGCCCCATATTAATGCTATGAATATGTTGGATTTTTAAGTTGACTTTATTATACCCAAGTTGAACTATATAACTCAGAGTAGTATTTCTGAATTGATAGTTTCATATGATGTCACCTCCTCTCTTCACAAAATGCAAAATATTAAGTGCAGATTGTACCATACTGTTCTTAGGACAAATGGAGGAGAGCTTTACCATGCTGTTTAGAAATACAAATTAGATTCTCTTTGTGTTCCTTGAACCCTTTATGTAATATTCATACTTTTAAATATGTTTTTTTTTATTCATTGGTCAAGCTGAAGTGCCTTTTATCTGAGATGTTCTGACTACTTTTTGGGCTGTGAGAAGAACAAAGTTATACCTCGAGGTTCAATAAACTCTGTGTAGGCTTAACACAAAGTCTACACAGAGTTTACATGTAAGCCAAAGAGGAGCAGTGCTAATTGCATATGCATGCCAAACATTGCACTTACATGAATACAAGCTCAGTTTCATGGTCAGCAATGGTGTTGCTGGCCAGGAAGCTGTGTAAAGCAGCAGAAACACCTGCAGACATGTAAACCTGTTTATCCGTGGGCAAACTAGGTCTGCGGGATTGCATGGAAATCCCCAATGACTACCAGGGTTTAATATAAAGGAATGTATACAGTTCTAATGCATCATATGAAAGTGTAGTCAGTGAAGAGTAGAGTGCAAACCTGTTTTAGGCATACCGAATACAAGTTTTGCTAGTGAACAGCAAGGGTACATAGACTGCATTAGAAATATGTATCCATGGGAAGTATGTGTATTTAAAAGTGACAAACACATGAACTGTAGAGATGAACATAAGGAAAGTGGACAGGTGAAACATGTTAATGTACAGCAGATGAGAACATGTCAGTGTGGGTACACCACAAAGACAAGGCAGTTGTAGCATGAACGGTAATCACATAGCTACATGATACAGTAGGTACTGCTGTTTATACTTCCAGTGTGGGTATAGTCATAACATCACGCAATTATTGTATATTATGTGACTGTCATACATGGTGGCATATCGATGAAGAAGATTTTTCATGATATAAACATCCTGACATGATCATTGTAGAGGATGCTTATCAAGGACAGTAGATAGAATAAGGGGCAGGTGCATATTCTGAAACTGGGCAAAATGAGTTGCCTGAATATAAATGAAATGTCAATGTAGGTCTCAGCTAAGCAGGACACATAACAACAGGTTCATGGACAATAGCATACAGAAACCTGCACAATCATGGTCAATATTTCAGAATAATACCACAGTTACTCTGTGTCATTGACAAAATACATGTGATTGTAAGTTATTATACATGGTTCTGCAAAAACACACTTGTACAACTGTCATGATTTGTCAGTAATCTATAAAGGGAATCAAGCACACTTTCCTCAAAAATTAACATCTTTTGGAAGTGCTAAGAGGGACAATTACACCTGTAGTTAAAATTACGAGCAATCCTAGCTAGATGACAGGTTTCCTTGTCATATATATATGCTGCAATCCACACTTCATGAATGTACTCATGTCATCAATATTATCAATCACCGATATTTACTGTGTGCATCACAGGAACATGTAGCACACATGCATCTTGTATAACACCTTGAAGGGGGTTCTGCACTGTCAAATCCTAATGATATGCATCAAGAAGAATACTTAGGTATGGCCAATAAGTTATGTGGGAGCTCAATGTGGCAAAAGTGATACACTTAAGTAATTCATCCCTGGAAATTGTTTTGGGAGGTGCATCCAAAAGGTTGTATTGTAACTATTGGTGTGATGAGGCCTAAGAACAATGGGACTATAATGCCCTTGGAAGTGGAGGTCCTGCACATACCCAGGAGTTATGCTACATACAAGAGATTAGTCACCACTGTGGGCACATGTTGGTGGACATTCTACATACCATCGACTTGAGTACACAGGTCACATACCATGGGTTCTTATTAAAACACTGAACGCTGAAAACAGCGAACAGTGTTTCCTCGACACATATTCAGCGAAAGCTGAAAATGTCGAAACCATAGAACAATGATTTCTTTCCTAGGGAAATAAATCTCTGTTCCAACACCCCCCCCTAAAAAAAAAAAAAAACATTAAACACTTCCAAACATATACACACATACCCTAACCTTAATTATACCCCCCCAAAAGCCAGTAAACAACTAAATACACATATGCACGTAACCCAACCATGCATCTAATGAAAAAAAAAAACAGTAGACATTTTAAAGCATATGCACTTACCTTAACTTGCACCCTAACCCTAAGACAAGTACCGCTCACACATTTACATAAACAGTTCCAAACACATACACACTTACCATAACCCTAATCCTACCCCCCAAAGTAGAAGTAAACAGCTGAAAAAACATACACATGTAACTCAACCATACATCTAATGCAAAATAAAAAACAGTAAACACTTTCATACATATGCACTTACCTTAACCCACACCCTAACCCTAAGGTCAGTAACTGTTGCACAATCATGATTGGGAGCTATACCGGCAAGGGACCACACTACACTTCAGAACAAGCA
This sequence comes from Protopterus annectens, assembly GCF_019279795.1. Classification (NCBI taxonomy): domain Eukaryota; kingdom Metazoa; phylum Chordata; order Ceratodontiformes; family Protopteridae; genus Protopterus; species Protopterus annectens. Next base: position 1,432,611,099 of record NC_056739.1, on the reverse strand, counting down.
AAGCAACAAAGCCGTCAAGCGACTTCATTCCCAGGAAAGAATGTGCTGAACAGCCACTTCGCTGTTTTGTCTGTTCACCCTACATTTGTTGACAAAAATGCATTCAACAAAATGTGTTTTCATCATTCTAATAGGAACCCCATACCACTTGGTCTGCTCATAAATGTGCGCTGTCTATTTTGTAATTAGCTTGTCTATTTTCCTTCATAAATAAAATAATCCCACCATAATTTTTGTTCATCTACTGTGGCCCCATGGCTGTGGCAGCAATCCTTTGTTTGTGTTAATAATAGCTTCATTATACCAATTCAATACTTGGACTCAATTATTGTCCACAATTTGCATTCCTCCACAAAGCTGGTTAGACAAAGGATGTGGAAGTTAGTCTTGACATTTGAGACTTAAATACTGAACAGGAATGGGCCTAGTACAGAACCGTGAGGTTCATACCTGAAACTGGACTCTAGATAGAAGTGAGTTCACATACTTCAACATTATCTGTCACATATGTGATCCAGTTGTCTACATACTTGGTATCATAGGTGTTTATGTCCACTTGACACAAATTCTGTATAATATCTGAGTGTGGACTTGTGTCACATGCATTGACCAGGTCAAGGTATGCAGGATGATAGTGTTTCCCCTATGCATGCCATTGGTGACCTTCTAGAAGACATCAGACAATGTAACAGACATGACACAGTCAGCAGATTATGTGTCCATTTTGATAAAGTCAATGATGACTTGCTGGTCTACCTCACAGATGAGGAGAATCAAGAGTATGGGTCTATAACTCCATGCATCAGGTGATGTTGCCCCCACCAGTCACAAGGATGCATGCTGCTGTACACTCTTCTAACAGAACATAGGCTGTTTGGAGACTGTGTTGAATTGGAGATCCAACGTTGTCTGCTAGGTCAGGTTTTAAGTCACTCTATAGGCAACCTGTGATGTTGTCAGGGCCCATTGATTGTGTGCTATCAACTGTAGAGAGAGCACAAATGAGCTTCCCTCCTGGGAATAAAAAGTGAGCAATGTTCACATGTATACTTTGTCAGCATGCAGATTGTTTATATTATTGGTATTAATTGTCTGCCGATTGTCTTCAAGTACTCTTGACTTGTAGGTGTTGTGGCCTGTTGGGCAATGTTGCTTAGTATGTTTGTGCAATGATAAGCAGGAAAAATAGCAATGATGCTTAAACGTGACAGGCAAAGCTCAACTTGCATTATTTTTTTAACAAGTGTTTATTAGGTATCATCATTAAAAGATAAATGTGGGACTTCAATCATGATCAAAACATACTATATACTTTGTGCTTCATGGTGTTTACCAGGTGCGTTACACACACACTTGATTCACAGCTGTAATTTATTTAGTCTTTATCATAGAAGTAAGTTACATGAAATTTAACTTACTTATCCATTTCACATAGTTTTCACAAAGCCACATATCATACAAATATTAATATTTAAAAAAAAGAAAAAAACATAGACAACATAACAAAATGCATTTTAACACACATTACAGATTGTTATACAACTCAGGATTTGAACTGTCAGACTAATGAACCTACAAAATACAGTAAGGCCGTGTTATCCCTCTTTGCCACAGAAACAGCTTTGCAGAAGGTATGCAAGTCATTGTGCATACAAGCGTCTCATTTCCCCCACAGTATTAACAAGACATAACATTTGTACACTTACAGTTATTTGTACATGTGTTAATTATATATGTAGTACAATGACTGATGACTCAACTGTTTATGAGCATCGTTTGCACTAATGCAGCTCTGTCTTCTCTTTGTATTGTGTTCATTCTTCTGTTATTTGTACTGTAGTATCACACATGCAGTCTTCAGGGCATTTTGTATCATTGTTCGTAAAATGTATGAGATTATACAACTCCCTCCCATTAATATTCAAAAACATGCTTGCTGATTGGTCAGTGGGCAAGTTGTAAATCAGAGTTATAGTAATGGAAAAATGTCCGGTCGCTCGGACTTTTTCCATTACTATAACTCTTTTTTCTCACGGTTTCGCTATGTTAAAAGAGTTTAACATAGTGATACAGCTTTTAAAAAAGCAACAGAGATTCTCCACTGCTTTTTTAAAGCTGTCTCGCTATGTTAAACTCCTTTAACATAGCGAGACAGTTTGTAAAAAGCAATGGAGATCTTGCTTTCTCCCTTGCTTTTTTCAAAACTGTCTCACTATGTTAAACAGGTTTAACATACCGAGACAGCTTTAAAAAAAGCAACAGAGATTCTCTGTTGCTTTTTTTAAAGCTGTCTTGCTATGTTAAACCGATTTAACATAGCTTAACAGTTTGTAAAAAGCAACGGAGATCTTGCTTTCGCCGTTGCTTTTTTCAAAACTGTCTTGCTATGTTAAATGGGTTTAACATACCGAGACAGCTTTAAAAAAAGCAACGGAGATTCTCCGTTGCTTTTTTTAAAGCTGTCTTGCTATGTTAAACCCATTTAACATAGCAAAAGCAGTTTGTAAAAAGCAACAGAGATCTTGCTTTCTCCGTTGCTTTTGCCCACAGTTCTGATATACTGCATAAGCATATGCATGCACAGTACATCAGAACTGCCACAGAATACAAGACAGCTGTGGAAGGGCAGCAAGGAGGCATTACACAATGCCATTATTTAAGAAAAGTGATTATTTTTTTTCCTTAAATAATGTCATTGTATAATAGCAATAACCCACTTCTGGGTGTGGGTAATGCTGGATTTACTCACAGTTGGCTTTGTTTGGCCACTCGGGCTTTGTCCTTGTGACCAAACCACGCCAACCGTGGGTAAATCCAGCATTACCCACACTCAGGCATGGGTTATTGCTATAATATCACATGACACTAATATACAGTTTTCAACAAAGTCAGGTGAGTTTGGCTAATAGTGAAAAGCCTGATACAATTAATTCTACACTTTGGAATTATAACCTGGGTGACATAACCACTGCAGGTTACTGAGTCTGATTTGCAGTTGTGTTTCCCTTCTCTGTACCAGTAATTATTCACATTTGCTATTCATTAGCAACTAACACTGAGGAATTCCTTACACTATGTTTATACGTATTACATGAAGTCAAAACTTTGGAATTCAGCAATTCACACCTCATTTAAATCCTCACTGTACTCAGAGGGCTGAAGATACACTACAAAAGGTAAACGTGTAGCTAGGGAACTTGAAGGTGAAGAGAGTTGTGGATATAGACAGCACAGAAGAAGATTGATATTAATTTGGATTTATCTGCACATAAGACTTCTGATCTTGCTAAGGTATGGTTGAATTTTTCAGTTACATGTTAGATTTGTTCATAGGATACAATATTATTTTATATATATATATATATATATATATATATATATATATATATATATATATATATATGCATTAGAAAATGGAACTTTTATCTATATGGATAGGTATAGGTTCACTGTTTGCATAGGCAATTTAATCTTTCAGATACACAGCCTTATTAATTTTCATCACAAGTGTTATTGTTACAGTTGGGAAATATAATGCCATATGGTGCAGGGGTGTTAGGTTTCTAAGATGACCCATATACACCTCTAGTGGAGTGTGGGGCACAGGGAGGTGTCTGGCAATCATATAAAATTCACTTTTCTGTTGTAAATGTGTACACATTTTGTGAGAATTTTTTGAAACCACTTATAACAATTGACTCATATACTATTCCTTGCTTGGTACAAACTGCCATTTGCCTGTTGTTTTGGGGGTGGGGAAGCCAAGTACTATTTGTGTGTTGCCACAATAAAAGTTATTTTTTAAAGAGGTTTGCTGTTGTTATTCCTTTGTCTTAGCTCAAACCTTGGTTTATGTGTGAGTGTGAGATATTATAACCATGTAACCTTATCTTTTATTACCTAAACTGTGTTTCTTCAGTGGGTAATATTGAAAATATAATATGTGTATATATAAACAGGGATTTCATCATGTGATATTTATGCATTTTATCTTTCTTTTCTGTTTTATGTCACCTAGGATTATCACACTGAAATGTATCAATCCCCGCAAACTGCCTTTCAGTGACTTGGAAAATAATGTCATTGTCCAAGCCTTTAGGCACCATGGTGCCTTTCTGCTAGTGAGAGGAAGTGGAGATATGTCTGACAGAATGCAGATTTCAAATCAGATAGTGAATGACATCAATGCCACAGGGGCACATAGCAGGAATTATGATCAGGTGCATCATAGGACTATGGATATGATTTCATCAGCCCAGATAAGAGCAGCTGCAGTTTCCTGTGAACAGCTGGCCATGGGGGGGGGGGGTTGCTACAGAGCCACCACTAAAACCAAATGAAGAGCTCCTGCCCACTATCAGAGATCCACAAAGCTCTGTGAAAGGTGCACAACAACATGTTACTGATGGTGGTGCTGATGTTTCTGGAAGGACTAGTATGTCCCAGGATGAGCTTCCACTTAAACTTACATATGTCAGTTTGTAACATTTAATTGTATAATAAAATATTGTAAGTAATAGTTAATTGCTGTTTTAATTTGTATTTTTTTGTTGAACCTATTGATAAGTTGATAAGAGTTATCAACACATTTTTGTTCATTACAAATGGGCTTTGGTTGGATGCATCAGCCAAGTTTCAGTTAAAGTATTGTTAATAGACATATAAAGGCAAAATTTCTGTCCCCCTGTGTTATTGGAATTGTAATGATTATGTCATTAATTTTGCTTAACTTCTTCCAGTACCATTCTGCCTAGCAAGTGTAGAGTCATCTGCACATGGTAAGCCAAATATTTTTATTTAAATATTGATGACCATTTGTCAGAAATATGCATTTAGCCATATGTGTGAGGGTAGGTTTCATGAGAGTGTGTGTGTGTGTGTGTGTGTGTGTGTGTGTGTGTGTGTGTGTGTGTGTGTGTGTGTGTGTGTGTGTGTGTGTGTGTATGTATTGCTGTACCACCTGTGATAGTGGCGCCAGTGTTAGTTATCATATATTAAATTGTAGTTAGGCATTAATTTCTTTTCTGTGCTCGTTGCTTATCATCACTGGAGATCCTGACAGTAGAAATGTAGGACTCATACCACCTGATGTCAGACTATCAGCAGACTCTGATAATGATGTTGGGTGAACAGAGACATGGTTAGGGTGTGCAAAGTTTGAGTCTGATACTGAGGGTGACATTCAGCCATCCCCTGTATTTCCATCATACACAGCCAGAAGGCCTACACATACCTTTTCTAGTGCACCCTCATATATTTTATAGGTGGTGGGTGACACAATGCTCAGGGTAGTGTGGTTACTGTGGCATCAGTGTTGGTTGACTCCAGCTGTAGTCAAGTAAGGGGGAAGTGCTACTCAGGAGGGTTGTTAGGGGTGCTTGGAGGAGGTCTACTGTCCGTCCTTTGCCCATCCTAATGTATATTTACGTGCCATCCGATGTATGTTTAGGGCCATCATGGAGGTGCAGGCAGCTTCTATTAGGGCCTCCGAGGACATGCTTAGGGTTGTAGATATGTTACAGGCTGACATGTGTGACTGCCCCCATTTTGTGGTCAATTCACTGAATCAGAAGAATGGCAGGATGGAATGGGTAATGTCTCTGATGGAATGTCTGCTGGGAAAGGGATGTAATGCAGTTCGACATAGGTCAGCATCATCATCTGATGTTAGCCAATGTGGCCATGCCTGATCACAGCCCCGTAATGGCACTACTTCCATTGCTCCGACAGTGATTGAGGTATTCATACCCAGACATGGTAGGATATAAGGTTATGGTCCAGAGCATACTCATGAGGATAGCTCATCCAGCAGACATCAGTCTCTTTCATGTAGCAGCAGCAGCACATCTGACCATCGGCGATGATGTGCCAGTTCAACTACTAGCAGAGCCAGTTCTCATGGTCAGGGACAATGATGATAAACTGCATGGCACACACCATTCAGACATACCAGGATATAGAGCTAGCACAGAGCTTGGCTGTGTTCTTGCAGTCACTCACACACACATTTCACCTTGAGTGCCCATACAGATATGCACAAATAACAGTTACATGGGTCATTCATGAGGCTTACAGCTTATTCTGTTTCAGTGGCTATTTGATACGTTATCTATATTTTTGCATGTCTGTCTGAAACTGAAATATTGGTCATTATTTTCTAACTGCAAGCTTTAATGAATTGCCAGTAATCTGCCAAAATAACACAGTGAAAAAAAAATATGAGGCCAAAATGTGGATATTTTGTGAAAATCTTTACATTTGAGAGCTATGAATGTGTGAATCTTTGATGCATGTGGCCTATATGTTGATAGAGAACACATGTATCAACATAAGTCAGTCCTGTTACATTTTGATGTCATTGCTGTAAAAATCACCCACCTTCTACTTAGTTACATTAGCAAGTAACAGTATGCAAGGATATGCCATTCATTTTGGTTCTTAGCCATTTATTTCCTCTTCCAGGTTCAACACTTACCATGGAAGTCCAGCAGTTTTAATTTTAATTTGGGGATGACTCTGTGCAGTACTGGCAGTACACAGCCATTACATGGGTAAGTAAAAGTTGTAAGTGTTGCCTGGCATCAATGTACACTGTATGTATGTGCATAGGATGAAGTTTTTATTTCGCCCCTTAGGTTGTGAACATGTGTGCTATCCATTGTCTCTTTGCCAGGGCAAGGCCATATCATGCTCATCTATGTCTGCTTACTCCCTTAGAAGCTGGTGGTTCCCCCTCTGACTCCTCACCTGAGTGAGGCTGTGGTGACCTTGTCAGTGGCGGTGGGATGTGTGCTTTTTCCCTTAGTGTTCTTTCTTAAGCTGTTTTCTCAGAATAATATTGTGAAGGATGGCACATATGGTGAAACTTTCACCACATGTATGGGGATTGTATTGCTGGGCTCCCTCAGATGTATCTAGGCACTGGAACTTTGACTTCAGCAGTCCAAACACACACTCTATGATATTTCTTGTTTGAGTGTGTGCCTCATTATAGCATTTGTCAGTTGGTGTGCATTCCTGATGGGCATCATCAGCCATGGTTCAAGTGCATAATCTGCATCCCCAAGTAAATGACCTTGTGGGATATCCCCCCTAGAAAACATCTGATAGAGTTGTGCCAGAGATGTGAGTTGTGGTAAATGCCTGGGTTGCCAGCAAACACATTCAGGATTATTCTCTTAGCATTACACATGACACAGATTTAACAGAGTGGAGCCCATTTCTGTTTATAAACACCCTTCCTTCTTCCCTGGGTAGTGCTTTGATTTTGATGTGCGTGCAGTCTATAGCAGTCAAGACTTCAGGGTAAAAATACGACATACTTGTGGCTGTGTATTGGGAAAATGTATGCAGTCAATGGCATGTTGTAGCATAGCATTCAGAAATTAATGTAGGATCCTGGATGCTGATGCCTATGACACCTCCAGCATGTCCTCTGTTGGTCTCTGGAAGGGTCTTGTAGCTAATATTCTAAGTGCTACACACAGCTTAGTCTGCACTGGTATTGGGTCCCCTCGGTTTGCACTTGCTCTGAGTTGAGAGCAACAGAGATTGCAGAGTTTCTGCAGTCTGTCCCTGCCTATCCTGTTGTGTTTTATAATTTCCACCTCATGCAGACCATGAAATGTTAAATGAGGTCTAAATACACTTCTCCTCCTTGGCCGTGGTCTATTATCAGCAACAGCAGCATAGACTTGGGCTTGTTGCACATAGACATGAATAAATGCAACAGCAGCCCATAACATTGTTTCTGCGTGCACTTGTTTTTGCGGCTGTATTCCAATAGGTTTTGGAATTTGCAGAGAAAGCCTATACTAAGGCTACATGATTGCTGTATTGGATTTTGAATAGCCACACTATTTTGGATTGGATGATTATTATACAATTCAGCTTCTTATACTGTAATTAGCATGTCACAATATTTGCCATGTTTGCGCAGCTCACATGGTGTGTAGAGCTGCATATTGAATATAAACTGGTGCAGTACCTGCGCATGTCATGCCACAACAGCACACCATGTAAGCTTTAATGAATCCAGCCCATACTTAATAGTGAATTTCACTCTCTTATTTTCCTCTGTCTGCTGAGTTCAGAGTCACGTCTTTAGAATGACTGCAGAATAAAAAGTACACACACAAACACACACACACACACACACACACACACACACACACACACACACACGCACACACATACACACACACACACACACACACACACACACACACACACACACACACACACACACACACACGTGTATGTGTGTGTGTGTGTGTGTGTACATGTGATTCTTTTATGTATTACAACTGGCAGTGCTGCATTCATCCCATTTTTGTAGCCTGGGGAAACCTCATTATCCATAGTATATCGAGAGAGAAACATGAAGGCACAAAGTTCTCAACTAAGAAAATTAATGTGTTAAAACTATATTTTCACATTTTGAGATTCCATTTACAGCTTGCAGTGAAATTAATGTGTTTGCTTAATTACACTGCACCATTTTCATCCTTCAGAATTTCCATTTGGTCAGTAATGTTGTTAGAAAAATATGTATTAGTAATATGCATGCTTAGTGCATTTGAGGTTTAAAAGGGTTAATACATTTATTCTGTTCACACTGCATGAATCTGCACAGCTATTAGAAACTTAACAAGAAGCATTTGATTTCTGTAATGTCAGCAAATAACAAGAAGTGTTTCATTTCTACTAGTGTCATGAGACTTAACAAAGAGTTATTGATTTTCTGCTTATGCCATGAAAAAGTACACAGCTACTAGAAGCTTTGATAAGGAACACAATGGATGCCTGAAAGTATAAACCGTAGTCAACATTACTTGTACCTAAGCTAGAAATGTACCTTGAATCTAAGCAAAATGTAACACATATATTAGAACTGCACAACTGAAGAACTGAAAGTTTGTGGTTGGCTAAATTAAGCCCCAAGGTCAGGTTGTTTTTCTCAAATGTTTTGTAAATCAGCAGTTATTCTCAACTAGTCAGCAATTAGTCTAGTAATATTTTCTGTAGAACAATACAGAAAGCTGTGTCTAACTACATCAGCAATAGAAGTAACATTTCTGTGTGACATGGAAAGAACTGTATGAAAATGCCATACTAATTATTAATGTTCAGACAAACCATTCTGCCAGCATGCTTTGTCTCCTTGCTGCAAGTTAATAAAGGGTGCCTTACTTGAACCTTATGTGAATTGGTCTTTGAAGTTTTTTCCTTTGACAGATTGGTCCTTCGGACCGGAGCCCTCTATTCACCTCGGATCAGATGGACCAGGTGGCTGAAACCATACGGGGGAAAAACCAAATCGGTTCTTCTTATTTGAAAAGCCCTCTCACTGAATTGTCATTCAAAAGAGGCCACCCACTTTCTGATCTGTGAATGAAGGACGGGTCTCCGCAAATCAGGTGATCAATCACGTAGGCTCAGTTAAGGTGAATCTACTTTTTCCTGTTTTCTGTTTTACATCAGGGACCAGATTTGTATTGTTTTTGTCAGGACTGTATTTTTGCTTACAAGTCAGGGACAGAAAAGATTACTGTCTTGTCATAGATCAGGAGAAACAGAATAAATAGGCAGTCATTCTGAAGAGACTATAACAAAATCCATGGTACCATGTTAAAAATAAGAGAAGTTATGTAACGATCAAAAGGGTAGAACAAAATGGGTAATAATTGCACAAAAAGATCCCAAAATCCGCTGTTAACAGAAGACACAAAATACATGCAGTTGCAGCTCGCCGACAATATTAAATATTATTCAAAATGGGTTAATAAATATGAATTCGATGGAAAATTAGAAAAATCCTCGCTTATCAAACTTGGCAAACAGCTCAAAACTGATTCCAAAGGTCGGGTAAAAAAGCAATGTAAATTAGGAATTCCTCAGGCACACAGGTGGATTGAGGAAGTAAACCGTAGGGAACAAAAGAACAAAAATTCAAAAGCAATGTTTTTAGACAAGGAGGACAATAACTTAGTAATAGCATCAGCACCTCCACCTCCCTTATCAGAATATGAAGCAAGTGAACAGGTTGGTCCACCCCCATGGTATCCTGTGGTCACTGAACAAAGAGGCATTATGAAAATAAAAACGTATATTAGAGATCCCATCGGGACCAGGTCTCGAACAAGGGCAGGTAACTCAAATGAAGGCATCAAGTTATACCAAATGGTTAAGAATTCATGATCTATGAGTGAAGAAGAAATATGCCCACTAATAGAAGTACCTAACCCTCAGGCTGGTCAGGACAATCAGGACCCAACTATTTTAGTGTATAGACCTTGGACTCCGGAAGATATCCAGAAAGCCACTGAGGGAATTCCCCATCCAAAAGTTAATTTTAGAAAATTCTCTGAAGATTTACAAGGAATGAGGCTGAGTTATAACCTGAATGGAGAAGACGTAGAAAAAGTAGTTAGACAAATTGTGGGGCCAGATTGGCACATGATTAGTGGCAACTGGAATCCCCATGACACTGCACAAAGACCCCTCCCACATAGCAGTGCAGAATTAGACAACAGAGTAGAAGGTCTTACAGACCACATCTCTGAGAAATTGAAGCTTAGGGCAGACTGGACTTGCATTAATCAATGCATCCAACAAGAAGGCGAAACTATTGACCGGTATTATGCCAGACTATTAGAATGTTTTAATAACCACTGTGGAATGCAGGTTCCTGAAGATCAAACACAAGATTCCCCATATGAACGGCAGTTAAAGAATGCATTTTTAAAGGGCAGTATTGCACCTATAAGCAGTTTTATTACAAAATACATGGTAGACCATCGTACAAGCAGGTTACAGTCATTATTTGAATATGCTAGGCATGCTGAAAGGCATTTTAATAGCAAAAAGAAAAAGAAAGCTCAAGTATTTTCTGTAGAAAATGGAGCAGACGTTTATGTGGTACAGTCTGGGAAAAAGGGCAAGAAAAACGCACAGGGAAACAAACAATCTGATCAATGATCAGAGGACTTTGAAGAGCGAAAGAAAAGGGGTGAATGTTTTAAATGCGGTAAAAAGGGACACTTGGCAAAGGATTGCAGGAAAAATAAGAAGGCAACCACGGAAGACAAGGAGGGTGAGGACTGACTATATGGTAGTCAGGAATCACTAGAAGGGGATAGTGAAGAAAGGACAAATGAGAATGTGATAGAGGGAGTAGAGGATGTGACAGAAGAGACAGAGGAAGTGCAAGAAGTTAGTGACAATGAAGAAGATGAAATAGTAGACCTAGCTTTATTGAGCTTGGAGCTCTATTTAGCAGACATGAAACCAGAAGTTACACTCTTGGTAGAAGGGAGGGAAGTCAAATTTTTTTGTGACTCAGGGGCATCACAAACCCTGATACATCCCTCCAAACTGCCAGAAAACACAGAGACACCTGATTACATACTGGTTAAAGCAGCTAATGGACAGCTATATCTGGAGCCCCTCTCCCGTAACATTGCAATAACTGATCCAATTTCAGGATTGACGCAAAAAAGCAAAATTGTTGTTTTTGCAAAATGCCCAGTAAACCTCTTGGGCAGAGACCTCATGCAACTATGCAGGGTATGGAAGCACAGTGACAAACTGATACCTTTGCAGTGCAATCGGAGGGTGAAATGCTTTATTGGTACAGCCAGGACATGGTTATGACTGGTCCAGGGACTGTGACCGAAGAATTAATGAATGTAGCCATCAGCAAGTTCCCCTCCCTTGACACTGACAAGCAACACTTGTTGCACTGTACCCTGTATTATAGTAACACACCAGGACCTGATAAGGAATATGAGCAAGAATTGTTTAAAAATCATGCAAACAGATTGATATTGCGTAACCTATACTGGGACACTGAAGGGAACAGTGTAGCCAGATGTTCATTGCTCCAGGAGTTCTTTGCACTTTATAAATCTAATCGATTACCACATGTTAGCTTAACCAAAAACAAAAATATAGAATGGGCAGACCTAGGAGAAAAAGTCACGAGATGGGAGAAACAGACAGAATTGGAATTGTCAGAAAAGGGAATACAAATACAGAAGTTGAATTGGATAACTCAGACCCACTCAGCCGTGCACTTGTGGTCTAGCAAGGACAGCTGATTAGCACTCCTATTAAAGGAGGAAGGGAATGCCTTACAAAATATACCAGAGTGTCTCTGGTCAACAGGAAAATCAGATGTAGGACTTAGTCGTACAGCGGGACCAGTAACTATCACGCCAAAGTCAGCATTTAGACCACAGAAAATATGCTATCCCTTAAGAAAAGATGCAGAGGCAGGGATAAAGCCTATTATAGCAGCCTTACTTAAAGGAGGGATACTAGTAGAATCTCCTGATTCACCATGTAACACATCCTTATTTCCAGTTAAAAAAGCAAATAGAGAATGGCTTATGGTCCAAGATTTACAAGCTGTAAATGATGCAGTAATACCAAGGGCACCAAAGGTGCCAGACCCACACACCCTGTTGAATGATTTAAAACTTCAACAGAAGTATTTTTCCGTGGTAGACATCAGCAATGCGTTCTTTTCAATACAGATACACCCTGATAGCCAGTATTAGTTTGCATTCACATTTCAGGGGAAAAGGTATACATACACGTGACTACCACAGGGGTATTGTGAAAGTCCAACAATATTCTCACAAGAAAGGCCAAGCAACTTGGTGGGATTCACTCCGCCAAGAGGCAGTCAGATTTTACTTTATGTTGATGACATCTTGCTGGCGGCCCCTACCCAGCAAGATTGCAGAGGAGATACCATAGCGCTATTATGATTTTTAGCCGCTGAAGGACATAAGGTAAATAAAAGTAAACTGCAGCTTTGGAAAAAACAAGTCAAATACCTGGGATATGTACTATCCAAGGAAGATAGAACACTAGATGAGGACAGAAAAGTAGCAATTTTGCAAGCACCAAAACCCACTACCAAGAAGGAAATTATGTCCTTCCTGGGTACAACTAATTTTTGCCGGAGCTGGATTCCAAACTATGCTTTGGAATCTGCACCGCTAACTGACCTTATATATAAGAAGCCTATGGCAGCACAGGATTTATTACAATGGACACCAGAAGCAGATTTCTGCTTTCTGTGAACTGAAGCAGTTAATAGCATTCTCATTAGTTCTAGGATTACCAAACTACCATAAACGTTTTTTTTCCAAACTGTAGATTGTAAGCAAGGTTACATGACGTCATTATAAACACAGCAGCATGGGGATAAGCAACACCCCATTACTTACTATTCATCACAACTAGACCCAGTGGCATGGTCATTACCCCACTGTGTACAAGCAGTAGTTGCAGCTGCAATGGCAATACAGGCTTCGGCCTCAGTAGTCTTATTCCACCCTGTAACTTTGAGAGTGCCTCATGCAGTCACAATTATTTTACTACAAGAAAAGGTGGCATATCTTTCCCCTGCTAGTCATCTTTCCTGAATGACTATATTGTTGAGCCAACCTCACATGACAATTGAGTGATGCATGACTTTGAACCCTTCTACTCTGCTCCCAACCCCTGCAGATGGCGCACAACACCGCTGCCTGCAGGTAATTGAGCAAAAGACACTACCTAGAAAATATCTCATGGATGTCCTCTTGGATGATGCAGTTTTTGACACTGAGATTCTAGAAGCAAAACCTTTACCACACAACTTATCTGCACAGGCAGCAGAATTGATTGCCTTGACATGGGCATGTATCTTAGCAAAGGGTAAATGTGTAAACATTTTTACTGACAGCCAGTACGCTTTTTCTACTGTACATGTTTTTGTGCAACAGTGGAAAAATCGAGGAATGATACCATCTACTGGCAAACCTATAAATCATGCACAGTTTAGTTTAGATCTTTTAGAATCTATTCAATTACCTCAGAAGGTAGCCATTTGTAAATGCACAGCTCACACCAAGCAACAAGATAGGATTTCAAAAGGTAATGCGAGAGCTGATACAGCTGCAAAACAAGCAGCCACAGAAGTATTTCTTTTAAATGAGGAACTACAACCCTCTGAGATTTTAGACATAGAAATGTTAAAAACAATGCAGACACTCACTACGCAAGCTGAAAAACAAAGATGGGTAAAACAAGGAGCAATTCTCGAAAAGGGGCTGTACATCTCTAAAGAAGAGAAACCGATACTACCATCTAATTTGTTTAGATATGCAGCTTTGTTGAGCCATGGGCAGTGCCATGTCTCAACAGGGGGGATGGTACAGCTGGTGAACCAAGTGTTCACAACGTACGGATTTACAAACTACTCTAAAAAATTTTGTTTGACGTGTCAAATTTGTAACAAACATCATGCACAAGGGGCGTTAAAGCCCAAGCAAGGGAGTTTCCCTACACCACCATATCCATTTCATACTATCTGTATGGATTTCATAGAAATGAACAAATGTAAAAATAAGAAGTATTGTCTTGTCATTGCAGATATGTTTTCCAGATGGGTGAAAGCCTTTCCAACTAAAAATCCAGATGCAGCCACGGTGGCAAAAGTACTTGTCAAAGAAATCATCCCTAGATTCAGCATTCTGGAAAGGATCTACAGTGACAATGGTACACACTTTGTAAACCAAACCATACAGCAGTTAAGTAAGCATTTTGGTATTTCTTTAAAAAATCATTGTGCATACCATCCGCAATCTGCAGGGCTAGTTGAAAGGCATAATGGTATATTAAAAAACAAATTGAGAAAGTTAATAGCTGAGATAGGAAAGAATTGGTTGTATTGTTTGCCCCTGGCACTGTTGAGCATGAGAACTGTTCTGACTGCAAAAGGATTGACTCCTTTTGAAAAACTATTTGGAAGGGCTTATTATACACCCCAGTGGAAACTTCTCATGTCCTCAGACCAGGAAGCTGATTTTACACTAGCTGAATATATGAAGAAAGCCATGAATTCTAAACATTTGTTGCAGTCAAATTCTGTTTCAGATAGAAAACAAACCGAGACATCAGAAGTGGCAGTGACACCCGGAGTCTGGGTGTGGATAAAAGTCATAAAGAAGAAGAACTGGTCGTCACCAAGGTGGGAAGGTCCATACCAGGTGCTTCTTTCGACACCCACTGCAGTCAAGATAGCAGAGCGAGCTTCGTGAATCCACCTGACACACTGCAAACTAGTTAAAAACTTTGAACTGGACAAAAATCTTACCTCTCCATCGGGGCCCTCAGCACAAAGTCTGGCTACAAAGGGGGGTCAGATCAATAGGACTGATCCGTCTCAACCCCAGTGAAGAAACCATCAGTGCTGAAGGTCCTATTAGGGCAGAGAGTAAGATCACATGTCAAAAGCAAAGATTATGGAATCCATAAAAATCCAAATACACCTACTCGGAAGAGTCAGAGAAAACAGGAATGCAGAACAACCGTTTCCTCAGAAGTATTGCATAATCATCCTGTTGACTGTACTAGTGACAATAATCTTTTTGTCGTGGCCATTCCTTTTCCCAGCCACACAAACTGAACTGAATAAGCGTGGAGAGTTGCACGTAGAGTGGCACCCAAACTTCAACACTTACCAGGCAATCAAATATGTGTATGCTGAGACCTTCAGTGTTTCGAATCGCTGAATTTTCACAGCTTTGCCAACAGCATACGGGTGGTTATTGTTAACTTCAGTCCCCCTAGGAGCCAACAAGACCTGGGAAAACTTAGTCTATGATACATCAGATGTCACATCACAAGATAAAGTAGCATTGCACTTGTCTGTTCGAGAGAAGGGGACTGTGTGTTTTTACAAAAATGATACAGTTCAGGTGGGTTGGAGCAATTGAAATGTGACTGTTCCCTATAGATGCTACAATAAAACTGACAACACAGGTCCCTATTGCAACACAAGCTATGATTCATTTTTTGAACTGATGCATAGGACAACGGATGAAGTAAAACATAATGCTGACCTCTATAAACAACTGATTATAGTTGACAAAAAAATGTTTCATCCAGAGCCAGGACATAGTAAAGTTACTACCAAAGTAGAAGATTGCTACTTTGTATGTGGTAGGAAAGCATATAAGTGGTTACCTGAGAATTGGTCCGGCAGTAGTTATTTGTGGTACCTGGTTCCGGCCATATGACACACAGCAGTTTTACCTCAGGGGAAAATTTGGAATGATCGACAAGAAATCAAGAAGCCTGTCAACCCAGTGGGGCAAATCAATGCAGGCTGGAAAAACCATCATGCTGTGAGCCTAGCGAAAAATGGACTGTCACATATGGACTTGGGTGATACCATCATCTCGTGGGCAGGTGTACTGCCAGCATATGGAGCAACAAAATCAATCTGGGAACTGAGAAAATTGTCTAAACTTCTCGAAATAATGAGCAATGCAACCTTTTCCACTCTAGAATCGGTGACTGATGAACTGACTGCCATGAGAACTGTAGTGCTTCAAAACCGCATGGCTCTTGACTTCACCCTAGTGGCGAGAGGAGGTACTTGCGCTTTAATCCACGAGGAGTGCTGTTCGTATATTCCTGACCACAAACACGAGATAGACAATCACCTTGAGGTAATTCAGCAGGTGTCGGCTATGACCAAGCAGGACCAAATCCATTGACGGACTTTTTCCAGAGATTGTTTGGAGGGTGGGGCAGTATTTTAATGAACATTCTGATTGCCATCTGTGTAGGAATGACCCTGCTGGTAGTATGTGTGTGCTGCTGCATCCCCTGCATGAAAAGAATGATTAAAGACTTTATAGACATGTCAGTTTCAGAAACCTTATACCAAGGTGCTGAACTTGAAGAATTGCTGAAAAATTGAAAATGCTTTCATAAGTTTAAACTGAATGACTCTCTTAACTGCAAATTCTGAATAGGAATAGGTTAGGGGAAGAAAAAAAAAACTGTTTATGCTTATCTTGAAAGTAGAATAAAAGTATTAAAAGGGGGGAAATGTTAGAAAAATATGTATTAATAATATGCATGCTTAATGCATTTGAGGTTTAAAAGGGTTAATACATTTATTCTGTTCACACTGCATGAATCTGCACAGCTATTAGAAACTTAACAAGAAGCATTTGATTTCTGCTAATATCAGCAAATAACAAGAAGTGTTTCATTTCTACTAGTGTCATGAGACTTAACAAAGAGTTATTGATTTTCTGCTTATACCATGAGAAAGTACACAGCTACTAGAAGCTTTGATAAGGAACACAATGGATGCTTGAAAGTATAAACCATAGTCAGCATTACTTGTACCTAAGCTAGAAATGTAACTTGAATCTAGGCAAAATGTAACATATATATTAGAACTGCACAACTGAAGAATTGAAAGTTTGTGGTGGGCTAAAATAAGCCCCAAGGTCAGGTTGTTTTTCTCAAATGTTTTGTAAATCAGCAGTTATTCTCAACTAGTCAGCAATTACCCTAGTAACATTTTCTGTAGAACAATACAGAAAGCTGTGTCTAACTATGTCAGCAATAGAAGTAACATTTCTGTGTGACATGGAAAGAACTGTATAAAAATGTCATACTAATTATTAATGTTCAGACAAACCATTCTGTCAGCATGCTTTGTCTCCTTGCTGCAAGTTAATAAAGGGTGCCTTGCTTGAACCTTACGTGAATTGGTCTTTGGAGTTTTTTCCTTTGACAAATGTAAACTGTTTTGTTTGCCTAATTGGCATCATAATACACCATCTAACTTTAGGCCTTCAGACAGGAGACAAAAAGACAAATACAGGATCTTCAATGCACAGCTGAAATATGGTAACCACATCTATTATGTGTGGCATGTGAATAGCAATCACATGCTTTTACATATATTAACATAGAAAACAACAAAAAATTCTACACTCTTGACAAGCTGCAGCTAGAAATAATAAAAGATAAAAAACAAGGAGCGAGGTCATCAATCACAGATACAATAAACAGATGAAATCCATAAAAGTGTGGTGTATGAAATTTACTGCATCTTTGTAGAAATGTATTTTCTAAATTATTGCTATTCCTATCTTGCATTTTTAATTTGCTAACTTATTAAGAGGTCTTCATACTGATAAATGCTTCTAGAGGGAAATATTTGCTATGTTTTCATGATGGATTCCTAGTAAGTTATCACAGAATGTGAAAATATGCTATCATGTCATAAAAATAAATACTCTTCGATGAGAAGATGGTTTGAAAACATTTCCGCCAAAATCTGTGTGAGGTGGAGACATGCAGATAGATAGGCATATAGACAGGCTAAGAAAATGACAAAGACAGAGATAGAAATAGACATAGACATAGAGACAGAGATGGGGCTAGTCTCTAAAAGATGTCAAGAAAAAGCTATCAAGGAACCTGTAGCAGCTTCTGTAAAGTAACTCAGCAGATGGCATAAATAAGCTCTATCAGGTTGCAGAATCTATACAGATAGAAAAAGCAGTCACCAGACACCACTCCTAAGGGGACAACAGCAAAAGTCTCTTCTCCAAACCAGTCCAGGGGACATCAGGAGATAATGGAAATACTTAATCTGTTTTTTGTGGTGATACTACAGTTGACATTACTGTTACTTTCTAATTCAGAATTAATTTCAACTGACTGACACTCACTGACTGTTGTGACAGGCTTGAATTATACTAGGTCTCCTAGAAAAACACAAAACAAAAAAAAAAACTGTGCCATAACTTTATGATTACTCTAATGGGAAACTCAACGTTATTCATATGTCGCAAGTGCGTAAGTAACTTGTATAGTCCTCTGAATTATACATTAAGCATTACTTTAATGCAGTTGTATTACTTTGAATTATCTATTGTAAAAATATAATGGTTCAAATTGTATCTTTCTCCGGTAAAAAAACATTTCCTTCTGTTAAAATTCTCATATAGGATAATCTTAAGTAATATTAAAATTTGTCATCAGGGTCTCTTCTGTACACTTTCTTGACTATGCCAGCACAGAGAGGGTAAGAGTCATCTAGCTTAAAGTGCATTTATGTGCCTGTACATATGCCTTTGCAGAATATTTCTTGAACTAATAAAAGGTTTAATGCATAATAGGTTTACTGATGTATGATTTGGTAACAAGATAAAAATGAATTGCAGGGTATCAAAGATGTATAACAATGTCACAGTTCCATTTAGATAGGATAAATTCTGCACCAGAGGGAGCAAAGAACACAGTAATCAAATCACATTATTATGTACATAACAACTGATTGCTGAAAAAATAGGTTTTACAGAGAGGGAGACAGATGCAATGTTCAGAAAAATGTTAGAGCTGCTGAAATAGTGGTGGATAATATAATGGCAAATTTCATGACAGTTATTTTAGAAATAAATACTCCATGTCTACTCTGAAATCCTCTTCATCTCTGCAGTATTACAATACAAGCATCATGTGGTAAATATTTAAGTTCCATGTGTGTGTGTGTGTGTGTGTGTGTGTGTGTGTGTGTGTGAGATATTAAATATATGTCTATCTCTCTCTCTCTATATATATATATATATATATATATATATATATATATATATATATATATATATCCAGTGAATCAATAAGTCTATGTGGCAAAACATAGCAGAACAAAGCAGGCAACACATTCTAAAAGTCACAAACACGTTTAATAAAATAATAAAAGGTGAGCGCTTTCACAAATAAAATTGCTTCATCAGACCTTGCAATTTTATTTGTGAAAGTGCTCACCTTTTATTATTTTATTAAAAGCATCTGTGACTTAGAACATGTCGCTTGCTTTGTTATGCTGTGTTTTGCCACATAGACTTATTGATTCACTGGACTTATTGGTTAACCATCGTGGCAGTCTTTCTCTTTGTGGCAACAACTCTCATTTTTTGATATATATATATATATATATATATATATATATATATATATATATATATATATATATATATATATATATATATATATATATATATATATATATATATATATATATATATATATATATATAGCTATTCATAGACTTATATAATGGAGATCAATTATTAATGAATTTCAAATAATCTGATTGATCATAGTTAAATTTTTATGTATATCCCTAGGTATTCCTTGCCATAAGTGAAATGTTTAGACAGATGTCTGGCATGTCTGCTGGCAATGTAGAGCATTTTATACACAGAGAAATACAACATTTATATATGTAGGCACACACACATGCACACAGATGTACAGTCAACATGCTGTACAAAATCACGTGTATGCATGTATGTGCATGTGTGCTTATATGTGCGAGTGTGTGCGTCTACCTGTGTGTGTGTGTGTCTGTGACTAATAACTTACAATGCACATGGTGAGTACATCTTGAAAGGATTTTACCATGTAGAGCTTGTGTTGAGTTACACAAAACAAAAACAGCCAACATCTTTGTAAATGTATCATAACTAAGAGTGCTGTTATTGATGATTCTGTAGATTGACCAAGAATTATAATAATTCAAGATTTGCCATTTTCTTTTTCCATGTCTATTCTATTTTATATCAAAGTAAGAAACATTTGACACAGCAAAATAATGATTGGGGGCTGGCATAATGGTTAAGGTGTATACTTCACAGGCACAAGGTACAGGGTTTCCCCCGGATTCACGAATCCTCCGTGTAAGACTAAATAAGTCTTACTCGGAGACTGCAGTTGAACGGTATGATGTCAGTGTGCCATGAATATTCATGAGGGCACACTGACTCCACTCCAAGTCTAACACAGACCATGCAGGAAAGCAGGGGGCATGTCCGACTGCCGAGCAGTCTAAAGGTCCACGCCCCTGCAAGTGTCTGAAATGTAAAATGTCAACACACAAGAGCGAGTCTGCTCAAATGTCCATGTATCCAACACCACACTCCCTGACATTGTAAACCCCCAGCACAGTTATAAAAAGTAAAACATTACATTTTTTTTTCTAATTCCCGATAGAGCTGCCCGAATTTGCCCGTGTGTGCGTGGGTGTGCCCATTGCTTAGCTGCAGTTAGCAATCTCGACATGGAAGAGCATAATAAGGAATGTTTATGTCAACTATGCCAAATAGCAATAGTGTTGTGGTAGAGCGTTCGCACAAAGAAGAGGCATTCACGGTTCGAGTCCCACCACTTCCCTTCCTATTTTATGCTCTAAATTAGTATATGAAATAATTCCTGACATATATGATTAAAATTTTACAAAAAAACATTGAAATGGCCTATGTATCAGTGAACAAAATGTATATTTATAAAGGAACCTGACATATAATTGCCCGCAGTTGCAACTCTTTACCCAGCGCAATATAGTTGCCTGTAGTTAAGCAGCGCTTTACCTAGCGCAATGTAGTTGACCATAGCTAAATAGCGCTTTACCCAGAACAATCGGTTTGCGCGGAGGTGCGAGCCGAGCCAACCAGCGCACCGTTGGACAACGTGGAGCAACGTAGAGCAAAGTTGCCTAAACACAGCCACACCCCCTAGCCTGCACACTGTGCACCATAATCAAAGTACTGAACCACTAAGCCACAACAACTTAGGATGAACAGCCACTGTTAACATACATATACTTATAAATGGTAGATTAACCATTGCTAAGCAGGTCTGCAGTCAGCCGAGAATTTTCAAAAATGACCAATCACAAAAAAGTGCGGGAAATGCGGCATATTTAAGCCCCATAGGCGGGAATACTCGCCATAACTGATTATAGCTCCAATCTGTAATCAGAATGGCTGGTGCTGGAGAGGGTACATGCTTTAGAGCGCAATGCTGGGGCATCGAGGAGTCGAAATACATGGTTTGGCTCCTTGTCCACTGTCATGAGTCAAGACTCCTGCAGGTCCAGTTCCAAGGGATGGAGTACAAAGCAGAGGCTTGGAACCGGTTAGCTCATGACCTCACCAGTGTCACAGGCGTTCCTCGGACTGGTGAGCAGGTCCGTCACCACCATGCAGACCTGAAGAGACAGAAGCAGGACCTACTGAACCAATGTATACAGGAGGCCCATGGGATGCAAGATGCCTCACAACTGAGTAGGTAGCCATGGAATGCAGTATGTACGACATGCTAATTTATTCTATATAATGGATAAGTATGTTTCAATATCCCTTCATTTACTTCACAGCTGCAGGTGTCCATGCTGCGAATCAGCAAGCCTATGCAGATAGGCTGCTAAGGCTGCGCCACCAGGCAGGTTAGTAATTATTCTGCATGTATTGTTATATAAAATAGGTGAGAGAGCCTGAAAGAAAGTGCTGTAGCCCAATAATACAGCCATAAAATGCCCTGAATAATTCCTTTGCCTGTACTGTTATATAAAATAAGTCAGAGAGCCAGAAAAAGAGTGTAGTAACCCATTAAGAAAGGTAAAATATGTCTGGAATAATATCTCTGCATGTACTGTCATATAAAATACGTGAGCGAGCCCGAAAAAGGGTGTTCTAACCTATTAATAAAGGTATAATATGTCTTTAATATGTCTGCCATATGCACTGTAATATCAAATAAAGGAGAGAGCCTGTGGAAAAGTGTGTAATGTAATTAATAAAGGTATAAAACCTGGAGTGTGTCTGTGTCACTTACTTTGGAATGTTGTTGCACCCTTGCATTATACAAATAGTACTGTTTTAATAAGTGCTGGCAACCCACAGTTGAGCAGTCCCATCTAAAGTGGTTGATGGAAGTGCCAGTAGCTGTGAAGCATATATACAGTCCTCAACAGTCAGTTACTGGCTGGCATGCATAAGTAAATCGGGCACATGAGTAGCTCGTTAATTGTTCCCCAGAAATGTGAGTGTGCTACACGAAATGCAGGGTTCTGTATAAATTTAACTGAAAATGTCATGTGAACACATCCAGATATGTAGATAAAGAAATATAAATAAAATCAATAAATATGTAGCAGTAACATCTGCATCTTGGACAGTTAGTATGTCAGATATAGGTCAGGTATATAATGAACTAGCCAAACCCATTACACAACCTAATGCATGTTGGCAAGTGTAATAATACATGTAGGGGATATACACCTGCAGTCAATAGGAATGTAGTGTAGACTAAAAGTACTTATAAGATGTTAATTGAGGTTTCTTTCTACACCCTACTATATGTGCATAAACAATGCAATTCCACACCTCAATGGCTTTGCGTAATCTCAAAACATTTGTTGGGACATATGTCCTATTGTTCTATAAATATCTGCATTCACTTTGATGCATGTGCCCTGTTCAAACACCACAATCATAGTGGCCTGTTGCCACCAATCATCCCTGCATGCTGTTGGAATGTCCACTGTCATTCAATATATACATGTGTTATGCTTGCTGTTCAACTATTGGAACCTTGGTGTGTTGGGTTAATGGGAATATTACTGCATGTTGTTACAACTAATTTGGAATGCTGTTGTTTATGTTGTAATTAAACACACCTAATCACAGAACGTATGGGAAGGCCGGTCCCAGCGGACTCACCTGTCCCTCCACAGCTGGCGAGTGCACCTGGCACCAGCAGGTCCGGTGCCCAGCCCGGGCTCCCCTCCTCCATTGGTCCTGTGCCACCTTTGGGTGGAAGCGCTGCAGGGGATGTGGCTCGTCTCCCCGTGCAAGCGTGGGTGGAGAAAGGCCACCTGTCACCCTTCAAAGAGTCCAGGCTGTGGTGCATAGGGAGATCCAGTGTTCAGTCACTGATTCCCTACACCAGCTTGAGGCGAGAGTGGTACGTCTCACAGGTGAGTCTGCCCATCCTACGCAGCTCCCAGCACAGCCATCCTTGGGGCTGTGAAGGTGCAGTGGTGACTACCCATGGTGGGGATCTCAGTTCCATTGTTACCATCTGTGGGCTCATGGGCTTGCAATTTCCAAACATCCGTCCCCGTCAATGGTGTTCACCCACCCCATGTGTCATACACCACCCCTGTATGTGTCTTGTTTGTCTTGTCTCTTTACCTCCCCAACCTACCTCCCCAAATATACCTACTTCCTCTACCTCACTTTCCACTCTCACCTGAAAAAAAAAAAAAAAAAAGGGCAATCTGTACCCACAAAAAATTATGCCCCATACATAGCTGCCCATTTCGCACACATGTCCACTGGACATGTAAACTGATAATTATAATTGGCAGTACAACATACTTTATTGTCCTCACCCCCCTCCCAGGGGTGGAAGGTTTCAAATTTCATTCCAAATTTATTGCATATGCACAGCTGTTGCTGGTAAAGAAATGGGCAGCTATGGACCTTCCCTACACCCGTCCTGCACATCCCGAGCTTGTTTTTCTACTGTCTTTCCCTCTTTGTGCCCCCTTTTTCACCACTTTCCTGTCTCCCCATTTACTTTTCTTTCAAAGAAATTAGCGTGGGGGTTAGTGGGAGTAAGCATTTTTAAGCAGTAGTAAGCGGGTTTAAGCGAGTGTGTGCATGTGTGTGCTTAGCTAAGTATTGCTAAGCATCGTGCAGACCCACGCAAACCCGCTTACAACTGCTTAAAAGTGCCTTAGTCACTCTGTATGTCAGGGCCCTTGTTCTGCTCAGCAGCAAAATAAAACACCTCTTTCAGTCTCGAACCCTAGACCTTGGGTGCACTAGACTACATGAAATACCACTAAGCCACAGCAGCTGTACAATAACTTGGTGCTGAAATACATATATCATGCATTACAATGAGTGAATGTAAAGGAAAAATAGGAAGGCCATAATACAAAGCTTGTTCTGTGGATCTTTATCAGCAATTGTTGTGGAATTGCATTACATGAGTGTGATATGAGAAGCAGTCATTCTAGCAGCAAATAAGGTTACAGAGGCACTTTACAACCCCCACACAGTATCATAGCAGAACAAACACTGGCATATCTGATTAGGGCAGAAGCCATACTTCCTAACTGACTACTTTTCAGGGATGTCCCTGATTGTGAAACATATTTTAGCTGTGTCCCTCTGAATCCCTCTGAAAAGTACTGACGTCAGTCAGAAAAGTGGGGTATTACACAATGAATACTGACAATAACAGTAGACACCACTTGTACTTCATAAAAGGAGTACTAATCCATATGCACTGCTTCACTCAAGTCTACATTTACTGTCTCTATTATGTGTAAGGTGTACCTCACTGTTAACTACGTATCCCTGACTCCATGCAAAGATCTTTCTGAGTGTTTCATAGGCCTGGCAGAGGCACAAGCACACAGGCATATCAGCTATTCTGCTGTTACACACTCTGCAAATAGCTTTGGTAGGACTTCCACAAGCATAGCCTTATGTAGGAGTACAACACAGAAATACCAAAGGGTGTAGCCATGTACTGGTAGCAACTGACTGTAACAATGCCATTGTACCAGTGCTGAAAACACCTGAGAGTTGCACAGACAAAGGATAACAGTGTAACATCTGGCTACCATCTGGATAGTTTCACAGTTGGGAACTATGCAGACAGACCACCTGCCTTGATAAACTAACAGGTACCTACCAGTCCTTTAAGTCCAGTAAGATAACATTCACACAATAATACATAATGCTCTATGTATGTCAGCATTTCCCCCCCCCAATTAAAATATACTTTTGTGTTTAGGGTCTACCAAGGATGTAGGTAGGCATACTCAGTACTGGAATTGTCCAGTTGTCCTGAGAACCCTACTAATGTCAGCAATAAAAAACACAAACCTTGCAGAAGTGAGTACATTAATATTCACAGTAAAACAGTTCACAAACAGCTCATGTGCCAAAAGAATACTTCTCAATAACTACTTTTGTATGGCAGTTAATTATATGAGTAGAAAAGAAACTACATAGTCACATAAATGTTGTGTAAGCATTTGTAGGGGTGAGTTAAACTCTACACTGATAGCTCTGTACTGGAAGTGGCAACAGTCAGGTCTGAGTACAACATGTGCATCACTGTCTACACCTCTAGCTTCAGATATAAGAAGTATACCAACCTTCTGACTTACACAACAGTGTCCAGAGCAAACAAGCATGGGCTCCACTCTGGAAATCTGAAAGGGCTATGCCTACATCCCTTAGCAATTTAAACCATTGGGTTGATATGACAGTGAGTGCTGTAATTACCACACAGCAGGCTGTATGCATTTACCAAATGCAGGGCACCAATTGATGCAGAGGGCATCACATGCAGATGTGCAGATACCTATAAAAGTAGACTCTACTTGCTATCCACACATGCAATCATTACATTGCACATGTCAGAGACTATAGAACACCTGGAGAGTAGTGACAAAAAATATTACTTAATAAAGAAATATTTAATTAAGTAAAAATATATATACTTAATTACTAACTAAAAATATTAATTAAGAAAAAAAATACTTAGTTAATAACCAAAAATAAAACTTAAGTAAAAAAAACCTTACTTAATAAAAAAAAAAAAGTTGTCAAACCATACACAGATGGACCTGAAAGTGATAAACAGGTATGTAACAGATATGTAGTCACCGGCAAGTAGTAGATGTTTATGAATAGTACTGTACATACTCTGAAACATGCATATGTGGCAGCAGGAGGTATGTAAGCACTGATGCCATGCATAACTACTGCCATGGACAAATTAGGGTGTAGCTGTGTGCAGTGGGACATAACTGTGACATATGTAGCTCAGCATTATATGTCAAATATGTGATCATGTTATCTCTGTTCTGTACAGTACTGCGTATAATGGCAGTTTGGGGGAGTAGTGCAAACACCTATATAAACTTGGATGTGACAGAGTAAGATATGCATTATAGTCATATAATGTGTAGCTTAGCATTGGCAACTGCTGTACCAGGCTAGTATAGCAATGTAGCATTTGCAGCTATATATACTCCCTGTACTATTATTGTATGTACACATGTGATAACTTTCCATGTTGTAGCAAGGCCCGACAAGTCATCTGTGAGGTGTACGGACTTACAACAGTGTGGACCTTGTGTGTGTATGGCACACACATATGGAGAGATATTTATGTGTCCGATATATTAGCATCTTAACATGTGCATAGAGCCAGGGACATACTGCAACTGTTTGTGAAGGGTGGACATTTATATGTTGGTGCAGGTTGTTATGTGCATATTTATATGTAGGTTGTAGTGTGTGGCAAACAAGACAGCATACAGTGCTGGTATATGACATGTGGTGTTTAAAAGCTGTGGGTATGATTTGTTAGGTTTATAGTCTTCCAGACAAGGGGTCCTGCTAAAAATACATGGGCTGAGAATACCTTCCATGCATTCTGCACAAGACTGTGCAATATCATTACATAACTATATCCCTCTCAACCTTTGCATAATTGATATTCTCACCATGAATGGTGGACTGTATATGTGCCTATATGTATATCTATATGTACACCAATGTATATTCATATGTACGCTCAAGCTCAATGTTGTAAACGTATTGCCATCCCTTTTGTTAAAAACCCTGTACCCATGAACTACTACATAGGTGGTAGTCTACTCAACACCAAAAGTGTGATAAGAGACTACGGGACACAGGTGGACAGTAGTGTCCCTTTTGAAAATTACAGTGCCACACTAGTCATGTAAACTGTGTACAGTCCACATGTCATCAGTAAAGGTGTGTCATCCATGGAAAAAGAGTTCAGTGTTCCACTCTACTCATCAGTCATAACACCCATCATGGAGTACAATGGCCCTGTTGGTATGTACCTCAGAAGACATCCACAGCAACTGTAGACACCAGACACATACCTCACAAAGAGTATTACCAGACTCAGACAGATTCCCTATGCAGTCTGTCTTACAAAACCACAACTACACTGTGTCGCATACCGCCTACCCAGAGGCAACCTCTGCCTAATATACAAAGCTATGCCAAACCCACACGTGTTGGACATGCACCATATAAACAGATTAAAATCCATACAAGCGACACACTGTACTGATCTAAACCTTGTAACGTCAAAAAGCAGAACATGATGGAGTGGTACATTATCATCTCAGACACATACCATACTCTGGAACTAACTACTTATCAATAGCAAATGAAGGTCCTCATTAGCAGTTGTCATTAATTCATTTTTATTTATTTTACATTTGTTAACCGGGATGGTCCGACTGCATACATGTCCTTTTTCAGCGGAGGCCCGGGGAGAAAAGCTCCAACAGAGTTACATTGATAATTAGGTACAGTAAATGAGCTGAAAGAACTTAACAAAAACATAGGCTATTTACATACAAGTACAAGACTGCCATTACTATTTCTGAGATTACTACAAATGTAACATTAATAACATATTAGCAAGGACGGTAGGCAGTATAATGACATAGAGTTAGACAGGATACATATTTCTTTATCACAGTATACAAAGTACTTATCATCTTAGTTAGTTGTTTATGTTTTAGTTAATGGCACAGAGCTAGTCTGGGTTTGAGCAAGGACATAGCCAGTGTGACTTGAAGTGGAGTTTTAGACTATTTTTGAATTGACTTAGAGAAGTTGCAAGCATGATGTTATTTGGGAGAGAGTTCCATATTTTACCAGTGGTGTTGGCAAATAGCGTCACCACCTAGGTTGAGAAATTTAGTTGTTTGGACAAGGAGTCTGTTTGCTGAGCAAGGCAGCTTAGATTGGAGTAGGGAGTCATTAAGTTTTTAGTGCTGGGGTATTCTCAGGTTGTTTAAGGATTTTGAAGGCCTCTATGAGTTGGGACTGGTGAAGAAGGTGTGGGAATTCTATCCATCCAAGCTTTTTCAGGTTAGTACAGTGGTGTGTTCTGTAGGGTAGGCCTGTAACGAACCTGGCAATGTGATTATAGCAGGATGAGAGCTTGGCCAGATCAGATTTGTTAAGGTGAGTGAGGACAGGAGAGGCATATAGTAGGGTAGAGAGAAGGTGTGAATGGGCTGTGGCTGCCCTGGCATTCGGGGTAAGGAAGGCTTTAATTCTATATATGGTCCCAAGTTTCTTGTTGACTGACTTAATGGCTTGGTTGATATGTATATCAAATCTGAGTTTATTGTCAATGTTTACTCCTAATAGCTTTGTATAGGTGTCTGGGGAGATGATGGTCCCATTATTGGATTTTATAGTGAAGTTTTCAGTCGGAGATCTATTGGTTGGGTAGAAGAGAAGTAACTTGGTTTTGTATGGATTTAAGATCAGGAGATGGTTGGCAAGCCAGTTTTCGACTTTGGTAAAGCTATTTTGGGTGGTAGTTAGTAGATTTGCAAGAGAAGCATTGGAACATATTATAGTCGAGTCATCTGCATATTGAATGCAGGTGGCTTCAGGGATGACTGTTTGGATGTCGTTTATGAAGACTGAAAAGAGGAGAGGTCCTAATATGGAACCTTGAGGAACTCCTATGGTATTTGGTAGTAGGCAGGAGAGCTTGTTTTGCCACATTACTGCTTGTTGTCTCCCAGTGAGGTAAGCTTGAAACCAGTCAAGGGCTGGAGTATCTAGATACAGGGTTTTTAAAGTATATAGAAGTAACTGATGGTTTACCATATCGAAGGCTTTTGATAGGTCCAGGAAGAGAGTGGAGGATATTTTTTTATTATTCCGGTTAAGATTAATGTTTTCAGTAAAAGAGAGGAGGGCAGTGGTTGTACTATGATGGGGTCTGAATCCATGTTGAGAGTCTGTGAGTAGTTTATTTTGGGTTAGATAGGGCATTAGTTGGTTGTGCATGCACTTTTCCATAATTTTGGCAAGTGGTGATAGTATGGCTATAGGTCTATAGTTGGATAGTTCTGGGGATGAACCTCCTTTGTGGAGTGGAATAACATAGGATATTTTCCAAATTGAGGGGATTGAGGCCTCAGTTATGGTTCTGTTAATTAGGATTGAGATAGGATAGGCTACGACATCTGCAGCAATTTGCAGGTATTCAGCCGGCAGAAGATCGGCTGAAAGGGTGGTTGGCTTCAGTTTTTTCAAAAGGGATCTGATAAAGGATATGGACACTGGCTGGAAGTTAAAAGAGAGTGGTGAGTCGGATATAGTGTTTATAGAAGTGTGGGGAGGAGAAAGTTGGTTAGCTAATGACTGGATGGTTTATGTGAAGAAAGTATTGAATGGATTGGCTATATCTTCTTGGCTCTTGTCAGATAATGTTCCTGGGGTCGGAGTAGT
Organism: Protopterus annectens; assembly: GCF_019279795.1. NCBI lineage: Eukaryota > Metazoa > Chordata > Ceratodontiformes > Protopteridae > Protopterus > Protopterus annectens. The sequence goes on along the minus strand of NC_056739.1, from coordinate 1,432,581,106 downwards.
GGATTTGCCTGGTTGGAGAAGTTTATTTATGCCTGCCCAGTACTTTTGAGGGTTATTCTGATGTTTATGTTGCAGATTGTAGAAGTAATTTTTCTTATCTAGTATGATGGCTTTTTTAGTCTCATTTCTAAGTTGTTGGAATTTGATATGATCTAGGGGTAGTTTGGTAGTGCGCCATTTATCCCACGCTTTGTCTCTAGTTGTTATTTTGGTTTTGGTGTCTGTTGTTAGCCAGGGTGCTAGTTGAGTTTTAATTCTTATTGAGTGTTTAGGGGCATGCGAGTCAAGTATAGTAAGGAATGAATTGTTAAATGATGACACTGCCTCATCAAGGGGAAGGAACTTTAGTTTTGTCCAGTTACATGATTTGAGTTCAAGTTGAAATTTAGTTGGGTCAAAGTTTTTCTTGGATCTGATAGACCTATAAATAGGTAAGCTTGTACAATTAATTTTGTCTTTCATGATGTATGTGAGCAGGTGATCACTAAGATCATTAGGGAGAGTTTCAGACATATAGTTCTGGGGATGACTGTTGGTGAGTATCCAGTCTAGTATACTCTTTTTTTGGTTATTGTTACCTGTACGTGTGGTAGATGATATTATCTGAGAGAATCCATGTAGGTTAACAGGGATGGGGTTGGACTGTGCTGTGCATTGGTTCCAGTCAATATTAACATTGCCCAGTACAGTGGTTTCTTGAGGGTAGTTGTTGGCTATCCAATGTAGAATGACCTCTAGTGTTTCTACATTGTTCCCAGGGGGAATATAGGTGACAATTAGGTTAATGCCCTTATGATTATTTAGTAGAATTTTTAGAGCTAGTATTTCAGCGTTAGAGACCTGGGGTGGTTGTATAGGGTTAGTTATGATGTTAAGTGTGCTATTATATAAGACGGCTATTCCACTGCCTCTTTTCTTTACTCTATCTGCCCTAAGTATATTGTAACCAGGAGGCAGGATCTCATTGTCTTTGGTTGATGGCCGGAGCCATGTTTCAGATAGACACATTATGTTGGGGAGGTATGTGGCTAGTACAGCATGCAGGCTATGTATCTTATTGTTTAGGCTTCTAATGTTTAAGTGGCATATTAGGAGGGAGTTGACCAGTCGGTGGGAGAGTGGTGGGCTGGTAGGATTTTGAGTTAAGGTTGGGCCTGGATTAGGATGGATGTCCCCATCTTTGGTTATGTTTTTCTTAGATACTAGTAGTCTAATAACTTTGAATAGTAGTTTTAGTTCATATTTGGATATTGGTGTTGATTGGAGTGGTTTTTAGAAGCAAGTGGTTGGAATTTATAATTTTTGGGGTAGTGTAGTAGTGGGCAAGTTCTGCAGTCAGTGGAGGTAGGGGGTCTTGGTTTGGCATTTTGGATAAGAGAAACCTACGAATGTGAGATTTTCATAGCTAGTAAGAAAGTATGGCAGAATTAAGAGTGGTAAGATAAGAGGAAGGAGTTTATAATTATTTATAGACATGTTATATGTCATCAATGGGTGGGTGAATGTGCTTCAGAGGAATAGTAGTGGTTAAACAGTAAAGTGGTGGGGGGGGAGGAAATTGGAGAGGAAGTTGTGTAGGTTGGAGAGGAAGTAGGGGTGTGGCCTAGTGGCTATAAATGTAGATACAGTGGGGGGTGGGATAAGGGGCAGGGAGAGTGAAGTGAGCCCGAGCGTGATGGCTTAAGCAGAGGCTTACCCAGTCCCAGTTTTTGGTCCTATGAGTGGGGTAAATAGTCTGATAGTGTAAGTAAGCAGATTGGAGTACAGGCTTGAAATTCAACATAAACATATACAGTTATAAAATGTCTAATACAATTCAACATAAATAGGCATTTACAGTTGTAAAACACTTACTGGAGAGACACTGAGCCTTCATGGGGCCTGTAGCAGAGTGGATTGTAGTTTTACAAATGGTGCCTGCCACAGGTAATATTTATTAACTCTGGGATTGTCTTAAGGTAATAAACAGGGAAGGGGAGGGGAGAACAGACATCAATGAAATGCCATATATAGCAACCTATTGGCTGTCAGTGATACACACTTTTAATACCACATATCACTGCTCAGCCCACAACTGCCTGACAATGCCTGGCACATACTATATACCAAACCATGTTCTGCACAGCAACAAAGTGAAACCAGTATGTAAGACTATACAACAGTACATGGCACACTGTATGTGACACAATGCACCACCTAGCCACAGGAGGTGTATATGAACCTAATGCATACAGACATTTGTCATACATTGAAATGAATGTAAAGTACAGTTACAGATTGGATGTGAGATAGGAAACACAACCCGGGAATCACCTCTGTGGCTCTGCATGGCAGCGCCACATGAATTTAAATTTCATGGGTGTTGAAGGACAGGGTACCATATGGCTAGGCTTCCATAGGCCCTACGGATAATAACCTATTAGCTACCTAGGACCTGATACACACACACGCATGTACTTGTTGCATTACTTGCTATGTGAGGTTGACTGAGTGTGATGGTGAATGTGTAGGTGAATATGTCACAGTTGTGTATATGTGTGATAGCCTAGTGGGAAACTGTTTATATCATGGTATGTAGTGCTGCAGCTCTGATCCCAGCAAAAGATATGTATGCTATTGCTAGGCATGAAAATCAGTATGGCATACGGTGAGACGTAGTCCCATGGTGTTGACCGGAGTGTGCCATTGTAGGCTAAAGCAGTACATGTATGCTTATTGATTGTTAACACTAGTGAATACAAATCCTGTATGAACTGTAGTACTACCTGAAGCTGTAGGCCTAAACAGCACAGTATGGTGTATATCCACATTGTTTGGAAACACTGTTTTGTTTGTTACCTGTAATCCTCACACATTACATACCTCAGCCATGAGGTTTTGTAGGTGCTGGCACACAGTACTGTATGGTACACAGGTAAAACTCATCTGGGTTGCCATACCTTTGAGTCTTGTAGGTATGTCTGATGTGTGTGTGGGTATGCCTGTAACATGACCTCAGTGGTATGTGTGTCACATAATATAAGTGCATATCTAGCAACATGTATAGTGTAGTACAGTAGTATGCCACCTATAGTGATTAATGTGCACATATGTTACTGAGGGGTTTGCTATCAACAAGTAGCATGGTGTATTGGTAGTACTGTAACTGTACTTTACATTCATTTCAATGTATGACAAATGTCTGTATGCATTAGGTTCATATACACCTCCTGTGGCTAGGTGGTGCATTGTGTCACATACAGTGTGCCATGTACTGTTGTATAGTCTTACATACTGGTTTCACTTTGTTGCTGTGCAGAACATGGTTTGGTATATAGTATGTGCCAGTTATTGTCAGGCAGTTGTGGGCTGAGCAGTGATATGTGGTATTAAAAGTGTGTATCACTGACAGCCAATAGGTTGCTATATATGGCATTTCATTGATGTCTGTACTTTAGAATGCTAAGTGTGCCACATGACTTGCTCACAATTACTGTTTTATTGTCTTCAAGGGACATGTCTCACAATAGAAAACCTGCGTATTCCCCTGAGGAGGAGGAAGTCATCCTAGATGCCCTGATACAACATCACAACCTGCTGTTCTCCAGAACCAGCCAGGACCAGCATGTCTGCACTGCACTGTGGCTGGACGTTGTCTGTCGGGTGAATGATGTAGACATGCATAACTGGACTTATGAGCAGGTATGCCATCACTGCAGTGATTTAATCAGACCTGTCCGGCAGCATGCCTCTGATGTCCACAGACAACAGCTTGCCACAGGTGGTGGTGTAGCAACACATCCACCCCTCCACCAGAGTGGAAGTGCTGCTCCTCAGTGTGGTGGCTCCTGGCCAACCAGTACAACAGACATGTGTGATCATGGAGGCCGGAGTCACCCAGCACATCGACTCAGAGCGTGCAGGTAACATGGCATATCTGTAGACTACTGTTAGCTCAATTGTTAGAACATGCATTTATCAGATGTGTACTGTGTATTCAGAAGATGTGGAGCCTGGTGTCATGCAATACTGATAATTTGGAACATAATCTGTATGCCTGTGACTGTCACCTCTTGTACTACTGTAAAATTGCAAACACACAGCAGCAATGCCATAGTTGTTGACACTGACAAACTGTCTCATATCCTTGTAGGTCCCTCTGGTGTGATAGCAGGACAGCAGACCCATGCTGGTGAGTGTTCTACATTTAATATGGCATATAACATGTGCATGTCATAGGAGAGTTGTAGGCCATATACACATGTAAAACACCTATACATAATGTATGCTCTGCATGTTCTCTGTGGGACTATGCACATCCCAGTAACATGAGTAGCTGCCTCAAACACATGCAATACACAGAGCTTCCCAACCAATTATGATACACTGTAGTGGACATTGTATAGGCAGAGTCAATACACATGCACACAACATACACCACTTTATCATATGCAGTAAGTGTTAATATGATACACATGGCATATGTAGACACCTGCTGTAAGGTCATACTCCAGTATCCCAAATGTCATCAACACAGCACACATACTATACCTGAGGGTACAGGCCTATCATGGGGCAGTGTGACACACTTACACACAAAACATTCATGTTAGGCAATGCTCCCTATTGAACACCTTACAAACCCATGTAACAACTGGCTGTGAAATGGTTAATGTAGCCAAAGTGGTGCAGTTCAGGTACAGCAAGATAGTTGCCAGTGTGGCATACATTAGTGGCCTTGAGTGACCACATGATGCTGCCTGATGATGGCTTATGGTACTACACTACATCCAGTTACAGTAACTACAGTACTACACATAGCATTCATTGCTATACACCTGACAGTTGTGTGCATCTGGCCATAGTATGTATACGTATGAGTGGTGGTGCATAGGACATTGGAAAGCATGTCAGACTTGCACAGCAATGTTGTGTCCATGTACACATTGTGTTCCAGGGTGAGGCCAGTCATTTAACAACACACATGCATCAAAGACATGTATACTGTTTTCAACAAGGACTCTCTACACTCGCACTGCATACTGTTGAGCAACACACATCCTGCATGCTGATACGTGTGATAGGACTCTTTGGCTTGTGATACTGTACTCCACCATCAACCACTAATGAGTATGTTCCATATTGTTGTTGGTGTGTGTGTGTGTCAACTTGACTGAGTAGTGTATTTGTGTGCATGTGTGCATGTGTGCATGTGTGCATGTGTGCATGTGTGCATGTGTGCTAACATCCTGTACAGATGGTAAAGTGTGCTTCCTGTCTCCCTCTCACAGATGCTGAGGTATTGGTGGTTGAGTGCAACAGGGAACCTGAAGTCACTGTCACAAATAGTGGACATGATGATACATGTGTTGTGGCACAGGCAGGTTTGACAGGGTCTGCCGTTGCTCCACCAATCGACAGTACACAGCTTTCCATCCCATCTACGCACACATTCATAATGCCAATACATCCCTCAACACCAATGACCTTAGCTGAGGAACAGCATACAGTAGGCATTGACCAGAATAGTGTGGCATCTATGGCACATGCAACCCCACACAGCAGCCATACCCAGACACCTGGAATAGTACCACATAGGCATATGTCCAGGGGTTCTCGTGGCAGCACTGCTGGTCGTAATGTCCCTGACAGACGTGCCCCCACAGGTCTCACAACCTCAGGTATGTTCTGGGCTGTAATGCAGGCACAGGCACGTATGGAACGGTACACCAGGCAGGGACTAAGGGTGCAGAGGGCTCATAACACCGCTATCAATGACAATATCTGTGACCTTGCCGGTGCCATCCGTAATTACACTGAACTCATTGATAGACAATGGGGGGAGACACTAGGTGTCCTCTGCAATGTAATGTCCATGCGTCAGGACAGTGCTGGACAGCTGAGACATCATCGTGGACATATGCCAGCAACATCATCAGCTGGCAGTCATCGCGGATGACACACAAGTCCCAGCCGCTCCTGTAGGGGCAGTACCAGCATTAGCAATGTTGGGGCTGTCAATAGACCGTCCTAGACGACCACGTGCACATGGCTCTGGCCAGTCCCAGCAGGGACATGGGTCCAGTCGACATTCCTCTGCCTCTGACGATAGTACCCAGTCTGGCTTAGTACTCTATACTGTCCGTGGAACCTCTGCCAGGCACAGGTACTGTGTCCATGGCCGGAGACAGTGATCTGGACAGCCTGGCAGGTACAGTCTGTGGCTGTCCCACAACCTCCCATATTTGGCAGCCACAAGGTGGAACTGTGTGCATGCAGACACACACACATAAACCAAACACCTAGGGCTAACACATACACACACACATTACATCAACACTGACCCATACTGTACTGTTGTCCCTCACACACACACACACACACACACACACACACACACACACACACACACACACACACACACACACACACATACATGTCAACTGGATGGGTCATTGTCAGGCTCTGGCAAACCAATAAAACACCCTGTGCATATGATGAAACTGTGCCACCTCCTGTCATCTGTGACATTGATGCAGGAACAGGCTAACATGGTGCTGATGCACAGGGTGACCTAATAGCAGTGTAGAAATGTTAGCATGTTGTCAACAGTAAAGTGTAATAATATCCTTGTAGGTATATCTGAGCAGGCTTGATGCATTAAAGCTGTGATTATTAATGTAGTATTGTTTAGACCAGTGTTAATTCCAAAAATGTATTGTCTGCCCATGTGCCACTTGGCTGATGTGTGTGGTACTGGCAGCATTTGCTGGTGAGTGGATGGTACGTGTGTGATGTGTGCAGTACAGATTTGCAGGTGTACATTTGTGAACATGGTGGAGGTGCACTGTCTGCATGTACGTACATGTTGGACACATGGGAAGGGTGACAGGCCCTGTATTACACAGTGTTAACACTTCATATTTCCTATTGGTGGCCAGTATGCATTTTACTACACATATGTTACAACTTGGGTACACATGTGTGTATGACATGGTTTGACACTATGCTGTGGGTGATACTGTTAATATCGGTCATTGGTTTGCATTCTGGTAGTATATATAACCTCAACAGCCTGATTTTAACCAACCATTAGATGATGTCTTGACAACTGGCACACAGATGTAGGATAGACAGTAGCATTTGAATACTTCTGGTACTATACTATACCAGTAACCAGTGGTATTGACCACCACACATTCCTGTGACCACTCCTGTTTGGCATGTAGCCATCCTAGGTACAAGCAAACACACTAGGGATATGTCCGCCCACATCTGGTAATGCATACAGTGGCCTACAATGCATTCTCCGGATGAGACAGTTATCCTCCACAAGGGTATCATACAGACAGATACCTGTTGACCAACCCATGCTGCGAAGCTATAAGCCAGCTATAGCATAGTTATCCACATTTACTATACATAGTATCCTGACAGTACCACATTGGTAGCAGCCCACAACATGTAGCAGGGGTACTAATGTGTACATACAGCCACATGTGATATCATCTGTCCTTTGGTATTCACATTTCCAAAGGTATGCTGATGTCCCTCAGTGTATCACATAAGCAATAAGGGGTCTGTATGCATATCCCCAGAGTTGTTGTACACCTATAATGAATGCCCATTATTGACAGACTGTGTTGTGTTTGAATATGTCTGAAATATACCCCAGGCATGAACCCTCACTCACACTATTCTATAGAAACTGTCATGGGCATGTGTGACATAGATGACCTAGGCCACAGATCACTACAATGGCTGGTCTTGTCACATACATACACATGTGACCTAAGGTCTGAGAAGCAGTAGCACAAACTGTCAATGGTAATAGATGTATTCGTGTAGAAAGCAGCCTTTACACCTATGAACTAATAGAGGTCACATGTACATATATGCCTTTGCCACACAGTTACCAATTGAGGTCACATGTACATATATGTATTTGCCTCACAGATACCTGAAGTGTGCAATGCACAAACTGTTGTTTTACTGATATATCATACAGTAGTAAAAGCAATACCCACAACACATTGATCAATAGTGTCACACACACTCAGCAATTGCAGGATTCAAACCTCTACCTAATGATGTTTCGATACTGGAGAAATATGCATTAACATGACATGCTATATGCTTTACTGGGAGTTTTCATTTCCACTGCTATATATGTGGGATACTGACATCATCAGACTTGCCAAAGAAGAATTTACCTCTTTTAATGTGTTTTCCTAGTCTCCACAAAGGGAACTAATCACAAAGGAAACCACACATCTATACCCCCCATACACACACTCAGCTATTGCAAGATTCAAACCCCTACCTAACTATGGTTATAATACTAGAGAGATAAGCATTAACACAACACGTTATATGCTTTAGTAGGAGTTTTCATCTCCACTGCTGTATTTGTGGGATATTGACATCATCAGACTTGCCAAAGAGGAATTTACCTCTTTTTCCCAGTCTCCAAAAAGGGAACTCCTCTCAAAGGAAATCACACATACAAATACACCCCAACTCATCAATTGGAGGATTCAAACTCCTACCTAACTATATAATGATACTAGAGAGATACACATTAACACAATGCACTATATGCTTTACTGGGAAACTCTGTTTCCACTGCTGTATTTGTGACACTGACATCATCAGACCTGCCAAAGTGGAATCCACTTCTTTTAATGTGTTCCTAGTCTCCAAAAAGGGCACTCCTCACAAAGGAAATCACCCACTCACTCTACACTCGCAGGATTCAAATCCCTACCTAACACTGTTATGACACTAGAGAGATACGCATTAACATGACACGCTATATGCTTTACTGGGTGATTGCTTTTCTCCTGCTATATTTGTAGGATGCTGACATCATCAGACTGGACAGGGTAATGTGTGTGCACTTTGTTTTATGCAATCCCAGGAATGAACCATGTGGGTCAGCAGGTGCTAACAGCTTGAACAGGACTCCACAATTCTTAGCTTGTGTGATCTATCTGTGGACAAATTGCCATGCCTTCATATGACAATACATATTTATTCACAGATTGTTGATTTTGTGGATACGACATGTGTCTAGGATGTTGATAAAGGGCTATTCAAAGTCTATGTGGGACGTGTGTAGCTCCTTTCAGCGATGTATGTCCTGGATGGCTGCCTTGCAAACAGTCTAGCAGGTTTGGGAACCATGATCTGCCCATGAACATACCAAAGTTGGTAGTGTTGTGTGTTTGTTGGCTTCCAATAGCTCTGTTTATGACTTCAATCATGATGGACTCCGTGGCCTTGCAGATCAGACTTCATAGGCTTATAGGACTATAGTTCCCATGGTCTGTTGTGCACCAACACTTGTGGGGTGTGCCATATGTTGCTGTAACACATTCAACAGTTTCAGATCCTGTAGAGTGGGTGAGGCTCAACAGACTGTTCAGGTGCAGGGTCTGTTTGTTCTGTAGTTCACTTATGACACATATATGGAAACAATGTAATCCAATTGATGCCATGTTTTCGGCTTTGGGAGGAGCTGTTTACCCATTCTACATGTGATATCTCCTGATATAATGATAGGGCCATTTGTCAGTGGGAGGTGGGTATGTATGTATGGGCCTGTCTGACAGGATGTCGGCACTGTCAGCCAGGTACAGTTGGCCCTGACTCAGGACATATATGAGTGTACATTGCTATTTATGACTTAGCTGAAGGAAGTGTCATGGTTCTGTCTGGACTCCTTTGCAGATAATCTTTCCAAAACACCGACAAACCTGAGCAATAAATCCCTGTTTTACTCTTTTACACACTTAACACCCTACTGATCCTTTTTGATCAGTCAACAGAGTATTTCATCATAATATCCTGGCATGTCCAATGGTCGGTTTCGTGTGTACTCTCCAGTCCAGCTGGTGAATATTGGAATTTTGATGCAATGTTACAACTGCCTTATGTACACAGACAACCATCTCCTCCTCCCAACAAACTCAGATACATGTGAGAGATGCAACTATATAGACAAACAGGAGGCTGAGCTCTCTCCACCCATGACTGGCACAGTCTATCAGGTGGTGAAGGTAACCGCACACACCATAAATCCAGTCTCGCATAGACCTATAGCGACAGCAAGCAAAATACATTACCACACAAAAACGTACTTGGAGGATCTAAATAAAATCTGCCTAAGCAGCAGAGAACTCCAAAGCAGACACTCAAACAACTGCTACCCCACAACAATACCCACATATCACATAGTTCACAAAGTCAGTGTGCCACACAGTCACTGCCCTTAGGGCTAAACAACACACCTAATACACTTGTAATAGGTGACTCTTATTGTCAGACACACTGACGTCCCACTCACCAGGCTGAACAAGGAGAAGGTCACTTTGAGCTGTCTGTCGGGTGTCAGGATCCGCCACATAACACATGCACTCAGGTCACTCCAAAGCAAGTACAAATATGGCTCCATCATTGTCCATGCTGGTGTGAATAACCTCAGACATTCCTCCCTGGACTACATGACAAGAGACATAGAGGAATTCTCTGGTCATGTAGCCCAGACCAGTATGACCCTGACCTTGTGTAGCATCTTACCCTCACCAAGAATAATGCCACAGTATACAGACAAACTGATCAATTTTAACAGTTGGCTAACATATTGGTGTCATTCAAAGGGGATCCAGTGTCTGTCAGCCTGGGATGACATGCTTGACATGCCACATAACTTCGCTATGGACGGCTTGCACCTGTCACCCCTGGACTTTCGAATACTGGCTAATGCCCTTGCCACCCCCATAGTGCCTTTTTAAGCAAGGCTCAAAAGAAAAACCCACCTCCATAGACAATACAAGGTTAGAGAAACTAAGGGTAATGCTGCTCAACACCAGATGTCTAACCCTCAAAATGCATGCACTCAAGACTCTCCTCAGTATGGAGAATGTTGATATCTGTGCAGTAATAGACAACTGGTTCAGGCTCCCAAAAGCACCCCAGCACTACCAGGTTATACTTCATACCATGCTTTTCAGCCACAAGACTCGGACCAACCAATAAAAATAGGGGGAGTATCCATATACATCACAGATACACACACCTCCAGGTTAGTAGCACTACACAAAGCATCGGAGACCATACATGTGCAACTAACAGTGGGCAAAACTGCCTTTCAGTTTGTAGCCTGCTACAGACCATCCTCCCAAACTCAGGAACCCCACTCGGCTTTCCTGGGAACACTGGAGAATGTGAAGGTCTCTCCAAACACCATTATATTGGGTGACTTCAACTACCCAAACATTGACTGGGTATACTACTCATGCCCCAACACCCTCGCCCAATGGTTGCTAGAATTTATAAACTCAAATGCTATAGCATAACTGGTCATCACACCCACAAGAGGGGAAAACATATTGGACCTGATCATCAACAACATGGGGACTCTATGTTCCACACCAGAGGTATACCCCTCATTGGTAAGGTCAGACCATTCATTTGTCTCACTGGACATCCATATCCCATCCCCAGCCCCATCCTAGATAATCATGGTGAAGAACTTCTCAAAAGCAAACATCACACTTTCCAAACCGAGGTGGTATCCTTCAAAGATCCTGGGACAGTGGCAAATACGGCTCAGACTGCTGAATCCTTTACAAACGCATTCTATGGACACCTACTGGAATGCATGGATTGTGCTATCCCAAATAACAACAAGACTCACTCCTCCAAAGGCAGGGGACCTGTCTGGTGGACCCTGGCCATAAATAAGCTATACAACAAAAGGAGGAAGCTACTACATGATAGAGCACAATCCCAAAAAGGGAAGGCATCTCTGATCAGTACTAGCAAGAAGCTACAATCACTCATGAATTCATCTAAGGCCCGCTTCTAAAGGAAAATTGCACCAGACACTAAAGACAATCACAAGGCCTTCTTTAGTTATGTCAGGAACCTGGGTGGCAACTTCCAAATATGCTGTGAGTTACTGCATAATGGCAAAACATACACTGAACCCACAGACATTGCCAACATCCTGGCAAACAGATTCATTGCAAATGTCTCCCCCATCCCCCCTAAAGAACAAATGTCCATCCCAACAGAGTGTAGCCTCCCTGACATCACAGATGAACAGGTGAGTGCTGCTCTCTCCAAAGCAGACAACACAGCATCAATGGGCCTGGACGGTGTCCCGGCCTGCGTCTTACACGAGCTTCATGACTAATGTAACCCTCACATTAAGTCACTGTTCAATATCAGACTTACTACAGGATATGTACCCAAGGAATGGTGTACAGCAACATTGGTCCCGCTCCACAAAGGTGGTGCCACAATGGACCCCGGACACTATCGTCCTATAAGCCTAACTAGCCTGGTCTGCAAAGCTATGGAGCATATCATCATGGAACTCATACACAAAGACATTGGGAACCTACAGCCACTGGATCCTACCCAATTCGGCTTTGTTGTGGGCAGAGCTTGCCTCTTGAACCTGGTCAACTTCTTTAAACAGTTACCAAGTCCATAGATGTAGGGAAGGTAGTCCACACAGCCTACCTGGACCTCGCAAAACCCTTCAACACAATACCCCACTCAGGCATTATACATAAGCTCACCAGCTTCGATATCGACACATATGTCACAAGATGGATTGCTAACTGGATCAGGGATAGCACCCATATGGTCAGTATTGCAGGTGCCATGTCTGACTCTACACCAGTTACATATGGCATCCCACAAGGCTCAGTCCTGGGACCTCTCTTGTTCAGTATATATTTCTCTGACGTACAGGCTAACACAGGAGGAATATGGCTGACCATGTTTGCAGATGACTGCAAACTGGGTGCCATAATCGACTCTCCAGCTGGCACAAGCATCCTCCAAAAGGGTCTCACAGATATGGATAACTGGTGCCAGAGCCATGGCCTACAGCTAAATGCCATTAGATGCATAGTCATCCCATTTGGGAATAACAACATGCCCACACATTACCACATAGGTGGTAATCCATTAAGTACGGTAGGAGTTATTAGGGATTTGGGTACACGAGTAGTTAGTAATCTCGCCTTTGACAATCACATTGCCAAAGTGGTTAGACAGACCTATATAGCCCATCTTATCCCAAAAGGTTTCACATCTAGATCATGTGAGATCATTGTGCCCCTATACTCATCATGCCCATGATTGGATACAATGCCCCATTTGGGATGTACTTTACCCGACACCTGCAGCAACTGTAATGGTCACAAAAGTACCTCACCAAGTAGATCTAGGGACTCACGCAGATGCCCTGCGCAGTTCGGCTAAAGTAACTCCAGCTCTGTTCAGTCGCTTACCGCCTACTCGGATGCAATCTGTGCATGTTGTTTAAAGCCATGTCCAACCCAGAATTAATGGACATGCTCCACCTCAGGATATCCAAATCCCTTAGAGCTACATGCTCCAGGGACATAAACCTCAGCACAGATATTAATAGGACATGCTGGAGGACAGATTCTTATCCCAGAGGCTCCTCTCACTCTGGAATGAGATCCCAGTCCTGCATAGGCAGAGCCCCCCACTGACCACCTACAGGAGACATCTTGATGAGTGGATGGGTGATCGTATGTTTACCCCTGGGATTTATTCTGGGTCCCTGCTAGACAGAGGCACGATAAACTAAACATAAAAGGACTATCTTGTGTGACCTACTATTCACAGGCACAGTCTACTAATCTAACAGGGTTGTGAAAGCCAAACACACTCTGGCTAGGCTTATAAATGTCCTAGGGCAGATAGCCTAGTATCAACCTATGATAATGTTCGGGATGCACATTGTTTATTGATGATACTGATTGCAGGTTTTTTATCTTCTTTGCTTTCCCACTTTCTATGAACAACCTAAGTATCTGCAGAACATATTTGATTATGACAGGGTTCCACTATATTATTTATGTGTCTGTTGTCATATAACTGTGTTCACAAGGTGGATTGGTGAATAGTGAGAGGTTCCTGGGTTAACACATGCAACTGCCGGATATGTGTGGCCCACTGCTGTACTCAGACATGACCTAAGTGTGTGAACATGCCAAGTTTGGCCTTTCAGTGTTTTGTTGCCTGCCATTTGTCTCATTTATTCAAGTGTGTGAGCATGCCCAGTGTGACCTTTCAGTATGTTACTGTCTGAGGTCCACTACATTTGTTGATGTGTGTAAACATGACCAATATTAACATTTATACTATATGCGTTTTGAAAATCAGGTTCTATTCTTACTGCAGGGCTCACCTTTGTGTCATAAGTCGACAGGGATTATGCTGTGCCTGCAGGGTTTCCATGAGATACTTTGCATAGACTTATCAACATTTCTTCATACAGGCTGACCACTGAAATGCTGTCATGGTTTAGTGGTTCAGTACTATGACTATAGCGCACAGTATTCTGAGTTCGAGGCCTGTCACTGCTTTATATTTTCATACTGAGCAGACCAGACTGCTTAAGGGCCAGTAGAGCAAATATGAGCATGTTGGCTTTTGTCCAGCTATGTCCAACTTAGACCAAGCTTGTCCAGCATTGCTCAACGTTAACCAGCATTGCTGAACGTTTCCCAATATTGCTCAACATTGACCACGGTTGTGCTAGTTAGTGTGTGCAATTTTGTTTACATATACTAAATGGTGGTAAAAGCTGTTTAGCACTGCTTTATATTGCTTAACACATGGCAATCATGCCTCAGGTGGTGCTGCAGGGCTGCCTATGTTGGATGCACATACAACACTCCCTATCCATGTTTGAAAACAGGTAGTGTCAAGTTAGGCATCCCTTTTACTATATGTGCATGTCAGATAGAGGTATCATTTCCAGGGTTCCTACTGAGCCAGTGTATGTGCTATGCGTTGCTGCTTTGCCAAGGCCAAAGCATACTGGGCATGCCTCCTTCTGCCTACTGGGGAAGGTCATGTTGTTCCTCCTCCGAGTCATGCTCTGCCTGTGATGGCCTTGGCAATGGTGGGGGGCTTTTTGGCTCGGGCCTATGCTGCTCCTGCTGCAGCTGTTTTCGCACGATAATATTATGCAGCATAGCACATGCCATGACAATTTGGATACATGTAGTTGGTGAGTACTGCAAGGCTCCACCAGTTGTGTCCAGGCACCGAAACTGTGACTTGAGCAGCCCAAACACACACTCGATTACATTTTGTGTTTGTGCGTGTGCCTCATTATGGCGCTCCTGTTCAGGTGTGTGTGCGTTTCTGATGGGTGTCATCAGCCATGGCTCCAGTGCATAGCCAGCATCCCCCACTAGGTGACCATGAGGGATGTTCCCACTGGCCAATGTCTGGTACAGCTGTGTCAGATGCCAGATATGGGAATCCTGGTAGCTTGCAGGGCAGCCAGCACACACATTCAGTATTATGCCCTGGGCATCACACATAACCTGGCAGTTGATAGAGGGGAAGCCCTTGCAGTTAAAGTAGAACCTGCCCAGCTCACCAGCTGGTGCTTTGATGCATATGTGCGTGCAGTCTATTGCACCCACTACCTCAGGGTATTCTGCTATTTGCTGGAAGAGATGCATATTGCTGGCCAATACCTCATGGGAATTGGGGAAATATACATGATCAGCGACGTGTGCTGACATGGCATCCAGGAACTGGTGCAGTACCCTGGATGCTGATGCCTGTGATATCCCCATCATATCACCAGTTGGTCTCTAGAAGGTACCTGTTGCTAATATTCTTAGGCCAACACATACCTTGGTTTCCACTGGGATGAGTTCCCCTCTGTTGGTTCTGTGTGTGAGGCGTGGCCTGCACAGCTCAACAATTTGCTGCATGAGGTCTCTGTTCACTCTATAGCGCTCCACTATCTCCAGCTCATGTAGCCCCTGATAGGTTACCCTGGGCCTGTATACTCTTCTCCGTCTCCTCACTGTGGGTTGTCCAGCAGCATTTGCATTGTCACCACCCTCAGCATGTTGCATTTGTCACCTTATAACAGCAATGGCAGCCCCTAACATTTCTTTGTCTCAGTAAAGCTTTTTCAGGTTTCACTTCTATTAGCTTACTGCAGTGTTGCAGTGTCTCTGAGAGAAACATAGTGGAATGTTGTTTGCAGAGTTTTAAGTGCTGGGCTGGGCTAGTGTACTGCCTGTGTAATTGCCTGATTCTGATTGTTTTCACCTGCTAGATCTGCTAGTACTCCCTGGTTAACTTCCTACTATTTGTTGTGCTTCCTTTTCCCTTTCTGTTTCCTCAGGGGGCAGCGCCATGCACACAAGCGCAAACACGCTCACACCAGCTCACACGCACGCACACATGCTTACATGGACTAAAACTTGCTTATTCTTGCTAAAACGCATGCACACAGGTGCAAACGCGCTTACACAACTTTAAACAACCTTAGACATGCTTACTCCAGCTTAAATGCTTGCACACAGGCACACAGTCTTACTCGGATGTATGGGTGCACACCCGCCTGCAAACACATTGCAATCACTTCTGCAAGAAACTTTAGTGTTATCCACGGCATACACCTTCAATTTCTTGCCTTTAGCTAGGGTACCTGTTGACACACCTCTTCCAGTGATGAGTAACTGACAGCAAACACATGGCACTATGATCCAATGAGCTTCACTTCTTTCATACATACCCCCCTCATGATGTCACCTATCTTCTACTCTGATACTCCCTTTATCCTACTCCTACACTCCACTGACTGTGCTCATTTGCTATGTAAACTTGGGATTCACTATCCTTACCCTCATTTGCATAGGACTGCCTACTAATGCTTGATTACATCTCTTAGACTGAGCTTCCCTCCTTAGCAATCTCTAGTCGGTAGCCATGTTGTCTTCGACCTGCCATTCCCTTGCATTGTAAATTAAGAATTACAATAAAATCCATATTTGTGGATTTTAATTATTGGTTTTCTGGTTTTTAGAGTGCAGCACGTTTGCACGGTGCTGCGCTATGCTTAAACTTCGGAGATCGGGATAAAAAAAAATATTTTATTTTTATTTTGCATCGGTGAACATTGTCAATGGTGATATATTTGGCCATTGGCATGCTTCCTCAACTGGATGCATCCTTTCTTTGGAGCTGTCACAGCTCCGTTTTGCTATTTGCAGAACGGTACTCAGTTGTCAACGGAGTACATTTCTGCAAATAACACTACTCTTACTCGGGCAGGTTTGGATTTCCTGGATCGCAAATTTACCTCATTTGCATAGCTTTTGCCTGCAATTGAGGTAATTTGCATATCGTAGCCCTGTCTGTGTTAGAGACATTTTAGGAGCTCTGTTGCATGCCCTACCGGCTGTTCATGGATTGCTTGGCGGACATGTTGGCTGCATGGAGTCTTACTCTACTCTTAGACTCCGTGCAAGCCTTCATGAATCCAGCCCTTTGTTTTTCACTTTGTGAAACATGGCTTATAAGGCCTCATGGGATTGTTAGCTTAGTAATTACCTGTAAACATAATAAAGCAAGTTTTCCATTTGAAATACATTATCGTTGTCTAAGTGTATTATATCCAAAAAATAAACACTAAACTATTGGTGGAAGTTCCATAACATTAATAGATTTAGTCATTATACAGACTAAAATGCAATGTGATTTTGATCCATATTACAAACTAATGATCAGTAGACTTTAATTAGAAACTTGTTGAATGGTTAACCTAATTTCCCAAAATTAATGCTTTAGTCATTTCACAAATTAAATTATTAGCATTTTCTTCCAAATTAGGATAATGTTAGGGTAGAAAAAATTAGTTCTCCATTCCAAGAAAAGCATCTGTACCTAACATATAATTTATTTCAGGTTTTTCCCACCATTTTGCTATATTTATTTATTTATTTGCATTTGTTTACCGGGAAATTAAGACTGGACGCAGGTCCTTTTTCAGCGGATGCCCGGGGAGAAAAGATCTACATCATGTACATGATAAATAGAGATACAAAGCTGCAGCAATAGTAAACAACATTACAGGTTGTTGGCTTTAATAGAATAACAAGATATTGATTATCAACAGTATTTACAGTAAATGTTGCAAGTTAAGATAGTTTCTTGTCATTTATAATATTAGTAAGAAAGTTGTCTGACAAGATTTTAAAGTATGTAAAGACAACTAGCTTTTTCTTACTGTGGTTAGTAGTGGTGGTAGTATAGTTGGGTTAAATGTCTAGGTGTGGGGGGGTAAGGATGGGGGTGTTAGTATGGATTAGAAAAAGGATAAAGCCATGGGCTTATGTACCACCTATGAAACTGTGATCCAACATGACCACAGCCATACCAACAACTTTGTCTCAGGATTAATTTATTTTGTTCAGCCTGAATGTAATAGGCATGATCGTTGGACTATATTGTGATGTGTAACAATATTTCTAGCACATTTAAGGATCATAATTTCCTTTCCTAAACATGCATTGTTTACTGGGAATAATGGCACTTTGAATTTATGCAGCTCTTTGTGTTTATCTGGCATTTCATGCTTAGTAATTAGAATTACTTGATCTTAGAATCTGGAAAACATTTATTAGTTCACAAAGATGCAAATGCTTTCAGTTCCTGTTGTGTCTGTGTGATAGGTAATCTCTTTATTTCTTTTATCAGAACATTAAAGCACATTTAATGTAATCACGTTCAGTTAAGTTTATCCAAAACAGATTTTTTTCATTATTTACAGAAAATATCTATTAAGTAAGTTGTAATAATATTTACATGGCATATAATTCTTTTGGAATAGGTATAATTTTACCTGGTAAGGCTCAAATCCGGTACTTTATATAGTCTCACATGTTTTAAACAAGATATGGAGTCAGCTGTGATTTAGAATTCCACTAGAACTCAGCAGGAATACAATCAGGGAGCCCAATTATTTTTAGTTTTTGTGACTGAACTGCTGATCATATCTGCAGTTAGCATAAAGTCAGCAAATTCAACTATATTTAAATTAATATGATATAGAATTGCTGCTATACCATCATTCTAATAATTTTCTGTATCATAAAACTTACTGAAAAAAATTAAAAATGTTCTAACAATGACACTAGTATTTGAATAAAAATAACTATTCTTAATAGATAAAGGAAATAGAGGTCTTCTGTTTATTTGAATCACTATTTTTTTCACAAGAATAATTATTTTACTTAATTATAATAAACTAAAGATTGCTACACTGAATACAGGTCCACTGACAGAACACATCTTGGAAGTTGATGACATGATGGTAAGGAGGAGAATGGACATCCTGTGCAGCCCAGAGATGTGATGTAAGGGCAATGCAGCAAAGGCACCAGGTTTGGAATCCAGAGTCTACTGCTCAGAAGAAAACAGACAGAAATGGGGTGGATACTGTGGTGAGAGAAGTCTTTTAATAGCAATACAGGATGTTGTCAGAATTAGTGGCAGACTCTTTACAATTAGACTCAAGTATAAATAAAGGTTAATATTCGTAATCTTAGCCTATGTACCACAGCAAGCGTCTATATCAGTTGAGCGAAAACCCCTTTATGCGAATACCTAAACATCGAACCCTATACCTTGAACCGCGAAAATCCCAAATACACTAAACCGCAAAAAATAAAATATAGAACTATCATAGTCGGCCAACCCCACCACCCGCTACTTACTACCTACCCAAACAAAATAAATAAACCACATACATACACTAACCAAACCCTACAGACATACACCCAAACAATATAAATAATCCACATACATACATTTAACAAAACCCTACTTCCAACACTGCACTAAACCCGACATACTCAACTATCTATGCACTATCCTTAATCCCTCCCTAACCCTAAGGTCCATAACTACCGCACACTTCCCCTACAGACATACACCCAAACAAAATAAATAACACACATACATACACTTAAAAAAAACCTACATCTAATACTATACTAAATCTTACATACGTTACCTATCTGTGCACTTACCTTAACCGAAATCCTAACCCTAAAGTCCTGTCTATCGCACACTTACCTTACGGAGCTATACTGCAGATGGGCCAGCCAAAACAAATCGAAATTTCGGAATTCGCAGTTTTGGAAGTTCGAGGTTTACGTACTTCGCGCAATGTGGTTCGACGTATTCGTATTTGCGTGAAGGGGGTTTTGCTCAACTGACATAGACCCTCACAGCAAGGTTGTAATAAAGAGAAAAGAGTGCATTCAGGCAGCAATCTCAGTACCTACAAGATAAAGATGGAAAATGCGAATTGGTAGTTGATAATAATGGACCTGAACCCTCATATCAGGACAGACAGAACAGGATGCAAAGAATGCCTGAGTCTACATGGGTGTGGCAACATGAATAAATAGGGAGAGACCATTCTAGACTTTTGTGGGGAAAACTGATTGATGTTGGCCAATACATGGTTCACCAAGAGAGAAAGAAATTAGATTAAATACAAAGTGGTTAGCATGCAACTCAGGTAGCCTTCCTCCTAGTGAGGAAAGGACAATGGGGATAGAATAAGAGATTGCAAGGTCATCCATTGTGAAACAGTTGGATAGCAGCATAAACCACCTGTGATTACAATCATCTGCAAACAGTGTTTAGAGAAGGCTATAAAATGAACAAATAGAGGAAATCAGAAGAAGGTAAAAACTGAAATAAAATGGAAAATAGCAGAACAGTTTATCAGCTTCATTTACCCTGGGGGGATTATTGAGAAGAAGGGAAATCTGAATGAGAAGGCCAAAGCTAGAATCAGAGGTGCTGCAGTCAATTAGCACAGAGAAGCAGGGATAATGTAAGACAGAAGAATGCCAAAGAAGCTGAAAAGCAGAGTGTACAAAACAGTGATCTAACCATTACATCTGTTCAAGGAAAAAAAAATGCACAGTAAAGGCAAAACAGTTGAGGAAGCTGGAGATGATGGAGATGAACTGTTTAAGACTGGTGGTAGGATGCACATTGTGGGACAGATGAAGAAATGAGGATATCAGAGCAAAAGCCAAAGTAGCTCCAATTACAAGGAAAGTCAAAGAAATAGATTATAATGGCTTTTAATAATAATACAAAAACAACTGAAATTCACAACAATCTAAACAACATATCATAAACCCTCTTTCCCACTGTTCTCCAGCTATTAACTATGTAATATTATAATGATGAGTGTGAATAAGATCCCATTCAAAACAGACAAAAAATTCAAAGAATATTGTCCAGTAATTCTAAAAGGTTTAACAAGATTAACCATTTCTCTGCATTAGCTCTGTGCCAATTAAAAAAAAATAATCTCGATAGGGATATAAGGGGAACACACACATTTTTTCCATTCAGATGCCAGTTAAATTTTAATAATTTCCTCTACAGACCAAAATATGGACTTTAATTTACTACCTTTATCATTCTTTTCCCAACTTACCCTAATCCAAAATCACCAACTATTATGTGGGACACAGATATATACCTTTCTCATCCACTCCCTCCAACTTCCCCAATATACGTTTGCCCTAAATCAGTACCAAAACATACACAAAACCCTACCTTCCTCTTTATCGCACATGCCTCCCATCACCAAGCAACTTCCTAGGGATTTGATACTGATGATATTGAAGGTTTATCTGGTGGCCTGTTAGCCTAGGCTACATACCTAATTTATTTTGTACAAACATTCCCATTCACCTTTCATCAACTTCACCATTTTCCATTCCTTCCAACCTTCTTTTTTCCCCACTTATTAATGCTAATCCCTTCTTTTTCCTGGGAATTTAACTGTGAATTCCTATAAATAACAACTGTTCTACCTTTCATAATCCCCTGCCACTTCTTCTGCAGTGAAAATGCACCACTCTTTCCACTTTATTACATCTTTCTCTTCCAAATTATTTTCAGCTGTTAAAAATCAAACAATCTCCTAACTGAACTCCAAAATCTGTTTGATTCTTCAAGTATTTTCATTTTTCCTGCTCTTAACCCACATCTCACCTGCACCTACTAATTCCCAACACTTCCCACTCTCTTTGCTTACTTTTAACAGTGATATTTAAAACATGCAGATGGTCCCAAATTAGTCTCTGCTGACCCTCTCCCCAGACCTTACTGTATGAAACTATTGCCGCTCTTCTTCATACTTGTAACTATTTACTTGAAAACAACTAACATCCTTACCTCTTTCATAACTTTTCCTTATCATCTGAACTTCTATAAAATATAAAAAACTGAGACATATTACATGTCAATGTGTATTTAACAATATCAGGGTACCCTGACCCACATTAGATGGAGTCTGACCATTCAAATATAATGACCTCCAAATCAGACTTGGTTACATAGCCTCATTCAAAAAACCTGAATTACAGATCACTCTTGGCAACATCCCACTGTTGGAACATTCCTTAAAATATATAGAATATGAGGCAAAACCTTCATAATTAACTGCTTTTTTCCTACACAATATATTAGTAACCAATGAAGCCTCACAACTCATTCTTTACTGAGCTTCTTCCTGATGTTATAAATTCGACTCCTTCATTGAATTTATCCAAACAACAATTGCATAGTTGTTTATTGCATTGTAAGCCAGAAACAAAACTAAACTCTTAAATCTTCTGAGAATAATTTGGCAAATTACAGTCTACTGTTCTTCAATAAATCATCCGCAAATATAAAAATAAACAAACAAAAAAAAAATAAAAAACAATAATTTTCCACTAATCTAATTCTGAGGAACTTGATAACCTTACACACCAACTCTTCTTCAATAAAAATAAAGGATAGCTCTTGGGAGAATATATATCCTTGTCTCATACCTCATTCTGTCTCTCCATTATCTCAAAGACCTCCAGTCCCTTTATCCCTAAAATGAATGATGATCATGCAGCTATTCTCATTATCTAAACTCCCATCCCAAACGTCCTCTTTCTAAACACTCATACATAAACTACCAAGGCACTGAATTATATGTCTTCATAATAAGAATTAAAATAAAACCTGCATCCTCACTCATCCTCCATTGCTTATCAATGAAGGCCTCTAACTTCCACAATTCTCAGAATACTTCTTCCTGTAACAAAACATTCTTGACCATTTTCTGTTATAGGCTCATAGGTTCATAAGTGTGTACTAGGCTAATGGCCCTGGAGCCTTTACAAGCCTAGCCCATAGTATTACTCTGGCATTGTGCCACCCGACCTTAGTTCCCAGTGCCTCTGTCCAGTAGAGCCACTGGAGTGATTCCCGGGGTGAATTTTTTATTTCCCATCCACTCATCAAGATTTTGTCTTGAAGAGGGCCAATGATGTGCTCTGTTTGGCATGTATGCAAAGTCTATTCCATAGTATGGGCAGTCTCTGGGTTATGAACCTGTCCCTCCATCTTGTTCTGTTGATTCTGGTAATGAGGTTGAGGTCTCTGCAGCATGTGGTGCAGAAGGATTGGGATTTCTTTAGATGTAGCATTTCTAACAGAGCTGGGTCAGAAATGGCGTTGTAAGTCAAGCAGAGATCACCTCTAAGTATACGATATGAGACAGAGAATAGTTGGAGTTTTTTGAGTCTGTCCATATAGGATAAGTGTCTAAGGTCTAGGATTTGTGAGGTACTTTTGTGGCCTCTTCAGTTGTTACAGGGGTCTAGTGAGGTACATGCCAAATGGGGCATTGTACTCGATGATTGGCCTAGGAAGAGTAGAGAGCGACAGTGACCTCTTTTTTCCTGGATGTAAAACCATTAGTAATGAGATGTGCAACATAGAAGGACTTTCTGACCGCAGTGGCAATGGAGTGGTCAAAAAAGAAGCTGCTGTCAATCTGTGCTCCTAGATCTCTTATAACTCCTTCTCTGTTCAGGGGACTACCATTGATGTGGTAATTCATGAGAACTGGGTTTTTCCAAAGGGGATGATGATACAGTTTTTGGCATTGAGCTTAAGGCCATGGTTCTCACACTAGTCATTGGTCTCGGTGAGGCCTTTCTGTAGGATGTCAACATCACTTGGGGAGTTAATAATTGCTCCCAACTTGCAGTCCTCTGCAAACTTTGTCAGCCAGAGTCCCTTCGTGCTGGCCTGGACTTCAGAGAAGTAGATACCAAACAGAAGAGGACCCAGGACCGAACCCTGGGTGGGACTCCACTCATGACTGGTTGGTAGTCTGACTTAGAGTCAGCTACTTTCACACTGTGGGTTCTATCTGTAAGCCAGTTTGCAACCCACCTAGTGATATAGTGGTTGATACCAAGCTTAGTGAGTTTTTCTATGATTCCTGAGTGAGGAATGGTATCTAAGGCTTTGGCCAGATCAAGGTAGGCTGTATGAACTACATTGCCTTCATCCACAGCTCTGGTGACTGACTCAAAGAAGTCAACCAGGTTGAGCAGGCATGATCTACCCTTCACAAAACCAAACTGTGTGGGAACCAGAGTTTGGAGATTCCAATTATCTTTGTTTATTAGGTCCATGATGATGCATTCCATAGCTTTGCATATCAGACTAATGGGGCAATAGTTCCCAGGGTCTGTAGTCGCTCCTCCTTTGTGGAGAGGGATAACTATAGCAGTGCGACATTCAGTAGGGACAAAGCCAGATGTGAGGCTGTGAATGAACAGGGCACACAAGTGAGGTGCCAGTTCACTCTGTAGTTCATGTAGAACACAGCCAGGGATATTGTCAGGTCCCATAAAAGCAGTATTCTTGGCCTTGCACAGTACTGTTTTAACCTGTGCAACAATAATACTGGGTGTCTGGCAATCTACTGGTATTGTGATTGGTCCTTTGGTGGAGGAGAGAGTGGTAAAGTTGGAACTGAATCTGTTGGCCAGTATATTGGCAATATCTGTTGGCTCAGTAAAGGAGGTACCATTGTGCAGTAGCTCAGAGCAAATTTGGGTATTGCCATGGAGATTCTTTACACAACTATAAAAGGCCTTGTGGTTTTCTTTACCATCTGCTGCAATTCTGTTTTCGTAGCTAGCTTTAGAGGATTTGATGAGAGATCTCAATTTTTTGCTGAGGCTGATAAGGGAGTTTTTCCAGTCTTGGGACTTCACCTTATTCCAAATCAGTTTTCACCTTCTGTTGTAGAGTTTGTTTTTTGCAGAGCACCACCAGATTGGCTTCCTTTTTTTGGAGGAGAGCATCTTAGTTCTATTGGCTATGGTGAGATCCAGGCATTTGTTAATGTGTTCATACAGTGCATTGGTGTATAATTCAGTAGTCATGCAACTATTCTCCATTTGCATGGGTGCTGTGAAGTTAGCCACCTCTGTTTTTAGGAGTCCAAAGTTATGGTGGTTACCTTTGCGGGGCAGGTAGGAGGGATGTGGATTTCTAAGGTGATTAGTTTGTGGTCGGATCTAACCAGGGAGGAGTTGACTATTGGTGTAGAGCAACAGTCGCCCATGTTAGCAATGACCAAGTCAAGGATGTTGCTACCAAGTGTATTGGTACACGAGAAGTTTTCAAAGTTAATGGAGGGGTAGTTGAAATTACCCAGTATGAGAGTTTTAGGTTGGACCCTAATATTCTCCAGGATGCTTAGGAACGTGGAGTGTGAGTCTTGGGACATGGTTGGGGATCTTTAGTAGGCTACGACCTGAATCGCTGTCTTACCCAATGTTAGCTGCACCTGAAATATCTCTGATGTGTTATGTTGGGCTACCAGTCTGTAGGTGTGTGCATCCTTTATGAATATGGAAACACCACCACCTTTGGAGCTTCAGTCCAAGTTCTGGGGTAGAAAGGTGTGGAATGAGTTATAGCCTGGTAGTGCATGGGTACTTTCTGCTGTTTTGAACCAGGTCTCTGTTACAGCACAAATGTAGATCAGTATCCGGAAGCCCAGGGGTGACAGATGCAGGCCATCTCTAGCAAAGCATCAAGGTCTGTCAGTCATGTCATCCCAGGCAGACAGATACTGCATCCCCTTAGAATGACACCAGAAACTTAGCCAATTGTTGAAATTGATCATTTTCTGATTGCATTGTGATATCATTCTGGGTGATGGCAGGAGGCTGCTCAGGGCTATGGTCATACCCGCCTGGGTTACATAATCTGAGAGCTCCTCCATGTCTCTTTTCATGTAGTTCAGGGAGGTATGTGTCAGGTCATTCACACCCACATGTATAATGACATAGTCATATTTGAACCTATTGTTGAGGGACCTGAGTGCATGCATTATATGGTGGATCCTGGCACCTGACAGGCAGCTGACTGTTACTTTCTCCTTATTCAACCTAGTGAGTGGGACATCAGTGTGCCTCACTACTGAGTTACCTATAAGTGTGTTGGACATGCTGTTTTGCCTTAGGAGCTTTGCTCGAGTGGCATAGTGTTTAGGGAGTTATGTGTCTCGTGATTAGGGTTGTGTTGTGGTGGTTGAGTGCATTTTTGCCTTTGAGGTCTCTGTTGTTTGTGTAGAATTTTTTTGAGAGCCTCTGCAAAAATGGGTGCATGATTTGTGTTTTTATGTGAAGGCAGCGCTGGTGTGTGTTCTGGAGGGGTATGTGTTCCATGTGGTGTGGTGCAAGTGTTGACCTTCTCCTCTTGACAAGCTATTCTGGTCTTGGTTGGAGAGTGAGTGGCTTCCAATTTGGATATATAAGTGCATCTCTTGCAAGTCCGAGTGTTAGAAGGTAAGAGGAGAGGGTTGTCAGTGTACATGAGGCAGTTGCTACATTGCCTCAGAATGCCCAAGTTCACCAGGTTAATAGGAGACAGCACAGGGAAATGACCTTTAGACATGGCTGGAGGAGTGGCATTAATAATAAGTACTGGAGCTGTTTTCTTGTAGAACTTTAGTGCTGGTAGGACTTTTGAGTGCTACAATAACTGCTACAAGAAGTCTGGTAAAGTGCTAGACTAATAAGCTAGTAAAAGTGTAGGAGAGGACAGAACTAGCAGATCTAAGGGAAAAATTGAAGCACAGACTTTTTGGCACCGCTCAGAATCTTACAAATAGTCCTGGATACAGAAAATCTGTATCTGGACTAGACTAGTTACAGGAAAGGTGGGAAATAAGCGCAAACATGGCTTTTAAACCAGAAAGTTGAAAGAGATGGAAAAAATGCCCATTGGCCAATAAACTACAATTTCTGGGCCAGAAAACACTCCTCTGTGGTAGATGGGCTACCTAGTGTTTACCACTCCCACTGATAAGCTAGAAGGCTTCCCTCCAACACAGAAAGGCTTAGGGGGCTCAGAAGCTTACAAACAGTCCTGGATACAGCAAATCTGTATCTGGACTAAACTAGTTACAGGAAAGGCAGGAAACTAGTGCAAATGCAGGCTTTTAAACCAGAAAGTTAAAAGAGATGGAAAAAAACTGCACAAACGGACAATACACTACAATTTCTGGGCCAGAAACCACTCCTCCTGTGGTAGATAGGCTACCTCGTGATTACCACTCCCACTGACAAGCTCGAAGGCTTCCCTCCAGCATAGGAAGGCTTGGGGGCTCAGAAGCTTACAAACAGTCGTGGATACAGCAAGTCTGTATCTGAACTAGACTAGTTAAGGAAAGGCAGGAAATAAGTGCAAACGTGGGCTTTTAAATTAGAAAGTTGAAAGAGATGGAGAAACTGCCCAAATGGCTAATAAATTACAATTTCTGGGCCTGAAACCACTCCATGTGTAGTAGACAGGCTACCTAGTGCTTACCACTCCCACTGATAAGCTAGAAGGCTTCCCTCCAACACAGAAAAGTTTGAGGGGGGTGGGCTCAAAATCTTACAAACAGTCCTGGATACAGCAAATCTATAGCTGGACTAGACTAGTTACAGGAAAGGCAAAAAACAAGCTTGGAAAAAAAAAAAAAAATATATATATATATATATATATATATATATATATATATATATATATGTATATATATATTTTTTTTTAGTAAATTAGAAAGGGGGAACAGAAGATAATTCAAGGTTAAGCGCTTAAGTGGGTTGGCTTTCTCAAAAGTTATCTCTGTATTAGAATGAGCTAATGACATTAGCAAAAACACTTTAAATGCAATACAAGCTAGCACACTTGAGTGTGTAGCAATATTAAGGCAAATACAGTTTAAATAAATGCAGATAAGTTAAAAATGACAAAAACAAGTGCAGAGAGCAGTAAGTTGTGAAAAATCAAAATGGAGGCACCAAGTGCAGAATAAGACCACTTGAACACTTAAAAGCACACAAAACAGCAAATTAAGGTAAAAAGGTAAAAGACAGTTATATAAGAGCAGCTGAAGAGTACTTCCAAAATTTTGATAAACTTTTTTATATCTACATTAATCAGTGAAATTGGCTTGAACTGTCTGTTCTCCAACACTTGTTAGTGAAATTTTGGCTATGGCATAATCATTGCTTACTTCTTTTCTCTTAACAGCCTCTTATGCTATGTTATCACTATAAAACAAAAATGGTTACATTGCTTTTGATATATCTTTTCACCACTTATGCACTTCTACTGAGAAGCCATCAGTCCCAGCAGCCTTATTAAATTTCATTTTTTTAACTACTGTCCTCACCTCCTCCATACTTATTTCTTACAATTTTAACAGAATATATATCCTTCACACTGGAAACTCCTTTTGTAACTCATTTTTGGCATTGACGATTTGCCCTTGTGGGTGGAAGGTCTTATTTTATGCCAACACCCAATCCATTTCCTTTTTCTACACTGCATCTTCAAATTTACCACTTTACTCAATGTTATTTATTCTGCAATCTTTTGTAAACAATCAGAAACTTCCTCTTCTTTGTGAAGGCATATTATCTCTCCATCCATCTGAAAAGTTTAATACCTAGATACAATAAAAGACATGCCCCGGGATTCATGAAGCTCGGCGAAAGGCCGGCGTTAGGCTTGTGCCAACTGTGTGGCGTGAAGATGGCACAGTAGCGCCAAATGCATATTAATGAAGGCACACTGACGCCACAGACACATACATAGGAAAGGAGCGCAAGTGCATAGGGCGTGTCGAAGTGCCGCATGGAGGCATGGAAATGTCAGCTGTCGATGTGCAACCTAAAATGCTTGCATATAACAATTTGCAAGCAATAGTAATCACATCTGTCAGTGTCCGTGGATACTGAAACATATGCAAAGCATGCAAGACAGTTCCTGCAAACACAAAATGAAGAAGCAAACACAAATACACAGTAGGGAGTAACGGGTCCCTATCCCTCGAACAAATGACATTGAAAACTGTGTGCCTGTAGTCCAATGCAGTGTAGTTAGTTATACCAAGTGGAAGTGAAACTCATCATATGTTAGCGCGCCGCCAATAGGTATGTCCAGCCCAATGGTCAGGGTCACCAGCTGACCCATATTGTGAGGGAGAGTACACAGCTGTGCTGATGTGTCCATAACAAAAAACACGATAAATGTAAATATCTAGCGACAGTAAGACCGAATTATATCCCACAATGCATGTAATAGTCACATACAATAGGTATGTCCGTATTTAACATACCATATGTGACAGGAAATAGAATAAGCATGTAAATGAAACAGAAGGAGCATATAAACTGCTACAACAATAAGGCAACATGTAGCCTGAAAGGAACAGTATATCCGTAGAGTTGACTGTGGGTACGTGTTGTCCAGTACAATCGGATATGTGTCCGGAATATATCCCATCCTGGACATAGGAAAAGGTGGCATCCTACCAATGATTAGAACAGTCAGCCAAAATCCGCACATCTGTGGTCCAAGCCGTACTTGTCAGGATGCATCACAGTTGAATGGGTATTACCCGTGTATACCAACCATGTCATAAAAGTTCAGTATGGGCGTGTACCTATGTGCGTGAGGTATAGCATGTGGAAGGTCAAACATGGCAGGGTAGTCCACACAACCATACAGGCACCTGACATATTTAGGGTATGCAATGTGTTACCTTGACCGTGTCATGGGCCATCAACCAAAGCAGTGATGGATGGAGTGTCAGGAATATGTGTGTGGGGGGGATGGGTAATGGTATAATCCTCTAAGGCAAGACTGTGTCGTATGCAGAATAGGTGAACTGGAGGTGTATGAGGGAGCAGCAGGTGAAGCATAAAGAAACACAAACAACATGTATACACATCTGCAATACAACCAGACAGGCCATACTGTAGAACACAATCCCACAAACATATGAATATTAAAATGTGCGATACAAATGTACAGAAATGTCACCAGCACTTACCCACAGATTAGTCCTGAAAGAACTGGCCATATCAAATGCAACACACCTGCATGCATAATGGACTACCCAGCATCCCCTCCACAGCACACAACCCATACCCATACCTGAACATTCACCAAATCCAGCCATACTTGGCCTACTAGTTTGGCACAGCCACATCTACACATAGTGACCACTACACATATGTAGTAGGTAGTGTCACCCTAGGCAGTTTCAGTATTGCAAACTATGTATCCCTTGCATGTAAAACCCCCAGCACATTTTCGTAATGCCAGAAGAATGGTTGGTATCGGTCTTGTTATTCGGTCTTGTTAAATTTTTGGATATCCCTCATGGGATAAGTAACCTGTGTAAACATTAGACTGGGTATCAAGACACGATGTCCAGTCCTATAGACATCTGGACACAAGTTGGAATGTGCAGTAGTGGTGCAAGAGACTGTCCAGCCCTAGATGGTCATGCAGAACCTACTACCCAGGATCAAACAGCTGCCCGTGACGCACGTGTCCCAACACGAATAAGCGAGAGAATATATTGCACACATTCGCATAGTGACACATGGAATAAGGGTGATGAAAGCACTGACATAAACAGGATACCCCATGAAACACTGTGTGAGGGACAATTACTGTGTGGGTAGGTGTGACCTGACCAACAGTGATACAATGCCAAATGTCCTGTGATTGTAGGAAATAACTATGCACCATACTGCATGTAACAGTTGCCTAAAGCGGTCACGTCAGGATAGAATAAACGTAATTCGTACAAGGAACGGGCAAACAACTAAAGTGCTAAAGGTATAGGCTCACAGCTAGGACACTAATGAATGTTCTAAACCTGCAATGACCGTGGCTATGTGTTGGCCTAAACAATCTGGTGTCCCCAGTAGGGTTACCACCTGTCCCACTTTGTGAGAGACAGTCCCTCTTTGGGCAGTTGTGTCCTGACAAAAAATATTAAAAATGGCAAATGTCCTGAGATTGTAGGACATAATTATGTCCCATATGTTATGTAATAGTTGCATAAAATAATTATTTCTGCATCTAAAATACCTAAATGTTACAAGAAACAGAATAAGCAACTAAACTGCTACAAGAATAAGCTTTTATTTAAGCAAAAAAGTAAAAAGTCTATCCTTTGTACTGACCGTGTGTATGTGGCGGCCTGTAAAATCTAATGTGTGTTCCGAAAATGTCCCACTTTGGCCATTTGAAAAGGTGGAAACCCTAGTCCACAGAATATATCCCAACCTGTAAATATGACAATGTCAACCCCACCAATGGTCAGAGCATTCGCACAATAACTGGCCAGCCTCTTAACCACTCACAAAGCCAGTGACCTTTGGAGGAAAGGTGTTGAATGAGAATGACTACTTACAACAATGAAGAGTAATAGACGCATTTAACTGCAGAAAATTTGTAGTATTACAAATCTGTCAACACATTCCAAGTTAATAGTACTAATATGGTAGAGGTGTCCGTGATTGTCCCTGAGTTGTCATAGCCGTGTCCCTGTCACTGTAGAAACGAGTCCCCGAGTATCACAGAGGTCCGTACACATAAGTACACCAACCGTCACATCTGTTGACAGGACTATTGCAAACCTATAGTGAATGTATAACTGATGTCCAAAATAATATTCATTGTATCTATAAATGAATGAAATAGACAAATGGGAAGGGAAACATGTGGAACCCCCCCCCACCCTGCATTATGTAGTGGAACCACTACCCACCCTAAATTATGTAGAGCCAACCTAATAATGTGGTCAGAGGTGCCCAAACACCTGCGTCTGTAAACACAGGTAGAATGTTAAAATCTGGACTAACTCTGTCCAGGTGCTACATCTGATATTTGAATAGCGCCAGGGCAGTTCTAGTCACCAGTCAGACGAGCCTAAACCTGGAACAGCACATGAACACCCTGACAATCAAACACGCGTATGTGCGAGGACTATAAGCATAGGAGTTCTGAATATCCTTGGAGTGAGGAGACATGCAGCACGGGTCCAGAGCAGTAGGAAACAGGGAATGTCATAAGTGTAGTACTGTGGTTTTTCCAGCAGGAGAATGGATGCCTGCTGCGTAAGGGAAGTGGTGAGGCGTATGTCAGAGTAGCTATGAACCATGGGTATACATACAAATGAGCCAGAACAACAATAGTGTAGTGGTCAGAGCATTCGCCTAATGTGAAGACATTCCTGGTTCAAGTACGACTATAGCAAATATTAATTGTGTAATGAATGCCTCTGTGCTGTAAAGCCAACATTCATACATGTAAAGGTGACTGCATTCGCATGGGTCCGTTAACCGGATTCCGTCAATCAAAGTGGTACTTTCATAAGGAATAATGCACATGTACTCCAAAAGAAATGCCAGTAAACATATGTAACTCAGAATAAGTAGATGCAAGTGTGCCTGCGCGGGTGTACGCAGCTTTTAGCATAGCAAATGTATGTTGTCTTGTACAGCTGTAACTTTTATATAGCTATATATATATATATACATAGATAGATAGATGTGTGTATAGATAAATATCCACAGACATAACAGAAATATGCAATTATATATATATATATATATATATATATATATATATATATATATATATATATATATATATATGTCTATATATACATATATATATATATATATATAAGGAACGCCGACAGACAAAAGCAAACATAAGGGTTGTGAAGGGAATCTAGAGCAAGTAAGGAATTATAAAGTGCTCGCAGCATATGTCAGATAAAGCTGCACAAGTGTGAGTACAGCACCGCTATTCACACCAGAAGCAGGGTTATACCAGTGGCCATAACATCGGTGAAGTGTTACGTCAACATTGTATACAGATGGAATGTAGTACATGTTGTGACCACCTACACTTGTAACCCACAAATCGTTCGTAATCCATAACACCAGGAAAGGCACGTATGTGCAAATATGAATGGATGGTGAGCCTGTGAATACACCAGGCGGTACAAAATGTGTGTAGGACCCCAACGCTCTGGAGAGGGCAATGTGTAAAGGTGTGTCATGGCTGCGATAACAGGTGTAAAATGGCTGGCATGCATGCAAACTCAACACGGGTGTGCTGGAGAAACTATGGATATGTGATTATGGACACAGGAGTGCTAGGGTATGTTGCGCCGGTTGCAATGGAGCGGCCCGTAGAGGTCAGCTAGTACGTAGGTGTGATTCCCAGATAGAGTGTTGTCTGTGTGGAGACATGTGTGAATGTGCGTATCATTGTCAGAAGTTGTGCATCAGGGCTGGCAGCTCGACACGTAAAACATAAACGCCACCCATGAGTGGAACGGAGTTCTGCTGTGACAAACCCAAACTGTGAAAAGCAGAAAGACACAACTACATGCAGACATCAATATGTTGACGTACCATCTCAGTAACACAAACACTCATTCTATTAAAATTACTAATATGAATGTGCACAGAAACAAACACAGTAGCAGGAATAACAGGCTATGCATACGAGTAATAGGTCGAATGACAGTATCACATCACACTTATCAGTGGTACCCCAGACATGAAAAACGTGCGACATCTGTCTGCTCTATAACATGCAGTATACTGATCACAAGTTCACCGGAGTGAAGTGTCGGTGTCAGAATGATTAAGGCAATAGTATGCTGTTGAAGCAGAGCTAAAACCCAATACGCATGTGTAAGTGTCTATGTCTGGGAAATGTATAGGTTAACAGACACACAGATGTATATATAGATAAAAACGTATATATATATATATATATATATATATATATATATATATATATAGATATATAGATATATATATATATATATATAGATATAGATATAGATATAGATATATATATATATATATATATATATATATATATATATATATATATATACACATATACATTTATATATATATATATATATATATATATATATATATATATATATATATATATATATATATATACACACACACACAAAGATATACTACAGATATATATATATACACAAACAACAGGTATTGATATAGACATATACACATAAAACAAATATGTCATTGTAGATATACACATGTACATAACTAGGTTACTTTACAGCAATTAGGGGTAACATATATACAGCCCGGGCATATGTGACTGGGAGGTCCAATAAATAAACGTTGTACCCCCACACTGCTCAGCTAGGCCGGTCAGACATACAGATAGGCAATAAAGATTGCTACACTGCTGCTGTCCAAAACACCGGCAGGAAAGTAGCAGTGGGAGAGATCTGCAAGGTCTACACTTTAAACATGGATAACGGTGTCCCTTGCGGGACCCCAAAAATTCAGTGTATGTGTCAACCTGGTGTCATCGATGCGAGCAGGATGTAGGTGTACATGGAACAGTAGGTTGTGCAAGTGTGATAATACATGGGTTGACAAAACATATGACATGTGTCCTGAGATGGGGAGAGTGTGCAATGTGTAGGGGTGTGCTCATACCCCAGCTGCACTCACAGTAAGTATATGTCATGAGTGCTATAGAGGGGTGCCAGCTAGGTGGACCATGGGTATGCAATAATGGGCTTAAGTGTGCAGGTGCTGGTTGGCAGAGATGTAGTAGGCCCACCCAGTGGAAGTCATTAATATTCCTATGTGGGCATAGCAGACACCTATACATCCCAAACCTGAAGAGCACATCTACCGGATATACTGTACACCATCACGGGAATACATAGAGACCAAATCAGTGCCGTGTACCCGATTAGCATGGACATCCATATTTATGAATCAGATTGTAACAAAGTCCAAATAAACACTTCCAGAACTAGTGATATTAGGTCGACAGGTGGCGGAATACAGGTTATGACAGATGACATGTACGAGTCATAAACAGCATGTACCTAGACAAACGTGAATGAATACATATGCTTTGTGACTGTCAATGTGTCTGGTAACTAGAACCAATCGTCTAAAAGTGTCCCAGAGGGTGTTATGCAGTGTTCCTGATACAGTGTTCATTCTCCCGCATTGGTATGTGAGATCTGCTAGTGACGGAAAGTGCATAATTTGATGACCACCTCAGGTAGATGATGGCATAATAGATGGTTCCACACCTGTATGCCCGTGAGTGACACACCTGTCTGAGCAGTTGTGCCCTGCAAAATTAATGTTATGGCACATGGCCTGTGGGTTCGGGAAAGGAGGCTATATATTGTGTGCAGTGGTGTCAGAAATTAATTTGCTGTATCAGAAACAGCTACATGTAATAGGAAACAGTATTAGCAATTATAATGCTATAAGAATAACCTTAACGTATGCAAACCGTGGAAGTAGTCTGTTCACAACCGGCTGTGGGTATGTGTTGCCTTGACACATGTGATCGCTGTACATATAGGATCTATAGGGCTGCCACCAGTCTGAATGGCCAAAGTGGGACCTGCTCTGTAGAAATCTCAGACATACCAGGGCAGAACATACCTACAGCCATGCATAGTACAGCAATATACATATCTGCACAAATCAAAGCGTAGTCTAGCAGCTGTAAAGTAGCTTATGCTACTACGTAGAACATATCGACGTGTCAGGTATACAAGACCTGTAACAAGCAACCACTACAGACACGTAGAATATGAGAATGTCCCCTAATCAGGACAGTTGCAATGGCTAGAGTATCGTCACATGACATATGCCTAATGAGGGACTGTCCCATGCAAAGTGGAAAGGTGTCATTCCTACAGTCTCCCGTCATGCAATCTGAAAGTTGGGAAATGTACAGTAGGTATGCGGTAGCATGACTCACCAGACAGCTGCGTTAACAAAATCATATTCACATGTCAACATTGCAGAGTATCGGTTCCCATGTATCAGGCAGATGGGAGCAGATCGTATGAGGAGCATGCATACAATATGAGTACGTCACTAGACAGGCCGCCGAGTTCGTACAGCCGAACGCCTGCCGTCGCCAAATGGTTAGACATACCCAATACTGTAGTCATGTAGTCCGATGTAATACGGATCACAAGGGATTGCACACACCCAGCGTGAGTGACAAATGTAAGCAGAAATGTTGGTGAGTGAGCGGCTGTAAGCATGTTTGTCTACCAGTATGCCAGTAGTGCACTGTCAAAGAAATGTGGAGTCTAAACTGGTGCTGTAAAAAGAGATCAGCAGTGCTTAACACTGTGCAAACCCACGCACAACTGCTCCCACCTGCTGGAATGTGCCTTACCCAGTCTGTATCCACAGTCGTTGGTCTGTCCGCAAACAAACAACCGCCCTAGTCACGTGTTGGTAGCAGTACCCTGCGCACAGCACATAGCTTATGTGAATTAACAATAGACCATGGCATATGTACAGATAATAGACCACACACACACACACACCATGCAGCTCAGTCATCCAACAGTATAGCAATGTACTGGCAGATATGTCCGGACCACTGGTGTATGCATGCCTGGCCATCCTGTGTGTCAGTGTGTGAGCATCCTCAGTATGACTGTTACGCATGTTGTCGACCGACATTACCGTCATACCGTCATGTGTGTGAGCATGCCAAGTATGGACAACTGTATCGCATGTCTCACATGTCCAGATAGTCAGTACTGTGTTGCCGACCCCTCTGTTCTACACAGACAGGTGTCATGCTGTGTCTGCAGGGTAGCTAATGGTCATGTGGCATTGACAGTTGCTACATGTCTGCATAGCATCGGGGGACATCCAACCGCATCCACAGTCCTACACAGCACCGTGGGTGGTGCGCATGACTCTCACATATGTAGGTTGGACAGGGGGCACAACTGACAGTTGTACACATCTGGCGTTACTGTACTGGTATGCCAGGTACTCCATGTCAATGTGTGGACCTACCTAAATTGCCGGTTGGAGGGATACCAGTGTACATCAGATCCCAGCGTGAAATACCAGCACAGTGGTGTTGGACATCCTAGCTTTCACAACCTATATCAAACCACCTGGCCTGCTGTAGTCTGTGTGTGTCTTTGGGGGTTGGGGTCATTCATTGGGCATATCCATAGGCAATTGTATATCATTTGTCTGTAGTGGTCCACACCTGTCCAGCTGCATGGAACGTGTGCGGGCTGTGTGGACACACATGATGTTCATCACATAATCTGCAGTGGGTTAGGACACCCTGTGTACTACTGGCTACCATTGTGACTGCCATATGTTCTACAGATGTCATGGTGCCACTATGGACGTGTACTGTCTGCTGCCCTAACAGTCGGCCACCAAAGTCTCTTGTATGCTCACATACATACCATAGCAATGGGTAAATACATATTCTAATACAACTGCCAATTTTTAGGTCGATAGATGTACCCTGGGGGTGTTCTGGACCTGAGGATGGTGCTGGAGGGCTGCCTATGTTGGATGTACACAGTGCACCTCCTATACATGGCCGAGCACAGGTAGTGTCATGTTTGGCATCCGTTGTACTGTGTGTGGGTCAGAGTGGGGGCATCCGTGGGTACCTACTGTGTCAGTGCATATGCCTTGTGTTGCCTCTTTGCCAGGGGCAGGTCATACTGTGCACGGCCTTTCGCCAACTGGGCTCTGCTCAGGTAGTTCCTTCGCCAAGTCACACTGTGCCTGTACAGGCCTTGGCAGTGGTGTTGGGCTGTGTGGCCCTTCCCCATGCTGTTCCTGCAGCAACCGTTACTGCAGGATCAGAATGTGTAGCATAGGAAATACCATAACAAATTGTGTGCATGTAGCTAGTGAATACTGCAGGGCACCACCGGATGTGTCCGGATACCAGAACCGTGAACTGAGCATCCCAAACACATGCTCAATTACATGTCCTGCCTGTGCATCCACCGCATTATGGTGTGAGTGTTCAGGTGTGTGTGCATTGCTGCTGGGTGTCATCAGCCACGACACCAGTGGTTACCCAGCATCCCCCACTAGGACACTGTAGGGGATGTCCATATTGGCAAAGGTGTGGTACAGCTGTGTTAGAAGCCATATATCAGAATCATCATAGCTTCCAGGGCAGACAGCATACACATTCAATGTAATGCCCTGGCCATCGCATATGGCCTAGCTGTTGGAGGGTATGCCCCTGCAGTGACTGTAGGCCCTACCCTGCTCACTGGGTGGTGCTGTGATGTGTATGTGTGTGCAAGCTATAGCACCCAGTACCCCAGGGTAGTCATCCATGTGGTTGAAGAGATGCATATTGCTGGTCTACTAATCACGTGTGTTGAGGACATGTACTTGCTCACTAGCATGTATTGACATGGCGTCTGTGAACTGGCGCAGTACTCTGGATGCAGATGCCTGTGAGATCCTCATGACATCCCCAGTTGTGCTGTGTGAGGTACCTGTGGCTAGTATACCCAGGCCAACACATACCGAGGTATCCACTGTGATGGGTTTCCCTTGGCCTGTTTGATGTGTCAGGTGTGGAAGGCACAGGTCAACAAGCTGCTGTAGGAGGTCTCTGTCCACCCCACAGTGCTCCACCATTCCCAGCTCATGTAGCCCCTGGTAAGTCACCCTGGGTCTATAAAGTCTTATGCCACCCCAGTAAGGGATATTCGACAGCATACACATCCTCACTGCCCTAAGCCTCCTGCACATGATGGTCTATGTTGCATGCTGCAGCCCTACTCATTTGGTTGGATTGTGCTAGGAAATGTCCGCGCAGGTATACACCGGTGGTGTAGAGTGCGGGAGAAACCTGTGTGTATGATGCTTGCTCACATTACCGTACTGTTCAGGTGCGGGCTGGCCATGTCATCTGCTGATTGTACTGATCATCACTTGTTTGTGCAGCCTGTACACCCTGACAACCCCACCACTGCTGTTGTCCCTCCCAATGTCACCAGGCAAGTATAGATACACCCCTAGCTTAGGCGTGCTAAGGCAGGGGCACTCCCAAGGCACAGTTCTGCAATGTGCGTACAGTATGCTTGACCCCCCCTCCCATGCTGTCAACTATATCTGAGCCCTGCACCCGGCTAACTACACACATACACTTCAGGTATCTGCATCACACCCTGGGGATAAATGGGATACACTATTGTCAACCTCATCTGCATAGTATATTCTTCTAATGAATAGTTATATGACCCATACCAAACCTCCAAATTAATAACCACTGCTTAGTGTCGCTCAGATCCATACACAACTGGTAACAGGTGCCTTACTATCACCATATTCAATGTCCCATGGTCTTCCAGCAACAAAATACCCAGTGTCTACACGACTACAACCCAGGACCCTGCACACAACAGACGATGTGCATTACCACTATGCCATGGCAGGTATACATACATCCCAGGTTATCACGTACAGATTATCCAGCACATACATTCAATAGTGCTGATGTCCCCAGATATATATGTTTATATCTATGTCTATTTCTCCATATCCACATATATCATATATATTATTTGTATACATATATACATAGATATACATACACACATATACATGTACACACATATGTAGATATTGCATTTATATCACAACAGCGGTCCATATGACAGCAAAGCATTAGACAGGCATGGATAGGAAACTACATGTGCCACCTGCATCATGTAGTGTTGTTACTATCAAGGCATGTGAGTTCTGTTGCATCACATGGGTCAGGCTGTATTAAGGGTAAGTGTAGGGCTGCTGACATTTACTCACCAGACCTGTTGGCGAATGTATGTGTTGACAACCCAGTTTCTTGGCAGAATATGCGGGCTATGGACACTATATAGGTGAGCAACAAAACACACTGAACACATCCCGCAGCTAGCCACCCACAGATATCACATAGGGTATAACTGCTAAACACACACACCTGCCATGCTATGGAATTGAGCACCTACCTGTCTAGTCTACCACACTACAGCATTATGCAGTAACAGAACACGCTACCGAGTTTCAGCATCACCGCACTCCCAGAGGCATACTTCTAGGTGGATGACATCATCTGCAAAGGCATAGACGCCGATAGGGAATGTATGGAGAGGGAGCCATCTAAAAGCATTACTGTGTCCCCAGGCAGCTGGAAACACACACACGGCAGGGGCAGGAGTCAAACATACACCTAACTACCTTATCACACTACAGCATTACGTAGTTACAGAACACGCTAACGAAATTACTGGAACACAGCACTCCCAGAGGCATACTTCTAGGTGGATGACATCATCAGCAAAGGCAAAGACGTCGATAGGGAATGTATGGAGAGGGAGCTGTCTAAAAGCATTACTCTGTCCCCAGGCAGCTGGAAACACACACACACACATATGGCAGGGCCGGGAGTCAAACATACACCTAACTACCTTATCACACTACAGCATTACGCAGTTACAGAACACGCTAACGAAATTACTGGAACACAGCACTCCCAGAGGCATACTTCTAGGTGGATGACATCATCAGCAAAGGCAAAGACGTCGATTGGGAATGTATGGAGAGGGAGCTGTCTAAAAGCATTACTCTGTCCCCAGGCAGCTGGAAACACACACACACACATACGGCAGGGCCGGGAGTCAAACATACACCTAACTACCTTATCACACTACAGCATTACGCAGTTACAGAACGCGCTACTGGTATTACTCGAAGACAGCACTCCCAGAGGCATACTTCTAGGTGGATGACATCATCAGCAAAGGCAAAGATGCCAAAACGGAATATATGGAGAGGGAGCAGTCTAAAAGCATATTACTGTCCCAAGGTAGACGTAGACAAACACACGGCAGTGGTGTGAGCGGGACAACTGCCTATCTACGGAGCATTATTACAACACTACATGGATACGAGGTGTGCCACAGACAGTACACCCTTCAAGACAGTCCCAGTGTGTTCAATGTAGGAATTCATCCTGACGTGGGGTATGGACATCTGATGTCTGGATGACCACTATTGCTATACAGGATTTCAATGGTCATGCCCATACACAGAGGCACATAACCGACACAAGGTGTCACTGGGCATGCTCACACACTTAGTAACACATGTCCGTTTGGAATGTACTGTGTGTCCATCTACAAAATGGCGTAATGGGCATGCTCACACACTTAGTAGTAGCGAAGGGCTGTCTTTTATGCACACGGATTCTAAACACGGAAGAGCACAGTTTGGAATGTACTGTGTGTCCATCGACACAATGGTGTACTGGGCATGCTCACACACAGTTGTAGTGAAGGGCTGTATTGTATGCTTAGTAGTAGTGAAGGGCTGTCTTGTATGCACACGGATTATAAACACGGAAGGGCACAGTGTGTCGGTAGTGAACATTGTTAGCATGAACGCTGCACTACACACATCTGACACCGGTCGTCAGTGCTAGCTGTGTAGTGTTCGTGACCACAGCTGACAATCCAGATCCAACAATGGGGAATACAGACATCTCTGCAGTGAGGAACACCTGGCATATGGCACAGTTGTGCACGATAGCACTACCACCGTATACCTCAGATACAGACATGTGGGCCATAAGACCATGATGGACCGCTCCAGGTGTTACTGTCCCCATGTACATGAAGGCCACTCACATGTACTGACCAGTACACACTCAAGAGCCATCACAGATATCTCAGGTGCAGATCACAGTAGTACATGCCACAGTCTACTATGTAGCCCTTGGACATCACCATGTCCTTGGACCAGCAGCACACATCCATACATTACCACACCACCATATTACTCATGACCAGTGGACTGTACATGGGTGTACAGCAACTGTACAGACTACACATGTACTGACAGGATTCCATCATGTGGTATGCAATGCAATGATGCCACAGTTCATAACCAGGTCAGCTCTACACATAACAGGGGCCCTAGGTCTTACACAGCTTTAACAGATGACTGTCGCTGTACACCAGAAAACACTCATGTTTGGATATGACATACATGTAATCGCAGTGGATATGTACATGGCCCACA
This sequence comes from Protopterus annectens, assembly GCF_019279795.1. Classification (NCBI taxonomy): domain Eukaryota; kingdom Metazoa; phylum Chordata; order Ceratodontiformes; family Protopteridae; genus Protopterus; species Protopterus annectens. The sequence goes on along the minus strand of NC_056739.1, from coordinate 1,432,539,152 downwards.
CACACACAATGCATACGTACATAGCAAAGCTTTTGCTGTCCTCTGTGCAGACAGGTGGCTACAGCTATCACACACTTGCACATGGAAGGTAGGTCCATGGCTGTTGAATGCTAACAGTACATAAGGTAGCAATGTTGACTGAGGTAACACTCCTTCTGTAACAGTTACCCATGACAACCAACATATCATACAACAGTCCATGTGTCATGTATGTCATCACACATGTCCACCAATTGCAATGCATACAAACATGGCTACATGACAGGAATGTAGGAGCAACACACATGTACATGTAGTGGTGTGTATGCATCTTCCATGCATGTGCAGTAGCTGATGTATGTCATTCATCTGTGTGTAACTACAACATGCAGTTGCAATGCAGCCCCATCATTGACACCTGTATATGGTGAAATACTGACAGTACGGTAGGATGTACATCAGGTATGGATGGATGTGTGTACATAAAGTGGTGGTCCACCTTTGCAGATGGATGTTTGCTGAGGACAGCTCACAGGTGTGTCACAAGCCGTCCTACCAATACACGTGCAAACAGTACGCTATGTTGCTGTTAACTGAAGGTGAAGACATACAACCTACACAGCGATCAGGGTGTTACTGACTGTATATCACTTGACACCTGTAACACTTACATCCTCCCGTGTGCATATAGCAGCACAATTGCCAAAGGTAGTGTTGGTACACATAATGCGGCCAATACAGCTGCTTGTCTGTCAGATGTATCATCATATAGCAGGTGCATGATTCACAGTACTGCCATGTGTGTTTGCTTGTGTGACCATATATACCACGTATGGTGGGGAATACATCCCAATTGTTACACAGCCCTGTACACTGTTGTAGAGATCTGTACATACTGCAGTGTAGAAAGCAAGACGTAGGCAGGGGTGGTGTGTGTATCACACACATGTCAGCTATCTGTATGTGAATGGCATTTGTGGACTCCACAGTGTTTGTGTGTGTGTGTGTGTGTGTGTGTGTGTGTGTGTGTGTGTGTGTGTGTGTGTGTATGTATGTATGGCTGTCCGGTGCATGGAGTGAGGGTATATGCTACCATACAGAACAGACAGGATCCCTAACCCCTCATGGTGATGCAGTCTACTACCCTGTTGATGCCATTGGTCTCAGCCTTACTGGCTACCTGTACATGTTCATTCTCTGTGTCACATCATGTGGGTGCACAGTACTGTGAAGGTAATTACCACATAGGCAGGGGTCCTCACCTCAACACTATCAAGTTTGCGTTATAGTGTTGTTGACCCCGTGAGTGTGGTCATGTTACTGTGTGTTTCTGTGTATGTCTGTGCATGTTCTCATCCTGTAATGTGACAGTGTATTACTGCTACACAGTGAGGCCTCATGCTATCAACTGGCCTCTAACGTTGACATCAGCAAGACCGCTGTGTAAACCCTCCGCACCATGTCACCATACCTGTGATGTGACCCGGTATGGATGTCACGTCTCTAGCCACTGTAGCCTATTGAACAGCTCACATGCTTCCGGAGCAGTAGATGTGTGGACATCTGTGGAATGGTAGCCTTTCTAACAGTGAAGTTGAGGCTACATATAGCATGCTGGTATTGCCATACATGCCGGTGAGTACTCCACATTTACACATGGGAAACTGCTAATACTGCTACTTATTGGTACATGCAAGTAGACTTTAAGGAGGGAAGCAGGGCATCATTACCAACATGCTGTTACTGTTGTTACCAAGACACATACTGTGAACATATAACAATGCATTCTAAACCTGTACTACATGGTATGTCTGGTGTGTGTCAACAGTACACAACAAATGTAATATACACTACTCACTATTCTGTTCACCCTGTGCATCAGACCATATGAGCATGTCCCTACACCGATGGTGTGGATGACAAGCATGCAGCACAGGCATCGTCATATGCACAGGGTGATAATGTTGCCAGGGGCATAGGCTGCACCAGTGGATAACATCATATGTGTGGGTTAGGGCCGGTGATCTGATTGGACATGTGTGGTAGTTATGCATGTGGGTGTTGCAGTGCCCTACAGATGTTTCTGCTGTGTGCATGTGTGTGTGCACACAGTTCTGCCATGTGTCCAGCCTACACAGGGGTATTATTGACAGCTCCAGATTGTACAGACCAGGATGTACAGCTCACTGTGTCCGGCCATGGCCACGTGACCTGTGCCTGCCAGGGGTTGCACAGGCACTACCAGGCAGAGGTACAGCTTGGCTACTGTCTGATGACACATGTCCACTGGAACTGTGTCCCCGCTGGGAACATCCAGGGTCACGTCCATGTGGCTTGCTGTGTCCTGGTGTGGACAGCGCAGCACCAGCGGGCATGTGAGGTGGCTCATTCACGTTGACCTGCACCAGATGGTGTAGCTGGCCTACGTCCACGTTGCCCACACCTCACTCCTACCAGATGTTCCTGCACATTCAGCTCACGCTCGCAGATTGCCATGCCACGGTCAAGGATTCCAACCATGTCACCCAATTAACGACTCAGCCAGTAAATCCAATAGATCTATTGGATTTACTGGCTGAGTCGTTTTTTGGATTATTTCTTTCATTGTGTGATGTCACATGTCACCCAATTGCCTGTCCAGAACATCAGCGATCTGCTGTTGAGCATTTGCCAATGCCTGGATGTTGTTGTTTAAAGAATGGATAGCAGCCCTCTGAAGCCTCTGCCCTTCTGTGTTCCACCATTCAGCACGTGCCTGTGCCGCCATTACAGTCTGGAACATGCATCTGGTGACACCAGCTGCTGTTCTCTGTCCTGCAGGTGCATGTCTGCCAGAGGTCCTCCTATGAGCAGCACTGGCCACATGCCTGTGTGGCACATTTGCAGTCATTACACTGACACCATGGTGTGGAGACACACCTTCTGTAGCCACCACACGTTCCTGTTCCGAGCTAACACACGCTGACTGTCCTTCCTCTATGGCCAGTGGTGATGGGGTATGTGTTGGCATGAGTACTGCGTGCGGGAAAGAGGGGGACAAAGCAGGGATGGCAACCATTGGCACAGATTCAGCCCCTTTCAACCCTGCCTGTACCTCATGCATATGTTCATCACTGCTAGTATCTGTGGGGACACTAACATCAGATGGACCGCAGGAGGGTAACGCACCTACATCACCAGTGAATGCAAAGAAAGACTCTACATTACACACAGACACACACACACACACACACACACACAAAGACACACACACAGACACACACACAGACACACACACTCACCATGCATGTAATTTGACAGACGACATGCAGCATGCATGTGATACAGCAGACAGCATGCAGCTCAGACATTAATAGTGGTAGTTAGCATACCTCCCTGGGTTGCACACAACAGCAAGCAGGTGTCATATCAGAAGCCATGCAGTTCACACAATCATGGTAGTAAGCATAGCATGCATCCCTGTGATACACCATGTGGACCAGCACAGGTTAACAGTACACATGGCTGATGTGACCTTGACATTGACATGTAGTATGACATGTAATCTGTGGACGTGTGCATTGACATGCATACATTTCTGACACAATTGTGTCCTGACACATGTACAGCGGTATAATGGGTATTACATTGCAGTGTTGTCTGTATGCCCTACAGATAGAAAGCACTTTTAGCAGATGTGCATGAGCATTGATGGGTAGTATGAGGCGTCTTCATTGCTATACAGTGTGAAGTACAGACACTGTGCCATTGCATAGCATCATGAGGCGCCTATATTGCTATACAGTGTGTAATACACACACAGTGCATAACCATGACTGCGTGCAAACACATGACATAACTACTCTGGATTGTGACCCACATCGCTGAGGTGTATACACACTAAACCATGCTTTGTCATGTGCCAGGTCACTGGAAGACCTACGGATTACACCCCTGCACAACTACTAACATGTCTTAGCTGCCTGGCAACCATGTCCATACATGGCAGACATGTCAATACACCATGTCCCACATGACACTTATGTACCACACACACGAGGTGCACGGCTGACAGTGATGTCCAACAGCAGCAAGGGAAATGTATGGTATCTGTGGCCGGATGTGGTGTCTATGTCTGTGGAAGCTGTACAGGTGACTACTGTCATGCTATGACACAGTCATGATGTTCAACACATCTTATATGGTTGAATTAAGTGACACCTCCACAAGCCATGCACAGGCTTTTAGGATGTCCAGTGTTCCACATCAACTATATAACCATTCAACAAAGGCTATAATTGGACCATGTGTGGACAATGTGCAACAGGGTGTATACACATCACATCTACTGTGTAGCTACATGTCTCTGGCCATCCTCCATGGCCATGTGTGAATATGTGTTGGCCAAATGTTTGTGATGGCCGTCTCACATGTCTGTGTTTTCCCATATGACATGCACCCATAGATGTCAGATACATCACTGTCCACAGAGTTATGCAGACAAAGGGTTGTAGGTTTGGTATGTGGGGTATGTATTATGGGATAGTGAGACAATATTGCAGCCGGAATACTACATGTCTGGGACTTGTCAAATGGCACATCGCAATGTGTGCACCCATTGCAGGGGCATATTACACAATGGTGACTCCTGTGGGCTACCCACATCCAAGCTCACTGTGTGGTACTGTTTGCGTACCACACATGTGTTGTTCCAATGTATAGTACATATGCCTACATTGAACAACACCTTCACCATTGTATGCACAGCTGTCCACACATCTAGCAATGACAGATACTGTGGTTTCATGTCAGTGTTTCATTTAGTCTGAATATGTTGCACATGGGTAGCCAGTGTGCTTGATGACAGATGCGACCTGTATATAGTGACTAGACCACACATTATGTGTACATGTGTTAACTGACCACATGGTGAATAGATATATGCATTAACATGCCTGATACTGATAACTGTCTCACCTGCAATGGACTGATGTCTGTGCGACATGCCAGAGGTACCTGTATAGGGGTGACACAGCAGTTTGAACATTATCCATGACTGTATGACAGCTAGAGGCTGCACTGTGCATGTTAACACATTCACCTGTACAATAGCATATAGTATACACATGTGCACATACACAGGGTACCTAACTATAGTATGCAGCATGTGTGTAAACATACCTTGCATATGATGTTACATTACATATTGTACAGTGACACATGCAACTAAATGGGATATGATAGTCATATGTGCATTAGTGACTTACCAGGCAACTCCAGGCTCAGTGGTTGGGAGACACCGACCTCCATCATGGCAGCTACTGTTTGTGGATGCTGTTCTGAGGGTGTCCCAGGTAGCCAGTAGCTCCTTGGTGCATGTGAGTTGGGGCTGGGTTGGTGGCCCACCACCTGTTCCACCTTGTTCCCTGGCAATTGCATTGGCACGCTGTTTTGCATGTAGTATCAGGTCCGTGCAGTGTCTGCGCACCTGCTGGTAGGTGCAGTTATGGCCACCCACATCATTAACCCTCCTGCGTAGTTCCTGCCACAGGTCGTCACTCTGCTGGGCATGCTGTGGCACATTGCTGAACAACACCTCATAGTTATCATGGAGGTACGGGATGAGGGCATCATCCTCCTGGTGGCTATATGCTGGCAGGTGGGAACGAGGCATTATCTGGAAGACATAATGATGGAGACAGGTCACAGTATCACAGAGATGTACAGAGATACAGCTGCACATACCTTTGTATTAAATCTAGTACATATGAACAGTTATCTTTGCAAATCGTCATGACACTGACACAACTGACATGTTTGTGTCACTCACATGTAACACCCGTTGTGCAATGGATATCATCACCATATATGTGTGTCACCTCATTACATTGCTCATACTCAATGTGAATGCTGTCTTGATGTGGGCATGTCTGTTTGCCTGTACTGGTGTTCTTACCTATCAGTACATGCCTGGATGTGTCCACAGTAATGCTGTTGACCTTGATGCTGTGTATATGTCACATATCAACACATACACTGCCTTAATGGACATGAGCAGTGAAAATGCACATATGCGCATGGAAACCATTACATGCATGTGTTTTGCCATACACATCTACACAGCACTGTACAGCAGTTCAACATCCTGTCACGTATCGCCTGTGTTGCACATGTGATACCCATGGGACAATGGCTAGCCAGACATTATTCGCAGGGATGGTTATCAACCATGGCATGTACGGGCAAAGTTTAGTAACTGTATCCAACAGCCATTTTGCCACCACCAGGTGCATCAGTGCCACATTCCTGATCCAGACAGTTAATGATACATCTACCATGCGGTCATCACACCATGTTTGACAGAGATGACATGTGCAGCTTTGATGGACAGGGTTGCATGGTATGGCATGGGTATGTAACATGTATGGCACATGGATCTGTCCAGCATGTGGTGATCATTGTAGTAGGACGGTGGCTGTCCATGACGTATGTCTTTCAGATCAGGATATGTACATGTAGCATGTCCAACATCACAGTGTAGCACATGTCTTTATGCAAGGTAGCCCAGCATGCTGCATAGTGGAGGTGAGGATTGTGAAGGCTGGTATCACCCATCCACGCATGGCCAATACCCCTGAAAGGTGATATGTGATCTGATATTGGTCACCCATGTGCTGAGTATGCCTGTCCAATGATCTCCATGCTCATGGATGGCACCCTGTCATGACATGGGTGCCTCGTATGACTACCTTATAGGCCTGGAGACGTCACCAGCTCAGGGAGGTGAACTGCACAGCACCATCCCTTACACACAGTGTCCATAATGTTGACCGCTGCCTAGGTGGTAGTTAATGGGTACAGGGTTATTCACCTAGCGGTGACAATGCTATTATCGGCTGTCAGATTGTACACATATGTCATGCACCTCACCCACAAAGCCCATTCTGTATGTTGTCCACAACACTGAGAGAGCTATTGCTCCTAGGTCATGGCCATTCACATCCTTACATGCACAGATGCCTCCCATTTGTCTGTGTGGTATGGGCTACAATGAGGGGGGAGTACAAAACATTAACCCTGTTTTACTGTAGCTGCCACTGGTGTGATATGCACATCACTCAGACATCTTTTGTAGTGTTGCTTCTGTCAACAGGCCACTGGTAGACCACTCCTGTGACATACGAAGGTACATCTAGTATACTCAGTGTAGCTGGAACACAGTATGGGTGATGTCCTATGACCTGTCACAGGTATGCTATGCAGTGTGAAATCATCCGACCTGTCATCTACATCTCTACTGCTAACATCTATGTTGATAAAGGTTCATAGACCTTCAGACCATACTCAGCAGGGTAATAATGCAGTGCCTCCAATTATGACTGGCGTCTCCGCTTGTGGGTTGCAGTGAGCTTATATTTTCCAACACCCTATCTGTATTGCATATTCATGCTCAGGACTTGTTCAGAACATGTAAGCACTTCATGAGGTACTTATTACTATAGTACACACTCCATCTCATTTCTTACAGGTACACTGTCTGTCCTCAAATTTCCAGCTTGCTTACAGTACAACAGCTGTTGTACACACGTAACTCACATATCTTGTGAGACATGGTTGAATATACAGGCATGTCCATGTGTCACTTACCAGTGTTATTGCCTGTCTATATGATGAATATGGCAAACATGAGGCAATAGAGCAATTGTCTCATGTACACAGTCAATGCTCACCTCCCAACATACAACACTACAGCCTGAGGGAGATGTACATATGTAGCCATGCCGGGGGTAATGCTCTCACCAACCCAGACTGAACCTGACATTCATGTGGGGATGTTTAACATTTGCAACACACCCCACTCATCACATAGTCTCACTAGATCTCCACCACCACAGGCCACACATAGTATGACTACAACATTTGCAGAACCTCTCCATACTCTGTGTAGGCAACAGAGGCAGCCCCCATCAAACACAACACCAGTTACTTATAGCCCACAGACTCATGTGTGCACATCAACTACAGCCAATAGGGTGTCATAACCTACACAACACACCAGTCATAGGTGACTCTGTAGGCAGTCACACTGATGTCCTACTCAGCAGGCTACACAAGGCGATAGTCGCTTACATCTGGCTGTCGGGTTACAGGATCCGCAACATAACCTATGCACCCATGCCACACCTCACCAGGTATGATTTGACTGTCATTCTTCATGTTAGTGTGACTGCCCTGAGATGTAACTTCCTGGACTACATGTACAGGGACATGCAATAGCTCTCCGGTCTTGTAGCCCAGAAGGTATCACCCAAGCATTGAGAAGCATTCTGCATTCATCCAGACTGATACCACTGTACAACGACTGAATGTTTCACTTCAACAGTTGCCTATGCATCTGCTATCATTCCACAGGCATCCAGTATCTGTGTGCTTTGAATGACATGGTCAACAAAACATGATGCTTTGGCACAGATAACCTGCACCTGTCAGCCCTGGGAGTACAGATAACATGTAAGGCTCTTGCTGCTCCTATACTGCCTGTCTTGGACAGTTTCCAATAACATTCACCACCAGAATAGGAACAGGCAAGCAAAACCTGGGGTACTGTTACTCACAGCTTGACATCTTCATCTCTAATGCACTCAGGCGAGGCACTCCGTATAATGGGCCACTTCGATATCTCTGCAGTGACTGGGACCTGCCTCTAGGCTCTGAAGAGCACACCTGCACTGACAGGTTACACGCAGACCACACCTTTCAGTCATGTAACCAGGACCGGAACACCCACGTCGGAGGTGTGTCCATATTTCACAAGGATGTACACACCTCCAGGCTGGTTCCTTAGCACAATGCATCAGAGGTGATCCACGTGCAACTAACTGTGGCCAGAACTGCTATACACTTTGTAACTTGCTACGGATTCAACAACATACCCCATGGTTACTGGCCCTCATTTCTTGGTGTACTGGATAGTAGGGTTCAGATAGGTACTACTGATGTGAGACTGACACTACCCCACACTTAACTGGGATGCCTACTCATGTACCGACACATTAGGTCAATGCTTTCTGGGATTCATAACCTCCACACGGCTGGATCAACCCATACACACCACCATCAAGACCAACAATATCCTAGACATGGACATTACCAACATGTGACTGGCGTTCCACACCTGGAGTTATCCCCTCGTTGGTAGTTTCCGAACATATGCTAATCACCCTTGTTATCCACATCCCGGCACCACACCCTTCACGGAATACACAGTAGAAGATTTCTACAACACCTACATCAGACGTCTTATGACAGCAGCAGTAAATGCCATGACACCCGTGCAGATGGACAATGCACTTACAAATGCTGAAACATACACCAGTGCACTTCATTAGCACTTACACGACTGCATGGATCATGCTATCCCAAACAGAGCCATGATGGTATCCACCAGATAATGGATGCCACTCTGGGAGTCCGGTTCCATGCACATAATGTACAACAGAAGGTGGTGGCTGTTGCAAAGTGGAGTACAAACCCATGGGTGGGGTAGCTCACTGGTCAGCCTCAGTAGGAATCCGGGATCCTTTATCACATCCTCCAAAGCTAGCTACGTAAACATTACTGCGACACATTCCAAGGACTACCACAAAGCATTATGGAGGTATGTCAGTACTCAATGGCAATACCCACATCTGCTCTGACATACGACGGTTAGGCAGGAACATTACAAACCGACTGCTATTGGCAACATCCTGGCAGATAGGTTCAATGCTAACTTTACACCCTCTCACTCCCTACAGGGCCAAAATCCATACAGGAACAATGCAGAGTCCCTGCGGTCACAACTACGCAGTTCCAACCTACACTCACTAAGGCCTGGAACACAGATTCCATGTGACCGTCCAACATCCCAGGTTGTGATTTACATAAACCTCAGAATGACATGGCTCCCCACTTGACCACCAGATTCAGTAATACCCTTGTATCAGACATTGTGGCCCCTGAATGGCACACAGCAACAGTCATCACACTCCACACAGGTGGCACCACAATGAACCACAGGGACTATTTCCCTATATGCCTGACTGGACTGCTCTGCAAGGCTATGGGGCACATCATCATGGAAGTCATTCACAGAAACATTGGTGGCATTCAGACCTTTGATGCCACCCGGGTTGGATTTGTTAGGGCCAGACCATGGCTCCTACACCTGGTGGACTCCTTTGATACAGTTACCAGGGTAGTCGATGAGGGTAAGGGAGTCCACACAGCCTACATTGTCCTCTCATTGGCTTTCAGCACCATTCTCCATTCTGGTATTGACAACATACACATCCACCTGCACATCGACCCCTACATCTTGGGATGTTATGCAAAGTGGCTCATGGACAGGACCCACACAATGAGAGAAGTATACTGTGGTACCTACAGTAATTCAGTTACACTTGGCGTACCACAGTCCTCGGTCATAGGGCCCCTCATGTTCGGCATATGCTTCCCTGAGGTACAGGATAGCACAGAGGGACTTTCCCTGAATAGGTTTCCAGATGACAGCAAACAAGGAGCCATGATTGATCCACCAGCTGATACAGACACCCTCCATATGGGTGTCACTGTGACGGATACCTGATGTCAATAACATGGCCTCAAGCTGCATAACACAAGGTGCATAGACATCCCCTTTGGATTACACCACTCACCCACTGACTGTCACATAGGTGGTAGCCCCCTACATACATATGACATTATACGGGATCTTAGTACACACGTATATAGCACCCACTCCTTTGATAACCATATTGCCAATGTGGCGTGGATATCCTTCTACATGGCCACCCTTATCTGTAATGGGTTTGTAGCTGGAACAAAGGCACCCATTGTACCTCTATACTCCTGATGTATGACGCACGTTCAGGGGTACCACACCCCTTTTGGGGTGTACCTTACAGAACAGCAATGCCTTTACATACCACAACATTAACACACCATGAGGATTATTGACCTCCGAAGGATGACATATGCGGCACAACTACGGACACCACGACTGTACACATTTGCATACTGCATACTCAGGGGTGACCTCTGATGAACATACAGGGCCCATGTCCACAACAATATTTATGGATATACTCCACATAAGCAACATAAGCAAAGGCCACTGACAGCAACATGCTCATGGATATGTGCACAAATGCAACGATGAGTGGGATGTGCTTGAGGGATACATTCCTGAACCAGACACTCACCATGTTTGGAACATGATTCCTATGTACATCAAGCAGGGACACTCACTAGTACTCTTCATGAGATACCTCAATGGGTGGATGGGAGACACACATGTATGCCAGGGATCACTGCAGTGGCTGTACTGTACACAGGCGCAGGTAACACATGGCTCTGCTGTTCACAGACAGGACACTACCCTAGGGAGGTGCCACTGGTGAAGACACGGTCATTGGGCTTACACATGGACGTGGCCAGACAGCATAGTACCTCACTATGAACCTGTGAAGCTATTACATGTCCTTTGTGCATGGATAATTGAGTAGCTCTTCCATTTCAGTTAGCTATCATGCTGTTACAGTCTCCCATGAATACAAACCATATGTATCCTGTCATTGTGTATTCTACATGCCAATAAACGATACCCTTTGTTTGCATGATATAACAGTTATGCTGTGTAAAATATCTGACATATCTACCTACAATACTGTACATTACAAATATTTTAAATATTATCCCATAATGCAAAGCATACTTGCACAGCAGGACCACCCTAGGCATGTTATTCTCATTATGTGCCCTTACACATGCCTACTGAGACAGTATATTGACATATACTATCCCCTCCTATGGCACGTACATGTTGGACAAACCCTACCAATGACGGCGGGTGGTGTGGAATTGTTGTGTTTAAAGCCCTCATGTAGCATCCCTTGTGGTGTATGAGATGTTTACCTTGTGGCCCACAGCAGGACACAAAATTTCTACAAGCATTACTTTGCTCAAAAAGACATCACTACATAATACCTTTTGACACTTTATGCATTGCGTACACTTTAATTACTACAAAACAGGCTCTACATACACTGACATACTGAGTGTTCTACATACCTTGTTTCCGAGTCTTCGTAAAATATCTCTCTTACACCTTTACTGTTTAAACAGTTCTATGGCATGAGCTTACGGTTTGAATGTATGGCAAGGCATCCTTATCTACATCGATACCTGTAACATGTGGTATCCTGCCGCCAATTTGTGTTCCTTAGTAAATTATTACATGCACATCAGCTGTGCCGCTACTCCATTCGCAAATTATGTGGCAACAGTGGGGTATAATTGAATTCTCCACTTGGGCGTTGCCCGTTTGCCCTACCTTCAGGGAGATGGCCTGTATGTGTTTTGTTGTGAGGAATTGCAACTGCTATTTGGAGAAACACGGATATTTTGAATTAATGTCCCCCGTGGATTGTGTGTGATGGCTAGAGTATGTGGTTCTACATGTGAGTGTACCTGTCATCTCAACCATCTGATAAGGGACTACGGCAAACAAAATCTGTAACATTGCCATCTGTTCCATTATACAACAGCTATGATTTCACATGGCACCATTACAAATGTGTCTCTCACAAGGTATGTTAATGGTTCTGCAGATGTAATTGAGTGACTGGATGTTTGTGATGTTATTACAATCTGTATTGCAATTGTTTCGGATGTGGGGAAGATGTAGGTGGGTACACATAGCATATACAGGTTTGTGGGGACTGCATTTATACATATTCCATATATCTGTGTGGGCTCCTTCCCTAATTGAAGACCTATCATTTAGTAGACTGAGAAACTATGGTTGTTACGGGCTTATACATTGAGCCATTGTTTATTGGTTTCTATATAGCATGCAAGTGAGGTTGATACTTCAATACCTCTGGAAATACATCGATATGTAAGGGAATGTTACTAAATGACAGCTGTCTCATGTATTTCTGTCACAGATATTTGCATTCATTGCAGTTGTGTTGGTGACTGAACCTCTTTGGCATGGGTTGCCACCTTTTCAAATGGCCATAGTGGGACATTTGCATGACACACATTGTTGTTTCCAAGCCGACACATACCCATGGTCAGTACACAGGATAGAACATACTTTTGTCCTGAATACATACTTATTCTTGAAGCACTTTAGCTACTTATCATGTTTCATGCAACATTTATGTATTTTAGATACAGGCATAACTATTTAATGCAACTATTACATAATATATGGGACATAATTATGTCCTACAATCTCGGACATTTGCCCTTTTTAATGTTTTTGTCAGGACACAACTGCCCAGGGAGGGGCTGTCCCTCTTAAAGTGGGACAGGTGGTAACCGTATGCCTACGGCCAGCTATGACCACACCTACTGTACTGATCTACCTCTGAGTTAGCACTAACAGACACACAATGCAAACACACACACACACATTACAGTCCCACAGAAATGTAAACAGCACCATCAACACACACATACACAGACTACAGCAATCACATACACAGTTGAACACAGTACCTACCTGGACCACAGCACCGGAAGCGATAACTACATGTCCCTTAACATCATGATAATATTACTATCGGTTCTAGTGCATACAGTGTTATGTACTGTGGTCTTTCGGTCTTTCAGCCTCGTGATTACGCGTGTCGGTATGTGACACATTCGATAGTTGGCAGTATCCTATTTATTTGTACCTCCATGGTTGTGTACATGTTGTTGACCTATCTATATATTTGCAGATATAGGTGAATACGTATATATCAACTTATATCTCTCTATCACCCTTTATATATATATATATATATATATATATATATATATAGAGAGAGAGAGAGAGGGAGAACACACCTTTCGTTGTGTACATGTTGGTGTATACTGTTTCCTGGACTCTGCATGTTTGTGTTTTAACCTGTCACAGTACACACCTGCCATTGGTGCTTCTCAGGTAACTTAGTGTTAGGTGATTGTGTACATGATTGCGTGTTCTACTCCTGGCAGTGGTCATTCTACCCTTCAGAGCAGGCACTATTAGTACAGGGGGTGAATAATGCTAGTTTCACCTGTTCTGGACATCGTTGACCGTGATCTGCGCGATATTCAGAAAAGCTTAGCCCTGTTTCGCGCATATCCATATATTCATGTTTAAATGATGCTTACCAGCACTTGCCAATGCATAATCCTGCTGACATGTGCTAAACCTGATCTGATGACCTGCATCCAACATCCATTATTCGTACCTTCGGGATTACGTAACGTCCCTTGCAGGACGTGGGACCGGGAACATGCACGACAGTCAGTGCATTTACCACTTGGGCATCTGGGATTTGTACACGTGTTATGATGTTTTGTATGTGGACTGTACTATGGCTATTACTCCATACTGCAATCAAATGTATATGGATGAGACCTATTAATGGTATGTCCAAGTGATGTTTAATGGATGTGCTCCAGCATTGGTAATGTATGTCACACTGAGCCACACACTATAATGTGCTACACCTTCACACAACCATAGGTGTAGCATGCTGGGGTGACAGATACCTGTCATGGGTACTCCCCATGCTTTGCCACTACATCCCTGATTACATTATATGGAGCCCTTCATTAACACACCAGGTAAGCCATGCAGAGTGTGTGGGGAACAGTGATTACACACATGAATCCTGCAAATGCCTCTGCTCCACTGAGGGACAGTTGGTTAATCGATGTGGTGGCGACAGCAGACACTGTTTGCCTTGGTTGATGAATGGCCTCTGACAATCGGGCATGTATCTACTGATGTACCTAGGAACCTATACATACAGTATCAACATATGCTGTTAGGTGCGTGTACTGTTCAGGTGTTGACATTCCTTGTTCCAATAGCTGTTGTGTGTGCAATGGTTGAGGGCTGCCTATGTAGGATTCACACAGTAGGCCACCTATACATTACACGTTACAGGTGGTCACGTGTGTGTGTGCCATCCAGTTTACTGTGTGTGCAAGTGGAGAAGTGTGTCAGTCCGTAGGGGCCAACACTGTCAGTGTATGTGCTATATGTTCCCTCTTTGCCAAGGCATGGGCATATTGGGCACGCCTCCGTCTGCCTACTGGGGCTGGCACTGGGTGTTTGTGGTCTGAATCCCGCTGTGCCTGTGATGGCCTTGGCAATTACGGTGGGCTGTGAGGGCCTTCACCATTATGTCCCTGCTGCAGCTGTTTCCGCAGGATCATATTATGTAGCATGGCACATACTATGAAGATGTGGGCACACGTGCCTGGAGAGTACTGCAAGGCTCCACCAGATATGTTGAACAAAAATGGAAAAAATGCCAGCACCAGAAGGGACTGATACTAATAGCTTTATTGAGCTGAATATTAGACCGGTTTCAGCACATGGCTTTCATCAGTAGATTAATACACTTTAAAGAAAAAGCCCCACAATAAATAGCTCAGCAATGATGACATAATTTCCTGTCATAAGAAAAATATAAGATTAATACATTAATACACATATCTATACATATATTTGTACATAGTTCAAACAGCATGTGTATGAAAAAAAAACATATATTTTTTGAAATAATGAAATAAATAAAACAAATCAGGCATAAACATATAACCTAAGAAAATCAATATTTATAATTTATCATTGAGTCCAGGGGAAAACAAACCTCCTAGTTTCACTATCCATTTTCTTTCTTTATTGTTAAGAATTTTGTGCCATCCAGTTTTGAAAGCACGATTACCTGTAATGTCTATGATAGTAAAAGTAAATTTAGCAGTGGGATGATTCAATGAGTGTCTATATAGGGCATTGGTGATCCTGGCATTCCTAATATCCCCCAAGTGTTCAGATATTCTAATTCTGAATTGTCTAGATGTCTGCCCAACATAAAAAGCTTGACAGGTGCATGTTGCAAGATAGACAATCCAATCTGAGCTACAATTACCAAAACAACCAATATTATATAGATGTCCCGTATTCTTACTAGTAAATGTTTTGGTTTTAAATATGTAGCTGCAAAAACTGCTGTGTCCACAGGGGTAAGTTCCAACCAGTTTTTCACCTGTTAGTGTCCTCTGGGATAGAGTGTCATCCCTAGAAGTTGTTTTCTTGTAATGGGAGAAATGTGATGCTAATGTTTTGCCCTTTCTATAAGAGAACGAACATCTGTCCGCCAAATAATCCTCTAAAACAGAGTGAGATTTTAGTACATTCCAATGTTTGTCTATAATGTCCAGAAGGTGCTTAGTATTTCTGCCATAGGTTGTGACAAATGTACAGGTATCATAGTTAGTCTGTCTATGATGTTCTTTGTATTCCAATAATGTATCCCTGGTATAGTTTTTACTCCATTGCATGGCAGAATGAATAGTATGTCCAGAATAACCTCTAATAAGAAGCCTGTTGGCTAGATCATCATGATGTTGTTTCAGATCCTGTTCAGAGGAACATATCCTTTTTATCCGCAAAAACTGGGATTTGGGGATGTTATTCATAGTATGCTTGGGATGTAGACTGTTGGCATGGAGCAAGGTATTGTATTCTGGAAATTTGCGAAATACAGAAGTTTTGAGCGTGTTATCAGGTAGACGCTGTAAAAAAACATCCAAAAAGTGTATTTCATTACGATGGTAATCAACCGTAAATTCGACACCCCATATATTTCCATTAAGATGTTCCACAAATTCCTGTAAATAATCCGTACCACCTTTCCAAACCAGCCAACAGTCATCCAAGTACCTTCTCCAAATGTCAATTTCAGGTATATATATATGTTGTGTAACTCATCATAAATTATATGTTCCTCTACATATCCCATGTATAGGTCAGCATAAATAGGTGCAAATGAAGCACCCATTGCCGTGCCCTGTATTTGCCAATAACAATCTTGTTTGAAATAGAAAACATTCTTGGTGAGGATGTGTTCAGCCATACAAATCAATAATGTATTTAATCCAGGGGAATAAATGTTTGCTTTGTTTAACCAAAAATCCAATGCTGCTAATCCAGCCCAGTGTGGAATACTGGTATAAAGAGACTTGACGTCAAGAGTACACATTAGCCAATGTGGCTCTAATTGTGAATCAGAAACAATTTGCAAAAATTCTGTGGTATCTTGGAGTCTAGCTCTGACTAGAGCCAAAAGGGGTTTGAGTTTTTCAGTTAGAAAAGCAGAAAGGGGTTCAGTAAGTGAACCAATCCCAGATACAATGGGTCTACCTGGTGGATGATGGAGAGATTTATGGATTTTGGGTAGTAAATATAGATACTGTTTGGCAGGGTCTTTAACCATCAAGTGTGATTTGATCTTGTCAGAAATGATGCCAGCCTCCACAGCCTCCTGTAAAAAGTCATCTATTTCCCTTTGGAAATTTGGTGTGGGGTCGGTAGTCATGTTCATGTAGTGATGAGGGTTAGACAACTGTCTATTTCCCTCCTCCCAATAATAATCGGAATCCATGACTACAACCGCACCACCCTTATCCGCAGAAAGAATGACTATATTAGTATTATTTCTAAGGTGTGTTAAGGCTAGTTGTTCAGCTCTCGATAAGTTATGTTTGATGGTATTCTCTGATCCCAAATGAAAATGTAAATCTTTGATGACTGCCTGTTGAAAAATAGCTACATGTTTGTCCATAGAGGGATTAAAGGTTGACCAATGAAATCGGAATTCAGAAGATCTTTGAGAAGGATCTGATTGATCCTGTTGTCTGAAAAACAAGTTAAGATTCATTTTTCTACAAAATGCCATAATATCTGATACTAAAGAACTCTCATCAACAAAGAAGCCAGGGATAAATCCAAGACCTTTATTAAGCAATGCATATTCATCTGGTGTTAAAACATATTTGGAAATGTTGAGGACATTATTACTGTGTAAATCTATTTCACTACTGACAAGAATAGATCTTCTAAACTTTTGACCCTTGTGTTTTCTGCCTCCCCTGTGTTTTCTACCCTCATCTGATGTACGTCCCCTCTTGGAGTTTGGTGAATCCCCAGTACCAATGGATTCCGTGTCTGTAGTAGAGGACTCCTCACCTGAAGTTAAAAACAGCCTTTTTTAATATAGACCTAGGTCTCTTTTTACGAACATATGTACGATTCTTGGTAACCTGGGCATACCTTACCCCCTTATGCAACTCAAACTGTCTTCCTCTATCATAGTCCTCCCTGTCTCTTGAGAATTTGTGAATTTTTTTAGCTCTAAGATTATTCTCAAGAGTTAAAAGTTCCTTAGATAGTTTGCTCAGACTGTCTTTGAAGTTAGTATGGTCTTCAAATTCTTTTAAATCATTACAAATTTTTTCAACTTCCAAAATATTGGTCTGGACTGTTCTATCATAGAAAGATGCCAATATGTTCACAAATGACATAGATGCTTGTTGCTGTGCTGACTGCCAATCTCTTATTAAAATGTCATCTGGGGTTCCAACCAATGGTTGAATCTTAGACCTGGTTTTCTTAGGTTATATGTTTATGCCTGATTTGTTTTATTTATTTCATTATTTCAAAAAATATATGTTTCTTTTTCATACACATGCTATTTGAACTATGCACAAATATATATATAAATATGTGCATTAATGTATTAATCTTATATTTTTCTTATGACAGGAAATGATGTCATCATTGCTGAGCTATTTATTGTGGGGCTTTTTCATTAAATTGTATTAATCTACTGATGAAAGCCATGTGCTGAAACCGGTCTAGTATTCAGCGCAATAAAGCTATTAGTATCAGTCCCTTCTGGTGCTGGCATTTTTTTCATTTTTTTTTCATTTTTTTTCATTTTTGTTCAGTCTAACTTGCTTGCCGTGCACCAGCCGTACTTGCTAGCTTTTCTCTTTGCCTACTCTGTTTCACTTGCTGGCTGTTGGCGTTTGAAGGGATTGAGAAGAAGCGCTATTTTGTGGTGTTCTGGTGTCTGTAAAGGAGGGCTCCTTATCGGGAGTTGGCGTTTGTGCATTTGTGCCTTGTATCATCTTCTGGATTTATTTGGATTTATTCCTTGCGTGTGTTTTGTTTGGGTTCCAGCGGATTGCATATCACCTTCGTTTTTGTTGGTGAACTTTGCGAAATTTGAACCTTTTTCAACATCATTACGCATTTGGTTCGTGGAAAGCATGGTCTATGATTCTTTATTTTTCTACTAACAGTTTTGGGATTACTAACGTGTCCGTTTATATATCGATATTGACAGGGAGACTACCTTGTGTTTCTTAAAGGGCGGTGATCAACATTTTTTCCTTCCTCATGTTCAGGATCAAGGGAAGTTCCATATTGGATTACTGTTGCTGACATTCAGGTACTTTTCTCTTTTTTTGGGAGGTTGTGAGATCGAAACCTATTTGTTGGACATTCCAGACTGGATAATATCAACCCGTTGGTTGGTATATCATGGGTGGATGGATATCCGAATTTAGATTCATGAACTGAGGGGAATATATATGCAATGACTTCGTGTAACTTTTTGGACACTCGTGCTTTAATTATTCACCTGTAGTTTAATTCTCAGTGTTTGAACCTCCGTGACAGCTGCATTTGAAGAATTGGGACATTAGTTTCATTATGGCTATTTTTTATGTCTCTTATAGTCTTAACTTTTTTTATATCATATCTCTTTGACTTTTTTGCTTCCATATTTTTTGACTTAGTAATGGTATCTACTGTTACTTGTTTTCTTATGCCTTTTTCAATTAGGGCAGGAATAATATTCTAAGTAAGCACTTTTGATGCTCAAAAATAATGTATGTCCTGGCAGAACTTTAGTGGGATATATTTTATTTGGTTGGGTTAGCTTATTGTATTATCTAACCATTTCT
The DNA here is from genome assembly GCF_019279795.1 of Protopterus annectens. Classification (NCBI taxonomy): domain Eukaryota; kingdom Metazoa; phylum Chordata; order Ceratodontiformes; family Protopteridae; genus Protopterus; species Protopterus annectens. The sequence goes on along the minus strand of NC_056739.1, from coordinate 1,432,519,346 downwards.
GCTTTCTTACAGGTACTTCTTATATCTATGTTTCCTAATTTTATGGGATTATTTATGTATCTCATCCATGTTGGGCTTTCAATATCATTTACAGTTTTTGCAATCTTATGACAGGGACCTGTTTGTAGTGGTGAGATCGCTCCCCATTTTATTTAACTTTCATATTCAGGTATGACTAATACTTTCAGGTAATTGACCAGTCTTTCTGTAATGTATATACTGGTGTATATTTTGCAAAACAACTATAGGACTTACACATTTGGTCAAGTTATCTTAACTACTTTTGTTCTTGAACAGGATTCCTCGATGCAAGTGTTCCCTAATAACTGGTTTACAGAGCTTTGACTGTGCTAGTTCTGTAATTTTGATATCTTGGTTAATCTGTATTTACACACATTATGAGTGTTTATAGTCCCTAGGTACCCAAGGATATTTTTCTGGACCAGCATTCTGGTTCATACTAGTATAATCAGTTATATGCAGGATAGACATAATTGAAGCATTTTTCTGACTGTACTTAAGAACTATTGCCCTCAGTCGTATAATAACTAGGGTCCTAAGTCACTTTGGAAGATTGTTTAATTGTTGCTTTAGCATTTTTGGAGTACCTATATATCACTTCATTTTTTGAAGTAGGGGCTTTATACCTTCATCCTTATCTGACTCAAAATAATATATATTTATATCTTTTGGGATAGCTCATAGGTTTCTTATTTAGTGTTGCTCGGGCTGTATTGTTGATTGATTTTGGTTATCTGACAACTATTATTTTCTTAGGCAACTTATTGTCATGGATCTACAGAAGTTACTATCTGGCCTATATGCGGATAAAGATGATATTCAGGTTTTTGGCATTGGTACTAAGTCTGTGGACCTTGCTGCGGGTCCAATATTAGATCCAGTTGACGGTTGCTTTATCTTGTTCAGTCAGTTGGGCAAGAAAATTAAAACATTGAGGACAAATATTTGGCATTTAAAACTGTTCAGAGCTTACCAAAATGAAAAAATATCCCCTAGGGGGCTCAGGTCTAAGATTCAACCACTGGTTGGAACCCCAGATGACATTTTAATAAGAGATTGGCAGTCAGCACAGCAATAAGCACCTATGTCATTTGTGAACATATTGGCATCTTTCTATGATAGAACAGTCCAGACCAATATTTTGGAAGTTGAAAAAATTTGTAATGATTTAAAAGAATTTGAAGACCATACTAACTTCAAAGACAGTCTGAGCAAACTATCTAAGGAACTTTTAACTCTTGAGAATAATCTTAAAGCTAAAAAAATTCACAAATTCTCAAGAGACAGGGAGGACTATAATAGAGGAAGACAGTTTGAGTCGCATAAGGGGGTAAGGTTTGCCCAGGGTACCAAGAATCGTACATATGTTCGTAAAAAGAGACCTAGGTCTATATTAAAAAAGGCTGTTTTCATTAACACAACTTCAGGTGAGGAATCCTCTACTACAGACACAGAATCCATTGGTACTGGGGATTCACCATACTCCAAGAGGGGACGTACATCAGATGACCCTTTAGGGGTAGAAAACACAGGGGAGGCAGAAAACACAAGGGTAAAAAGTTTAGAAGATCAATTCTTGTCAGTAGTGAAATAGATTTACACAGTAATAATGTCCTCAACATTTCCAAATATGTTTTAACACCAGATGAATATGCATTGCTTAATAAAGGTCTTGGATTTATCCCTGGCTTCTTTGTTGATGAGAGTTCTTTAGTATCAGATATTATGGAATTTTGTAGAAAAATTAATCTTAACTTGTTTTTCAGACAACAGGATCAATCAGATCCTTCTCAAAGATCTTCTGAATTCCGATTTCATCGGTCAACCTTTAATCCCTCTATGGACAAACATGTAGCTATTTTTCAACAGGCAGTCATCAAAGATTTACATTTTCATTTGGGATCAGAGAATGTCCCTCAAACATAACTTATCGAGAGCTGAACAACTAGCCTTAACACACCTTAGAAATAATACTAATATAGTCATTCTTTCTGCTGATAAGGGTGGTGCGGTTGTAGTCATGGATTCCGATTATTATTGGGAGGAGGGAAATAGACAGTTGTCTAAACCTCATCACTACATGAACATGACTACCGACCCCACACCAAATTTCCAAAGGGAAATAGATGACTTTTTACAGGAGGCTGTGGAGGCTGGCATCATTTCTGACAAGATCAAATCACACTTGATGGTTAAAGACCCTGCCAAACAGTATCTATATTTACTACCCAAAATCCATAAATCTCTCCATCATCCGCCAGGTAGACCCATTGTATCTGGGATTGGTACACTTACTGAACCCCTTTCTGCTTTTCTAACTGAAAAACTCAAACCCCTTTTGGGTCTAGTCAGAGCTAGACTCCAAGATACCACAGAATTTTTGCAAATTGTTTCTGATTCACAATTAGAACCACATTGGCTAATGTGTACTCTTGACGTCAAGTCTCTTTATACCAGTATTCCACACTGGGCTGGATTAGCAGCATTGGATTTTTGGTTAAACAAAGCAAACATTTATTCCCCTGGATTAAATACATTATTGATTTGTATGGCTGAACACATCCTCACCAAGAATGTTTTCTATTTCAAACAAGATTGTTATTGGCAAATACAGGGCACGGCAATGGGTGCTTCATATGCACCTATTTATGCTGACCTATACATGGGATATGTAGAGGAACATATAATTTATGATGAGTTACACAACATATATATACCTGAAATTGACATTTGGAGAAGGTACTTGGATGACTGTTGGCTGGTTTGGAAAGGTGGTACGGATTATTTACAGGAATTTGTGGAACATCTTAATGGAAATATATGGGGTGTCGAATTTACGGTTGATTACCATCGTAATGAAATACACTTTTTGGATGTTTTTTTACAGCGTCTACCTGATAACACGCTCAAAACTTCTGTATTTTGCAAATTTCCAGAATACAATACCTTGCTCCATGCCAACAGTCTACATCCCAAGCATACTACGAATAACATCCCCAAATCCCAGTTTTTGCAGATAAAAAGGATATGTTCCTCTGAACAGGATCTGAAACAACATCATGATGATCTAGCCAACAGGTTTCTTATTAGAGGTTATTCTGGACATACTATTCATTCTGCCATGCAATGGAGTAAAAACTATACCAAGGATACACTATTGGAATACAAAGAACATCATAGACAGACTAACTATGATACCTGTAGTTTTGTCACAACCTATGGCAGAAATACTAAGCACCTTCTGGACATTATAGACAAACATTGGAATGTACTAAAATCTCACTCTGTTTTAGAGGATTATTTGGGGGACAGATGTTCATTCTCTTATAGAAAGGGCAAAACATTAGCATCACATTTCTCCCATTACAAGAAAACAACTTCTAGGGATGACACTCTATCCCAGAGGACACTAACGGGTGAAAAACTGGTTGGAACTTACCCCTGTGGACACTGCAGTTTTTGCAGCTACATATTTAAAACCAAAACATTTACTAGTAAGAATACGGGACATCTATATAATATTGGTTGTTTTGGTAATTGTAGCTCAGACTGGATTGTCTATCTTGCAACATGCACCTGTCAAGCTTTTTATGTTGGGCAGACATCTAGACAATTCAGAATTAGAATATCTGAACACTTGGGGGATAATTGGAATGCCAGGATCACCAATGCCCTATATAGACACTCATTGAATCATCCCACTGCTAAATTTACTTTTACTATCATAGACAACATTACAGGTAATCGTGCTTTCAAAACTGGATGGCACAAAATTCTTAACAATAAAGAAAGAAAATGGATAGTGAAACTAGGAGGTTTGTTTTCCCCTGGACTCAATGATAAATTATAAATATTGTTTTTTTTAGGTTATATGTTTATGCCTGATTTGTTTTATTTATTTCATTATTTCAAAAAATATATGTTTCTTTTTCATACACATGCTATTTGAACTATGTACAAATATATATATAGATATGTGCATTCATGTATTAATCTTATATTTTTCTTATGACAGGAAATGATGTCATCATTGCTGAGCTATTTATTGTGGGGCTTTTTCTTTAAAGTGTATTAATCTACTGATGAAAGCCATGTGCTGAAACCGGTCTAGTATTCAGCTCAATAAAGCTATTAGTATCAGTCCCTTCTGGTGCTGGCATTTTTTTCAATGTTGTTCAGTCTAACTTGCTTGCCGTGCACCAGCCGTACTTGCTAGCTTTTCTCTTTGTCCACCAGATATGTCCAAGCAATGGAACTGTGATTTCAGCATCCCAAACACTTGCTCTATGATGATTCTGGTTTGTGCGTGTGCCTCATTATGGCATTCTTGCATAGGTGTGTGTGCATTTCTGATGGGAGTCATCATCCATGGCTCCAGTGCATAGCCAGCATCCCCCACAAGGTGGCCATGTGGGATGTCCCCCCTAACAAATACCTGATAGAGCTGTGAGGCATGCCAGATGTGGGAGTCATGGTAGCTTCCAGGGCTGCCGGCACATACATCCATAATAATGCCCTGGGCATTGCACACGACCTGGAAATGGATGGAGTGGTATCCCTTGCAGTTTATGTAGCTCCTACCATGCTCACTGGGTGGTGACTTGATATGTATGTGCGTGCAGTCTATCGCACCCAGTACCTCTGGGTAGTGTGCCACCTGATGGAAGAGACACATATTGCTGGCAAACTCCTCCTGAGTTCGGGGGAAGTATATATGTTCATTGGCATGTGGTAACATAGCATCCAGAAATTGGTGTAGTACCCTGGATGCTGATGCCCGTGAGATCCCCATTATATCTCCAGTTGGCCTTTGAAAGGCATCTGTGGCTAGTATTCGCAAGCTTACACATACCTTCATGCCCACTGGGATGGGTTCCCCTCTGTTGTTTCTGGATCTCAGGTGTGGCTGGCACAGCTCAACTACCTGCTGTAAGATATCCCTGTCTACCCTGTAACGCTCTACTATCTCCAGATCATGTAGACCCTGGTAGGTTACCCTTGGTCTGAACACTCTTCTCCTCCTCTGGAGCCTGCGGTGGTTGTCAGCATCATCCTCCACAATACCGTCAGTCTCTAACACATGGTGATGAATCGCAGCTATGGCAGCTCCCAACATGTACATTGTAAAAGTTCCCTGTCTGTTTACACCGATGGTGCAGTGTTTGGGAATACACAGGTGTGTGTGAGGTGCCTTCACACTTTATATTATTGTGCTGTGAACACTGATGATGTCATAGGGTGTGTATGTACCATCCGAGCTACAGGGTATCTTATGTGTTTTACCACAGGTACTGCTATTGTGGTGCCTTTGGTGTTGAATTACATTTGGCTGCCGTGGATTACCTCTTTTCCTTCCCTTAACATTTCTTGATGTTTCCCCTCCCATTTTCTGGCATGCATCCAGCAGCCTGCTTTCATTTGTACTTTCCTAAACCTGGCTTATCTTATGACATGTGTTCTATGGCTGATCTACTGCAGGTTTGCTTTGCTCTGCTATGACAGTTCTCTTTTCTTTGCAATCCGACACCTCCCCTATCCTGTTCTGCAGGTTACTGCGAGCAGACTTGTTAGCTGCCGTCGATTACCCACTGTGAGTTAATAGGAGTTAATTGCTCTGTTGTACTCCAATTACCCTACTGCGGCATTTCCTTATTTTCTACCCCTAACCTTCCTGTTTGAGCTATGGTGGGTGGCGCATGCATCCACTTACCGGGTTTTGGGCATGTTTTCATCCGCATACACATGCGCTTTTGGGCACCATATGTGCTCTAAGCTAAACGATGCTATACCTACATCCCCACCCCTATCCTGTGGCTTTGCTTAGCAATGGGCAGGCCAGATTTGCATTGCTCCAATGTGCTTACAGCTACGGTGGCACACCCCACTGCTGATGTCATGTATACCTCCAAACCACTCCTCGGTGTTGTAGTGCTGCACCGTATGATACATCCTTAGTCTGGCGGGATGTTTGTGATTCACTATTACTTGCCTCATTTGCATTGCATTGACTATTAATTCATAGTTACCTCACTGAACACTGTCACAGACCCTTGGCAACCCTTGCAGCTTGGTTGTGGTGTACCATGCATACCATTGAGTATTATGGTGAAATCTTGATTTCTATTACAATGCGATTTTATGACATTTGTGTATATTTTCCTTGTGTTCCTGTTTGCGCACACATGCCCTGTGGTTGTACTTTGCGTTACTGTGGACATGACATTAAATGTTATTTTTTAGGTGTTGTGCATCGTTTCTTATGCCATTGGCTGTATATTTAGCCATTGGCATATGTTAACTTAGTAATACATGAGTCTGGTCCGCTTTCATAGCTCCGATGTTCTGTTTGGCAAAATGTAAACCATTTTTTTGTGGTTTACATTTCTGTGGGCTTACGCTATGCCTGCACCACTTCATGAATCGCTATGTACCTTCATTTGCATGGTGCAGTACTGCGCATGGGGTGATTAGCATACCTGTGCCGAGGGCTGCGCAGATATGGCATACGCTGGTAGTGCACGTGGAATTGGATCGTACCTGAATTGCTCTGCGGTCATATTTGGCATTATACTGCCTACGCTATGCCTGTGCCTGGCGCAAGCTTCATGAATCCCAGGGATGGTATCTAACACCCTGATGCGACTGTTTAAATGCAAGAATGGCTTTACATAATTGCACAAGCTTTTGTGGATAATATGTACAAAGATTAAAGTGTATTTCCCCACAGCACTCCTCTATGCTTCCAGCTGTTTGTAATTATCCAGTCTGTTGTGCTATCAGAGCCGATTGCAATCTGCATATATTTTAGCACCACATTATTTCCTCATTTCTTTTTGCATACTCTATGGATTGTCTCATTGAAGACATCTTATTAGACAGAAGGGCGCATTATATCTGTGACTAACAATTTAATCAGTGGGTACAGCTCAGATTTAAGAACACACTCCAGCACCCTTTTACTCTGAGTGTTTTTTACCCTTGAACACTTTTCTAAATCATCTTGCTTGTATGAACAGCATTCAAAATATACGCTGCAGCTGCTTTTATTTCTGCCCTGTCACATAGAGACTTAATTTTAACTAGACACTCCTCTTGCATTAAGTCCTTTCTCCAGAGTTTCTTTTGCTGTTTGAGTGCAGCACCATAATAGGCCTTGGCCTTTGCCAAAACCATAGACATTCTGTCCAACAAAATTACCAGTCCCTCCTCAGGAGTCACAGTCTTGTTCCAGCAATTCCTTTTGCTCAGAAGAACTGGAGGCAGTCATTTACATGATCAGAATCAAGTTCAATTACAAAAGTAGGTCATACATTATTGAAATGTACACTTCGACCAATAGTGAAACCCCTTAGGTAGCAATACTCTTCTTTGGCTAGCTACACCCATCCACCCTCATTTTATCTTGTCAAAACAACATATGGTGCATGCTTTTAAACAGGAGATTCAATCACTTTACATTGAGTAGCATACTACAAAATAATTGTCAAGACACACCCCAACACAATTATTTACACAAGGTAAAATACCATGCAGCTAGGCAAGCTCCAGGATTAGCATGCAGAAATCTACGGTGTGCCAGGCACTTGAATACTGTGATATTATATAATATAAGCACTATCAAATAACCAGCACAGAGAAAATATAATCTTTTTGACATGTTAAGAAGACGTTTCCTGTTTAAGTTGGGGACTTTCCCCTTTCTTCACTTGAGAAGTTTGTTTTCTCTTTGACCCTATATTTTTCAGAATGCTGAGCCCACAAACTGCTTAGGGGATTTTGATCAATACACATCATTGTTGAATGAAGGTGTAGTACTTCCTGACTCTTCAGTTGGTAGATCCTTAAAACTGTTTTCCAAGGTTGTCTTAAGTAAATATTTCCCTAAGGGATTCTTAAATAACTTAATTAGGCCCCTGATGCTCTGCTCCAATTTCTCACCACTACTAGGGCTCAGCAACTTAAACACAATTTGTTGTTGTTATTTAACAACAGTCCTAGCAGAATAGACTTCATTGTGTGACAGGCTTGTTCTATAGCTAACAGTCTTGACAATCATTAACTGTATCACCTTTGAAAGTCGATTCTGCATGAATTTCACTATGTCTGAACTAGCTGTGTGTTTATTAAGGCCGTCAGACCTCAGAGTGGATTACTACTGATGATGATTTTCCATATCTTCCATTTTGCATGCAGAAACTGTATTTCCAGTGTCGTAATCCCTTCATATGACTTTCACTCCCATAGCAACAGTCCTTGCAAACTAAGTTCCAATACTAGAAATAAATTTGGTGAACATGACCTCTATAACTTCTTTATGCATAACATTCTCCACTTTTATATCTGCCACATACTGGACGATATGGCAGCATCATCAGCTTGTTCATTTTCTTCTTCAATACTAAAGGTCTGGTGGACTCCCTACATAATGCACACTTTTGGTCATTGTATTTAGCTGACACTTCATGCTTACCTAAAAATATTATGAAGCAAAAATTCTACTACAGACAGTATGGTCAGAATGTCTGGAACCTTGTCTTCTTATTTAATTGGATTCCTGAGTTGTTACAGTGAATATACTACTATTTTCAGGAGTACAGAAGAACTTGTGCAGGTATTACCATAAAAGTGAAGTTTCAGTAATCCACAGGCAGTGTAAGAGATACATTCTACCCATTTCTCTTGCCCTGGTGTCAGGTATGTTGTGAACTGGTTCTTACACTGTGCTGGAACTAAATCGATTAGGATGGGTCTAGTTTGCAAGATAACTTCATGTTTCTTAAAAATTATTTGACTTAGCTGAATTATCTGACCCATGACTTAAGTAGGAGAGCTACACTGACAACACTGACAATGAAGAATTATTGCTAGAGGGAAGAGGTCAGTAAATTTCTGACACCACATATCGTATGTTTTCCTCATATAAAAGTGACCATGTTTGATCTAAGTCATGAAACTGCTTGACATTCATCAGTCTATTGTGTTGTCTGTTTTTTCTAATTTACCATAGTGTGGAGCTTGAGTCTATACTACTAATGCATGTGTGTAATGGAGAAAGCCAGTCCTGTAAAGCATGTCAGTCCAACACAAAACACATACATACTCAAATGCACACTGCATGCATACCTGTGGCTGACTGGAATATTATCAGTTCACATAATTTGAGATATGACATGTGCAGTGTCAGTGGCACAACAGATAGCACATTTGCCTTTGGTGTAGAAGGCTGTCTGTTCCATTCCTACACCAGGTGGACCAATTGCTAACACTGCAGTGCAACATAAGGGGGATGTGCAGTATAAGAGGGCTGCTGTACTCCTGAGTGTGTCGCCCTTCAGATGAGATGTTTAACTGAGGTCCAACCTGCTTGAAGTGGTGGTAGCTCAGTTGGATATAAAATAACTTGTGGAACATATCAAAAAGAATAATTAGGGGTCTTTTATTTATATACTTAAAAGGACTCCTGTTTACAACATACAAATTTGCAAATATTTACAAATACATAAGTATATAGATATACAAAATATTACACATATTCATACTTTTCCTTGCAATCAAGCTAAATTTTCATCCCTATCAGACCCCCACTCATTTTCCATCCCTATTAGATCCCCCACTCCTTTTTTTCCATAACAACAATCTGATTTTACTTAATATTGTTACTCATAGGTTCATAGGATCATCAAAGGTTACTAGACTAGACTAGAAGCCGTAGAGCCCTTACACCCTAGCCATGATAATCCTGAGTTACCGCAATTGTCTTTGGTCAGATGGATGTAATTTGCAGAGTGTGTTTATGATAAACACCAACTGCCTCTGTCCTTGAGGGACATGGGTGCCACCCCTGGGTGAGTTTGTGGTCTCCCATCCATCTTTCCAGGTTGTGTTTAAATAGGGCCAGTGAGGAGCTGCTTCATGTGAATTGGAAGTTTATTGCAGAGAAGTGGCAATCTGTGTGAGATATATCTGTATCTCCAGCATGTTCTGTTAATGTCACAGGCTAGGTTAATATCTCTAGAGCGAGTGACTCTTGTGACACTTGATTTGCAGACTTGCAGCATATTCATCAGGGCAGGGTCAAAGACTGCCCTGTAGGACAGGCACAAGTCATCTCTCAGCAGCCTATGCAATAAAGAGTACAGTGACAGGGCTTTCAATCTATCCACGCAAGTCATGGTTTGGAGGCCCTACATTTTCTTGGTAAAAAACCTCTGTGGTCTCTCCAGCTGCTGCAGGTGTCTGGTGAGGTACATGCAGAAGGGATCATTGTAATTAATTAATGGTTGGATGAAGGTCAGGTACAGTGGAGTTATAACATCATTAGACCTGGATGTGATGCCCTTACTTATGTGATGTGCAATATAGAAGGCTTTCCTTACCACTGTGAAAACTTGGTGGTCAAAGGTCAGATTGTCATCTACCTGTGTTCCCAGATCTCGCACCACTAGGTTTGAACTTAGTGGGGTTGTGGTCAATATTGTGATTAGCAGGGAATTCTGCTTTGCCAAAGAGGGTGTCAATACATTTTTTTGCATTTAGTTTTAGACTGTGGCTTTAGCACCAGTCATTTGTCTGTGTTAACCCCTCTTGTAATATGTTTATTGCACCCAAATTGCAATCATCAGTGATCTTGTTAAGCCAAAGGCCATCTATTTAAGCCTGGACTTTTAAGAAGTAAATTCCAAACAGTAAATGGCCTAGTACAGATCCTTGTGGTATGCCAGTGGTGATGGGTCTACTGGTAGAGGTAGAGATACCAGCTTTGACAGTATGTGTTTTGTTGGTGAGCCAATTGGCTACCCATCTAGTGATGTAAGCATTAATCCCCAGCTGAGAGAGTTTTTCAATGATAACTGAGTTGGGGATTGTGTCAAAAAGCCTTGGTAGGGTCAAGATAGACAGTATGCACTGTCTTACCCTCATCCAGGGCTTTGGTAACTTTCCGAAAGAAGTCTACTAGGTTTAATAAGCATGATCTACCCTTAACAAAGCCAAACTGTGCTAGGTCTAGAGTTTGAAGGCCCCCTATGTCCTTGTTGATAAGGTCCATGATGATTCTTTCCATGGCTGGTTAGACTTATAGTTCTATAGTTTCCTTGGTTGGTTGATGGTCTCACTTTGTGCAAGGGGATTATTGTTGCTGTTCTCCATTCTGCTGGAACAAGCCATTTTTCAGTCTAGGGTTTATATGAATGCCAAGTAGGTCCACTAGGTCCTGTTTTAGATTGCTTTAGTAAGCAACCGCAGATGTCATCTGGTCCCACTGAGGCTGTATTTTTGGCCTTGGAAAGTTGAGATATGACTTGATCTCTAGAGATAATAGGCAGAGGACTGGTGTCAGATATGCTTTGAGGTATGGCTGCTGGGAACAGGGGGGTGAAATCTGCACCAAATCTGTCAGTGAGCAAGTTGGTGATTTCCTCTGGTATAGTATGTGTGGTACTATCTTCTACTAGTTTGGCACATAGCTGGGCATTCCCTTTTAGATTGCAGACATACTTAAAGACTGCCTTATGGTTATCTTTAGCTAGGGATGCTATTTTACCTTTTGTATTACCTTTAGAGGACCTTTACAAGATTTCTGATTTGCTTGCTCAAGCTGTGGAGGGAATTCTTTCTGTGCTGAGTCAGTTCCCTGTTGTTCTTAGACATCAGTTTCTTCTTTTTGTTATATCCTCTGTTTATATTTGAGGTCCACTAGGGTGGCTTGTTTTTTTTTTTTTCAGAGGGCCTGGTTTTAATCTGGGCAGGCACAGCCAAGTCTATACAGTTGCTTAAGTGTTTATACAGGGAATTTGTGTACAACTGTGCATAGGAGTCATTATTATCTGTGATTATGGGGAGTATAACATATTTATACCATCACTTAGTAAGCTGTAGTTTGCTTTGGAAAAGTTTTTTTTTCTTCCTGTAGTGCTGACAGGTTCAATAGTTACTTCTAACAAGACTGTTTTTATGGTCCGACCTTACCAGAGAGGGCAATACATGGGGGGAGTGCAGTGACCCCTCCCCCATGTTGGTGAGTACTATGTCTAAGACATTTGAGCACTTGTGTGGGTGTGGATGATCTGTTTCAGATCATTTGTATTGACAAAGTCCAGGAACCTCTGGGTGAGCATGTTCATGCTCATGTATGTCACCCAGTCGATGTAAGGATAGTTAAAATCTCCCATGACTAAGGTGTTGGGCTGTATGGAAAGTGACTCCAGTAAGTCCAGGTTGGTGGTGTGCTTTTCTTAGTTCATGGTTGGGGACCTATAGCTAGCAATGATGTGGTAGGTATTTTGCCTATAGTTAATTGGACACAGAGTACTTCAAGAGAGTCATACTGCCTGACCAGTCTCGAGGTGTACTTGGCTTTAGTGAAGATGGATACACCTCCACCTTTGGTTCTTTTATGCTCATTTTGAAGTCTGAATGTGTAGAAGGCACTGTAGCCTTGCATGGTCAGGGTGCTCTCCAGAGGCTTGAACCATTTCTCAGTGACTCCACAGACATCAGCATCTTCCAAGGTGTGCTTCCAGGGAGTGTGGTTTCATGTTTAGACTGCTAACATTAAGCAGCAGAACCTTGAGTTTGTCTCAAGTGGATTTTATTATGTCAGAAATGTTGTTTTGACATTGCTTAAAAAAAGGCACTATGGGAGAGGTAAGCACCTTTGCCAGTATCCAACAGGCTAGAAGAGACAGGTGCAGACTATCTCTGGCAAAGCAGCATGGCCTGTCCAACATGTCTTCTCAGGCTAACAGATACTGGATCCCCCTGGGCTGACACCACAAGCTAAACCAATTGTTGAAGTCACTCATTTATTTTGTTTATATTGTAGCATCATCCTGGTTGAAGGTAGAATGTACTTAGGGCTAGAGTCTTACCTGCCTGGGACACATAATCAATTAAGTATCTCTCTTCATATAGTACAGAGAAGTCTGCCTGAAGTCATTCACTCCAACATGGACTATGGCAGAGTTATAACGGTACTAGTTGTTGATTTGACTTGAGTGCATGTGTGATTTCATTGAACCTGGCACCTGGCAGGTAGCTGACCCGACCCTCCTCCTTGTCTTAAATCCATTTACCATTAAACCAAATTCCCTTTATTCAAAAATGTATGAGCACACAACAAACTGGAAAATGGAACTCAATCCAAAAGCTGTAGATGGAATGAAGGAGCGAACACAATTCTTTAGTACTTTCATTCAGATTTATTCCTCATGAACTTCTTCAGAAAAAAAGTTAACCTCTCAAAACACACCTCTTATAAAGTTACATCACATATCACATGACTTTCATGATACTTTAAATTAAAGGTATAAAATCATACCATAAAAATAAAAAAACTGTCTTGTTTTCCAAACAGCTCTGAATGTCAAAACATCATGAAAAATGTCTTAATATATAAACATCATCATATTATTATGATTTGAATGCTATTTTTGTGCTAAAAAACACAATGTTAATACATTCGTTCAGACCAGGGGTCTCTGTCTGCTACCAAACTGATCTGCCACAATGACTCCTTGCATTCTAAAATCAAATTGGTGTTCACTATATAATCCACTTGTTGAACATAATCTATGACTGAAGAAGTGAACTTTTTAAAGTTCACACAGTAATAGCATGCCTAGCTAAAGCATTGGTAAAGTCCTTTTTCTTAATAGCAAGTGTGTGCTCATATATTCTATGTTTTAAACATCTAATGTTTTTTTCCTATGTGGTAACTAGGACAAGAGTCACATACTGCCAGATAAACTCTGTTTGTACTCTCACAGGTAAACCATCTGTGGACCCAAATAGTCCTTTTAAGATGTGTACTAAATGTATTAGATGTATTGCTTATATGCCTACTTTGTTTACACTTCCTACAGGAGAAAGTACCTCGAACACTATTCACATCAGTCGTTGCTAAAGTGTGCCCCCCCATCATTTAACAAAATATTTTTGATGTTCTTAATTTTCTTATAGGTGAACTTGGGTTCTACACCGACTACCTGTATGAGTTCCTTATTCTCCATCAAGACCTTCCAATTGTCCTTAATTATGTGTTTAATGACACCCTTCTCATTGACAATGGGGATGGGGAAAGAAATGGTGAACACTATGTTGTCCTTCTTTTGCCTGTTGTTACTTACATCACCAACCCCCCCCCCCCCCCGATGATGGGTTTGGCAGTGTTTTGTCTCAGAATGAACACTTCCTTATGTATATTGGTTAACCAAGCCTGGTCATACCCTCTTTGTTCAAAAAAATGTGTCAACATTATGACCTCTTGAAGAAAAGTTTCTTCATCAGATGTAAATCTACTGAGGCAAATAAATTTCCCCTTAATCACCCCTTTCTTCTTATGCCTAGTGTGTAAGCTATCTCTGTGCAAATATTGGTTGACAAAAACATCTTTCCTATAAATCTTACTCACAAAAGTGTTACTGAACGTATCAAAAGCCAAATGTATGTCCAAGAAATTAATGGTCCTACTGAAACATCCCACAGAAAATTCAAACAAACCTGTGGTTTGATTTAAGTCCCTAACAAAGGACTCAAATACACTGTCATCACCAGTCCACAGAAATATCAAGTAATCAATAAATCTTTGATAATGTGGGACCTTTCTGGGTGTACATACAAATATCTCTCCTCCCACATGGCCATTACAAGGATGGCAAAAGATGGGGCCACTCTTGCACCCAATGCCACCCCTGAGGTCTGCTTATAATATCTTTGGATGAACTCAAAAAAAATATTATCAAGAACTATACCCATAAGCCTGCAAACCATCTCTATTTTACTGTGTGTAAAGTCAGTGTACCCATTGAGGTAATCTCTCAGATATTCTACACCAGCATCTTGATTGATACATGTATATAGTGATTTAACATCTAAAGAAGCAAAATAAAAATCACCATGGGTGAGGTTAATGTCCCTCAAAATTCCCAAAAGGTGCCGGGAGTCCCTAAGGTATGACTTTGCTTTTTGCACTATAGGATTAAATATATCATCCAGCCATAAAGAAATATTTTCTGTCTTGGTTCTCTTGGCTGAAATAATGGGCCTAAAGGGCAGATTTGTTTCTGATTTGTGTACTTTGGGTATCCCAAAGCAATGTCCCATACTGGGATGTTCCACTAACAAATATTCATATGTGTCATGATCTAAACTACCCTGGCAAAACATGTCAAAAAGATCAATGTTTATTCTCAAAAAACTGTTGTTAATTACATTCTTATCACAACAGAATAAGCTGTGTCATTTACCAACATGTCTTCAAAGTTTTTAACATAATCTTCAGTACACATAATCACCATCATTCCACTCTTATCAGCTCTCATTACTCTAATGTCTTTATTTTTACTTGAAATACACAGTGCCTGGTGTTCTTCCACATTAAGGTTATGCATGTGGGTGTCCTTAACAATATTCCTCATGTCCAGTTCACACATATCACCTAACACTTGCAAGGTGTTGCACAAGGGGGGGGGGGTTATATATGCTATTCTTTTTAAATTTGTTACAAACCTCTTGTTTGTCTACATTTAAATCATGCAGTAGGTAAAGAAGGTTCAATTTTCTCAAAAAAAAGTTTGAAATCAACTAACAGTCTGGTAATATTAACATACCTACTTGGTATGTAGGAAAGACCTTCTTTCAAGACTGAAATCACATCATTAGATAAAACACTGTTGCAAATTCAAAATGCGAATTTCAAAGTCTGAAACATTTAGTTTTTCTTCCTGTTGTTGTTTCTTCCCCTTGTTTTTGTCTTGTTTTGAACCTAGTTTGACCACGTGGGAGTTTGTTTGTTGACCCTTGGCCCACCAAAAAAGGACCTGATCCATGAGGGGTTATTTGTAGATGAAACCACTTTAGCAAATGTTGGATTATTGTTGTCAGACCCCATTGAAACTTACTAAACTATGTTACCGTTGTTTTTATTGTTGTTGTTAGGGCCATTGTTGTTATTATTAGTGGTCATAATATTGTTGTTTACACTTCCATTATCATTCACCTCACCCTGTGTGACGTTATTGTCAGTAGTTGCATTGGTATTGATAGTGTGCTCCTGAAAAGCCCACCAACATTGCAAAGGGTGGGCCTCTTTTTTGGCATAGGCCAAAAGGTCCCTCTGCCATTTGGACTGCTTCCTTGTAACTATGGAGGCTCTGTGCCTATCAGCTTTGGCCCCAATGCTACTACAAAAGTCAGAAAGTACCTTAAAACAACAATGTCCCTTGATTTTATTGTCCAAATTTTCCAAATTTTATTTTCTTTGACTTTACCAATGATTTAGCTAGGCATGCTATTCAATGTGTGAACTTTAAAAAGCTCACCTTTTAAGTCATAGATAATGGTCAATAAGTGGATTATATAGGGAACACCAGTTTGATTTTAGAATGCAAGGAGTCATTGTGGCAGATCAGTTTGGTAGCAGACAGAGCCCCCTGGTCTGAACGAATGTATTATAATTGCATTTTTTAGCACTAAAATAACATTCAAATCATAATAATATGATGATGTTTATATATTAAGACATTTTTTATGATGTTTTGACATTCAGAGCTGTTTGGAAAACAAGACAGTTTTTTTTATTTTTATGGTGTGATTTTATACCTTTAATTTAAAGTATCATGAAAGTCATGTGATATGTGATGTTACTTTATAAGAGGTGTGTTTTGAGAGGATAACTTTTTTCTGAAGAAGTTCATGAAGAATAAATTTGAACGAAAGTACTAAAGGATTGTGTTTGCTCCTTCATTCCATCTACAGCTTTTGGTTTGAGTTCCACTTTTTAATTTCCTTTATTCTTTCATTCTTTATAACCCATATGACATAAAATAAAATTTTATCTATTTTTTTTAACATATTATTTTCTTATATTCTTATAATATCCTTATTTAATCACATCCGTGTTTATTTTATCCACTTATTTTGCATCGTCAAAAAATCTTCTTTGCATAGTTTTCCCTATAACTTTTTTTACACTTTTACATTTCAAAAACACCTGTTCAGTACTTTCTTTTCCTAGACAATGTAAACATATTCTAGAACTTTTCTTTTTTATATGGTATATTTCCTTTTACTGCTAATTTATCTATTACCAGTCTCCACAAAAATTCTAAACATTCTACTTTCTGATTAGACCATTTGTTTCTTATTTTATAGCTTTAATTTTTTTCATCTGTTAGATTTCCCAATGACTTTTATTAGTATTGTTTTATCATTACATTTTTATAACATACTTTTCTTTCTTTTTCTGTATCATCATTTTTTTTATTTTCCACAGAAATATATGCTCTTGGTAATATTTTATTTCTTCATTTATGCAATATTTTCCTCTTTTCCTCTTTTTTACTAAGCACCCAAATTTATCATACTTTTATTTATACAATTTGACCACTATTCTCTCTTTTTCATTTATCCACTTTAACACTTTGTAAAAATCGAATGAAACAGCATATACCATAACTAGCCCTAAAGCTCCTTCATCTTTATTTACATACAAAACTCCTCTTTTTTCTAGGCTTAATTTAGAACCCTATATAAATGAAAAAAAAACGTATCTGCAATAATTCCGTTTTAATGTTGATAACATGAATACACTTACTTAATGTGCTATTTTTCTATCAGTACTGAATTTCTCAATTAAGCTTTTTTCTGAATGATAATTTATATGTTCTCCAGAAAAGATAGGTTTGATTTATTTCTTCTATTGTTTTTTCTATTGAATTCTACTTATATTTTTATTCCCAAATGTATGTCCAACATAGAAATTTCATTCATTGTAAAATATATACCCCTCTATCTTTACTATATCACCTAAACCTTTACTTTTCTATTTATTTAAAACCATTCTTATCACCTCTGTTTTTGCAATTATTATAACATCATCTGCATATATTAATGGAACTGGAATTCTTAACCCTTCCGGTGTCATATACCCTGCCTCTTTCATTTTGCAACTTATTTATCATACTATTACATTCATAACTAATGCAAACAGTATACAAGTAGTTGGGCATCCCTGTCTTGCATAACGTTTCATATGGACCTCATGGCTTAACCAGCCATTTACAAGTATTTTTACTTTATTATTACTATACACTGACATACATAATTTCCTGACTTTCTCACTTATATTGTATTCTTTCATTATTCCTCATAAGATTTCATGTACAATTGCATCAAATGCCATATTCAGGTTTCTTGTCATGATTGTTGGTACTTTTCTATTCATAATATCAACCACAATTTATGTATCAGTAATAATTCTTGACATCCCTTCTCTTTTATACTATATATATATATATATATATATATATATACATGTATATATATATATATATATACATGTATATATATACATATATATATATATATATATATATATATATATATATATATATATATATGTATATATATACATATATATATATATATATATATATATATATATATATATATATATATATATATATATATATATATATATATATATATATATATATATATATATATATATATATATATATATACTATTTTCCATAATATTTTCATTTTAAATTCAAATCTCTTTTGTATAATTTTCATAAAGATCTTTATTATTATTCAATCCTATCAGTCTCAGTTTTTTAACTGCCTT
Source organism: Protopterus annectens (assembly GCF_019279795.1). Classification (NCBI taxonomy): domain Eukaryota; kingdom Metazoa; phylum Chordata; order Ceratodontiformes; family Protopteridae; genus Protopterus; species Protopterus annectens. The sequence continues at coordinate 1,432,500,697 of NC_056739.1, read as the reverse complement.
TTACTTTCCTTCTTCCATATGAATTTACAGATTCCACTAAGTAATTCTTTATACCTTCATATAACTATTCATTTAAAAATATTAAAAATATTTTTTTTTTGCCAATCCCTTAAATTTTTTATACATTTTATACCATACTACATCTGGCCCTACTGCAAAGTCTATCATCAGGATTCAATAAACTCTGTGCAGGCTTTGTGCAAAGCCTACATGGAGTTTACATATCTGTGCAGTGAACAACAGCATACATATTCATGCCATGCACTGAGTTTAAATGTAAACAAGTGCAGTTTTTTTGTCAGGTAAAAGTGTTGGTGGCCAGGAAACCATGTAGTGCAACACAGATAGCAAACCTGCTGTTTCCCCTACAGCAATCTGGGTTAGTGGGATTGTGAGGAATGCCACAAAGATTACCAGGCTTTATCACATAGTAAAGTATATGTTCCAAACACAGCACAGGTCACTGTATACAGTTTAGAGTAGCCTTAATATGAGTGTAATGTCAGCAGAGATCTCCAAACAGTGGGACTCAACTAGAGGCACAGGGACAGCAGTAAAAGAAGTATGCACAATCATGGTCAATATCAGAATAATACAACCAGTAACACCATGTCTCTGATACAACATATGTGATTTTGCATGATCATAGATGGTTCTGCACAAACACACTTGTACAACTAGCATGACATGTCAGCAGCCTAAAAGAGTAATCAAACACACTGGCCGGGCACTCTAACATCTGCTGGAGGTGTTAGGAGGGACACTGCTATACCTGTGTGTAACATAATGATAAATCTAGGCTAGTTAATTGGTGTGCATGGCATATATATGGCACAACCCATGCCATCAATGTTGTCAAACAGCTATTTATGTACTATGTGCATCACCAGAACAGGTACTACACATGCATTTGGTGTAATACCTTGATGGGTGTTCCTTTCCATCAGACAGTAATGTTTATGCAACAAAAAGAATACCTGGTTATAGCAAACAAGATGTGTGTGGCAGCTCAGTGTGTCAAAGGTGTTACACTTCAGTTACACATCACTAGAATATGTGTAGTGAGGTACATGAAGAAGGGTACATTGTACTCAGTTATTGGTGTGATGAAGGTTGTAATCTGTGGAGGTGTTATAGCCTTTGATGTGGATGTCTTGCACATATGCAGTAATTATGTTACATACAAGGGAGTACTCACCACTGTGGCCAGATGTTCCACATACCATCTACCCCACAACACAGGTCACATACCAACTGGTCTGCTTATAGGGTGTGATGTCTACATTATCTTTAGTTTGTGCATTTGTTTTCATAATGTAACAAATTCCTTCATGTTTTTGTTTCATCTCATGTGTTGTCATTGCTGCAGCAGCACTCTTTGGTGTGTGTTTATACTGTGCATTATACTAATATCACAGTTGGAGTCAACAATTTATTTATTTGTTTATTTATTTATTTATTTATTTGACATTTGTTTACCGTGATGGTCTGACTGGGTCTACAGAACCCATTTTCAGCAGAGGCCCAGAGAGAAAAGCTCCACATACAGTACAATACAAATACAGTATAATCTAATACAATAAAAATTACATTAGAAATACTATACAAAAAAATAAATTGAAAGAGCAAACTGCTACAAGTTGTTGAAAGCTATTACTACAAATCTATGCAATTCTATACAGTTAAAACACTACAGACAATAATAGTCACTCTCACCATACATGATGTAGACATGGTCCAAAAAAGTAGTACATAGGTAGTGCATTGTGTGAGACTGACTGCAATAGTAGAAGCAAAATAGAATGTTAGTTTCAGTTAGGAAAATAGCAGCCAGAAAGTTAGTGATGCAGACAGACAGTGAGAGAGAGTTAAGAAGAATAGAAGCAATAAAGCCTGAGCAGTAGCTTAAGGATATGGTATAGAAGAGCAGAGAATGAGTTAGAAGAGCCTTAGGATCTTGCAGTCTGTGAGGGATTGAAATGTGACAGAAAGAGGAAGATCTCAGCATTAGGCAGGCTTTATACAGGAGCAGAGCCATGTATTTTTGAAGATGATTTTTTAAACAGGCTTTGAAATGGGTTAGTGCAGGCATAGACCTAGTAGCTAGAGGTAGTGAATTCCAAAGTATAGAGACAGAGTATGAATACAGAGAGTGATGAGGTTTTCTTGTGGATTTTCAGATAGCTAAGAGATTTTTGTCTTATGATCATAAGGATTGATTTGGTGTGTAAGGTGTGACTAGACTGGTTATTGCAGGGAAGACAGTAGGCTTGAAAATAAGGTTGTGTAAGGTGGATAGCTGAATAAAGGCAAGTTGGTTGGGGAGTTCAAGCCACTTTAATTCTAGGAGTGGTTTACAGTGTTGTGTGTGATATTTAGTGTTTGTGGCTGACTTTGCAATTTTGTTGTAGCACTGTTCTAACTTGCTTAGGGTAGAATTTTGTAAGTTAGTTAGGATAGGGGCACCATTAAGAAGGGAGGGAAGTAAAAATGTTTTTGCAAGGGTAGTTTTGGTTGCTGCAGTAAAGAAATGTTTGTTTCTATATGAGTCCCAGTTTTTGATGAGTTTTCTTTATATTTTGCTGTATATGGGGGACAAATGAAAGTTTATTGTCAATGATAACACCTAGAAGTTTGGTTTCCTGCACTAATTCAATGACAGTCTTGTCAGATGCAAGGATGTTGAAATGATCAGTGACAGGGGAGGTATTTTTGGAATGAAAGAGTACTAGTTTTGTCTTCTTTTGATTAAGAAAGAGTGGGCATTTCTTAGCAAGGATTCAACTGTAGTAAAGGACTGCTGAGTTTTTGAAAGTAGTTCTGGTAGTGATTGAGCAGTGCAGATTATGGTGGAATCATCAGCATACTAAATGAGGGTCCCAGGATGCGAGGCAGTGTGAAGGTTGTTTGTGAAAATGTTGAAGAGTAGGGGTCCTAGGATGGAGCCTTGGGGGACTCCAGTAGGGTTGTGGAGGAAGGGTGAGAGTTCATTGGGCCATTTCACTGCTTGTTTATGATCCTTGAGCTAGCTCTGAAACCATTTTACTGTGTTATGTGAGAAGCCTAGGTTAGACAGTATTCAAAAGTAAGGGGTGAGACACTGTGTCAAAGGCCTTGGAGAGATCAAGGAATATTTAGGCTGTATAGCATCCTGCACATCTCTGGCCTTGTTCATGGTGTCTGTAAAAGATAATAGGGCTGTAGCTGTGCTGTGTCTAGGTCAGAAGCCATGTTGGGTTTTGATTAAAAGGTTGTTTTGCAATAGATATTCCTTCACCTGCTGATGGATACCTCTCTCAAGAATTTTGGATATGGGTGACAAGATGGATATATGATGGAAATTGGATGGATCAAAAGAGTTGCCTCCTTTGTGGATGGGGGTGATGTGAGACTGTTTCCATATGGTAGGTACTTCTGATTCGGATAATGACCAATTTATAAGGATAGTGATTGGGTAGGCGACTGAGTTAGCAGCCAGTTTGAGGTAGTATGGGGGAGATTATCAGCTGGGTTTTAGTTTTTGTAGTAGTTTCTTAATGGTGTCAGTGGGTAAGGGCTGAAATGAGAATGGGGTTTGTGTGACATTTTGTTGAGTAGGGGGTTAGTTATGACAGAGTTAGAAGTAATTGATGGCCTGGGGTTGGTGTCTGAATAGGTTAAAGGGTGGGGAGGTCCAGCATTAGGGGTGTTAGTTAATAAGTCTGAAATAGATTTTATGAATTGCTTGTTAATGTTTTCAGCTATTTGTGATGGAGGGGTATCTGGTGATAGGGTGTGCTCTCCATTTCTTCCAGGGTTAAGTAGAGAAGATATGGAGTGCCAAAATTTACTGGGGTTGATTTATGCTGGAGTCGAAGCTGTGAATAATATGACTTCTTATCTCTGTTGATTAGTGTTGTCACTTTGTTATGTAGTGTTTTGAAATTAACATGACTTTGTTCATTTTTGTTTTGTTTCCAGGTTGACCAGGCTAGGTCCCTTTGCTTGATCAGGTCTTTACATTCCTTAGAGAGCCATTGTGCTGAGTTCTTTTTGATTCTTTTTATACAAATGGAAGCTGGTGTACTAAGTATGTGAAAGAAGATGTTATTAAAGTATACTACATAAGCATTAAGAAGTAATTGTTTAAGGGGAGTCCAGTCTATTTCCTGTAGAAGATTGTTTAATTTATGCTGACAAAAATTAGTTGCGTTCCTAACCAATTTTATTGTGTGTACTCTTAGTTGTTGGGAGCTTGTTCTAAGGGAATAAGCTGGTAGATGATCGCTCATGGAGTTAGACTGTGTACCAGAAGAGGGGTAATTGGCAAGGTGGGATACTAGAATCCAGTCTAACATGGATTGACAAGTAAGATATTTTTTGTATCTAGTTGGAGCATTGATAAGTTGAGAAAAACCAAGCAGACATATTATTTGTGGGGGAGTTGGAAGCTATGGTTGGCCAATCTACATTTACATCTCCTAAGATTATTGTTTCAAGGCTTATTGTTTGGGATGTCCAGAATAAAATATTTTCCAACACTGGTATATTGTTACCCGGTGGGATATATATTACTATTATGCAAATTATTTTTGATATATTAAGGTTCAAAAAGGAGATTATTACCTCAGCATTGGAAAAGGTTGGTATATTACTGGTGTAGGCTTTAATGTTGAGTGTAGAGGGATATAGAAGTGCTATCCTTCCCTTTTTTATAGCTCTATCTCTTCTGGTTATTGCAAAGTCTGGAGGTATTATTTCTATGTCTTTTACACTGGGGTGTAGCCATGTTTCTGTAAGGGCTAGTATGTCAGGTTTATTTTGATCAATCCATGCATGCAATGGGGCTGTTTTGTTGCATATACTTCTAAGGTTCAGCATAAGTATGTTTGTATGTCTCCACATTTGAGTAGGTAGGTAATGAGGAAGGAGTACCATAGTAAGTGTTTTTTATCCCTAGGTGATGATACTGATGTCAAGAGTGGTTTTGTAGGAGATGAGGAGGCCAATTTGAGCTTGAATAATATGGGAGGGTATAGGGGAAAAGCTGAGAGGAGATATGTGAGAAGCTGTGTTGTTTATTGGGGTGATGGTTGGAGGAGGTTGTTGATGAGTATTGATGTGTGGGGGTAAACAAGGATATAGCTGTAGCGAGGTTGACAATTAAGAGTAAAGAAGCTAGGCAGGTAAGAAGGAGCATGTCAACTGTGATAGTGGGTTTAACAATAGTAAAAGTGGTATTTATGTGTTAGAATGTAATATCAGGTATAACCAGAGATTTTGTTATCTAGTGATATGTGTGCAGCTAAAGGTAAGGTTGGAAATATTTTCACTTCAGGGTGGGCTTTGACAATGTGGTTAGGTGTTTTGCCCTGTGGTTTGTGATAAGGAGGGGTAGGTGGCTATGACTGGTCAGTAGTACAATTATAGCACAATATCAGTTTATGTGTATAATAGAAGAGAAGGTGGTAAGCCTGGAGTTAATGTAAGACATTCTGAGGCAGTGATAGTATTGTGATGGTAAAATAGAGTAAGATGCAATGAATTATACTGAGGGGATGAGAATTCAAGCTGATGGATGTAAGGGGAAGCAGATATGCTTGGTTAAATAAAAGTAGGTAAGGTGTGAATGTAATGCGGGTGTGGACAAGGTAGAGTTGTATATAATTGGATCAGAGGAATGTGGGAATGGACAAGGTAGAGTTGTATATAATTGGATCAGAGGAATGGGGGTGGACAAGGTAGAGTTTTATTTAATTGGATCAGAGGAATGAGAGAGAGTGGTTTGTTTGGGATATGAGTTGAGGTGCTGGCAGAGGGTGGGATATGGGTGAAGGGCAGGGGAGCGGAATGATAGCAGCGAATGGAGTGGGAAGAAACCTGCAGATGGTTTACCACGATAAACAATCAGTGAGGTAGAATTTTGCTGAATACAAAGACAAAGTGACTGAACTCTAAAAACTTGACCTGAGTCACAGCATCTAATTTTATAGCTATGGGCTGTTCAATGTCTTTTCTGGGGATCTATTATACTGATAAGTGTAAAATATGTTGAAGTGTTAATGTAGCTTCACGTTCAGCAGTAAAATGCCTATGAGTAAGTGGGGGGTGGGGTGGGGATATCCTTCCAGCAGATTCAACACTACAAACATAACACACTAGTGCATGAGTTAACAAATAAAATTATTAGTCTATGCATTTGTCTTACATACCTTTAACTTGTGAAATTTTGCAACTGCAAGTGAACTTCATCTGAGCAAGTTCTTCAGGTAGTGGGTTGTTTCACTGGGAGAGAGAAAGAGAGAGAGAGAGCAAGTTAATAAGAATATCTTGATGGTTGAACTAGATAGTGCACAGTACTATTTGTCTATACTAATCCACATTAAGTAACGTTTGGCAAACAAGAGAAGTGTACTATATTTCACAGTAGTGCATGTCACCTTTCTAGCCTTTAAACAGGACAATAAGAAAGCTTACTAGAGATATTACAGAGGTATGCAAGTTTGTGATTACTAAGAACAAAAATAGTGGCTTCCATGGTATAGAAGGAGAGAAAGAAAGAATAAGCTAACAAGAGATATGCGTTTGCATGCAAATATAGGTTTACTGAAATGTAGGTTTACAGATGTTAGACAGGTAGCATGCCTATCTGTTAGATCCCTCTATTTGCTATACAGTATACAGTCTGTACCTCTGCTATTTAAGCACTTAGAAAAAGGCACCCAACTAGAATGTGTAGCATATATGAAAAAAAGTAAGCGGCAGCCTTAGTCAATGACAAAAACCCTTTACAAATAGAAACTCTCATGGATTAACAATTGCCTACAATATCCAGTAACTGTGTTGTTCATGCAAACATAAGATCAGGTATTACAATAGAAGCCTTCAGTAGGAGGGACAGAAGTATATATATTCATAACATAAACATATGCATTACAGATTAGCACGGAGAAAACAAAATAAACACTTAGCCAGATGGCAACAGACTTAATTGATGTAACTGCAGTACAAACAGCAAAAAAATGATTGTTTTACAGTAGGATTCAGTGAAACTAACAGCCAGTAGACACTTGTTTATATAATTGCTACACTTTAACAGCAGAAAGACAATGGGCAGGATTCACGAAGCCTCCGTGTAAGAGTTACAAGGCTTACACGGAGTCTGCAGTTAAACGGTGTGACGTCAGCATGTCATGCATATGCATGAGGGTATGCTGAATCACACCTAAGGCTTACATGGTCCGTGGAAGACAGTAGGGAGCGTGTCCTTAGGCCAAGCCCTGCAAGCGGACACGCCCCCAGAAGAGTAAAAGTGCCTAAAGTAAACCCCCATGACAGAAATGTGAATAAACACAACACAACACATGCCCCCACAGACTATGAACATAAAATTATATAAATTAACATGTTATATTTTTTTTTAAATTGTAAAGATGTTTGCCCGTGAGTGTACTCGTTTGTGCGGGTGTGCCCGTAGCTCAGCCACAGTTAGCAGTAAGTGGAAAAGCATATAAGAACTAACTATGCAAAGTAAGCCAAAACGCAATAGCGTAGCGGTAGAGACGTTGGCTGAAAAGCAGGCAGTCAAGGTTTGAGCCCCCACATTAGTTTTTATTCTTAGTGAAATAAGCACGAAACAAGTCCTTGACATATAACTCCAAATGCAACTATAGAACCACAGAAATGAACCTGTCTTGCCTGCTCTGCATTTTATGTAGGTAAAACTGAAAGACAGTTAAAAAGACGTATTTATGAACATTACTATAAGATACAAGTGAAAGACAAGAATAATGCATTATATAGACATATACGTGATAAAGGGGAGCAACATTTATTTAAATTTGCTATTATTGACCAGGTAGTTTGTCATCCATATGGAGGGAATTGGAAAATGTCTTTGGCATTAAAAGAAAGTAAGTGGCAAATACTTACAGATGCCACTAGATTCCCGGGCATCAATGATAGTATCAGCATTAAACCTTTTCTAATATTAGGTTAGCAATCAGTATCTGACTTGAATGTAGTTTTAACATACAGTGTTATATTATTATTATTATTTATTATGTATTTAACACATTTAAGTGATATATAACATTTTTATATAACATTTTTATATAACTTTTTAGAATATCTTTGTATTAATGGATTCAAGTGCAATGTTTTAAACAAAACAGGAAGATGTTCCTTTAAATATTTTTGGCGCCATTTTTGGCTATTTAAACTTTTGTAAAATTTTTAGTTACTAATTCTGAGGAAGTCTGTATGCTGACAGATGAAAGCGCTTAACTAGTGAATGTTTCATTCAGTTTATTATTAAATTAAATTAAAGCAAGTTTCACTGTTCGAGCTGTGCTGAAGTTATTCCAGACCTGCACTAGTTTTCGTATTAAAGTCCCTGACATATACGTACACATATAAAATTATATTTTATGTAAAATGTAATGAAATGGGCCATTTATTTTGAAGAAATGTGGGATAAAATAATAAAAGATGCCAGATGTGCCTATAGCTGAGCTACAGTTTAACAAGTTGAGTGCATCTTCCCATACGTGAGCCATGGTTTAACAGGTGTAAAATGAGTGCCCGAAGGTGAGCAGTGGCATAACAGGTGCAAAATGAGTGTCCCGAAGGTGAGCAGTGATTTAACATGTGCAAAATGAGTGCTCGAAGGTGAGCAGTGGTTTAACAGGTGCAAAATGAGTGCCTGAATGTGAGCAGTGGTTTAACAGGTGCAAAATGAGTGCCCGAAGGTGAGCAGTAGTTTAACACACTGAAACTGTGTGCCCCTAGCTGAGCTGAGCATAATATGCATGCTGACAGCCAAATGAGGTGTAAACCAGCATAACCCATTTGCGCGGAGCTGCGCACAGCGCCAACAAGATAACCGACGGGCAACGTTGAGCAAATTGTAACAAAACTGCCTTTACACAGACACACCCCCTAGCCTGTCTAGACAGTCATAAAATATAAAAAGCAGTGGCCAGCTTCGAGCCCAGGATACCATGCACCATAGTCAAGGTACTGAGCCACTAAGCCATGACAGCTGTTCTTAGAAATGCAGTAATAGCACATATATAGGAATGAATAGAAAGAGGAGCATGACAAAGCAGGTTTTGTGAAGCTGATACAATTCCAAAATGGCCAATCACAGATAAGTGCAGGAAAATGGCATATATAAGCCCCATAGGCGGGAATACACAGCATGTAGAACTAACTTGCAGCCAGAATGTCAGGTGTAGGTGAGGGTAGTTGCTTTCCAGCACAGAGGTGGGGCATTGAGGAGTCCAGATATATGGTTTGGCTCCTTGTCCACAATCATGAGGCCCAACTCATGCAGGGCCAGGTCCTGTGGGGAGCATATAGGGCTGAGGCGTGGTACCAGTTGGCTCATGATCTCACCAGTGCCACAGGGATTCCAAGGACTGGTGAGCAGGTCCGTCCCCACCATGCGGACCTGAAGAGACGTAAGCAAGACCAACTGAACCTTTGGATCCAGGAGGCCCGTCAAATGCCCAACGCCCCACTACTGAGTAAGTTACATCTAATTATGTATGTAAGAAATTAACCTAGCTAATATTATGGAGATGTGTATTCCAATATTACCTTATTTATATTACAGCTGCAGGTGTCCGTTCTGCAAACCGCAGAGCCTATGGCGATAGGCTGGTGCGGTTGCACCACCAGGCAGGTCAGTAATCCTCTCCCTGTAACTGTAAATAAATATAAAAGTATGACAGTTAGCAAAAGAGTGCAGTGTAGTCACTAAGTAATAAAATGTGCAAGTAACAGTGTAAGAGTGTTTGCAAGTATTGCTTGATTACAAAAGTGTGTTGCAGTCTGCAATCCAAACAGAAAAATGAAAATGTCTGAAATAAAGTCTGAAATGAAGATGCCCCACCTGTAATATAATAGTACACAACCTGCAGCAGGCTGAAAAGTACAGCTGCAGAAGATGAGCAAATCACATGTGTGAAATATATCCCTGTTGAAATACTGAAACATGACAGAAGTGAGACTGTTGGAAAGGATTGTAATAACTACAGGTAAAACATGTCAATAAACCCTAGAAGTAAGTACCATCCTGAATTGTAAAAATAAAACAAGTGAGAGAGTGTGAGAAAGAGTTATGAATCCACCAATAAATTAGTAATAACTCCTGAATAAAGTATACTGCAGTCAGTACAGAATGAAATGAATGTGACAAGCAGAACCAAACTGTGAAATGTGTTCAAAATGTCCCTGCAGCTGGAATGTGTACATAAAATCTGGATATGTTGAAATCTGTCTGCAATATGCAGATAGTACGACTGTCTGAAATACCAAACATCCACAGTTGTCTATAGCTATATAAAGCAAATGTAGCAGGATGATGTAGCTGAACAAAGCCAGATGTGAATGTGTATGAATAACAATAAAATGTATATTGATGTAGCAGTAACAGTTCTATCACCAACTTGAAGTAGTTATCACATAGGAAACTGTAGGTAGAACAGCAGTGTGTATATATCTGCAGCTATTAGAAATGTACAGCATATGTATTGGTATTTGAAGGTGTTAATTATATTTTCTTCACCCTACCCTATAACCACATATAATCCATTCCACGTGAAATTGGTATGTGCAATCACAATTAACACCCCTGGACATTTGTCCTGTTGGGTCATACATATTTGTATGTACGTTGATGCATCTGCCCTGTTCATACATCCAAACCTGATGGCCTGTTGCCATCAATCAACCCTGCATGTTGTTGGACTGTGTATTGCTGTTCAAATTATGCATCTGTTATGCTCGCTGTTCAATGGTGTGAATATCTGGGTGTTTGGTTAATGGGAATACTAATGCATGCTGTTACAACTAATTGCGAATGGTATTGTATGTTACTAACCCAAACTGTCATGACATAATGCAAAACATAGGATGACAGGGAAGGCGGGTTCCAGTGGACCCACCTCTCCCACCTCAGCTGGTGAGTGCACCTGGCAGTAGTGCCCAGTCTGGACCCTCCTCCGGTGGCCCTGTGCCACCTGCGGGTGGAAGCGCTGCAGGGGATGGGGCTCGTCCCCCTTCTGCAAGTGTGGCCGGAGGAGAACCACCACTCACCCTCCATAGCGTCCGGACTGTGGTGCGTGGGGAGATCCAGGAATCTGTTCTTGGGCCCCTACACCAGCTTGAGGCACAGGTGGCACAACTAATGGGCATGCCTGTTGCCTGGCCTACACAGCCCCCAGAACAGCCCCGTCCTGGGCAGTGAAGGCACTGTGGCAACTGCCCATGGGTGGGGATATCTGTTCCACTGTTGTCATCTGTGGGCTCATGGGCTCTGGATATCCAAGCATCCGTCCCCATCAATTGTGTAACCCCCCCAAATGTGTTATACAGCACCCCTGTATGCATCTTGTTTGTCTTGTCTGTTGACCTACCCAACCTACCTCCCGAGCGATACCAACTTCCTTTACTTGACATACCACTCTCACCTGAAAAAAAAAAAAAAAAAAGGGCACTCTGTATCCAGAAAAAAATTACGCCCCATACATAGCTGCCCATTTCGCACACATGTCTGCTGGACATGGAAACTGTCAATTACAATTGGCTGTATAACAAGTATTATTGTTGTCCTTACACCTCTCTCAGGGGTGGAAGGCTTCAAATGTCACAGCAAATTACATACATATGCACAACTGTTGCTGATGAAGAAATGGGCAGCTATGGGCCTTACCTACACCCCTCCTGCAAAACCCAAGCTTGTTTCCCTACTGTCTTACCCTCTTTGTGACCTCTTTTTCACCACTTTCCTCTCTCCCAATTTTCATTTCTTTCAAAGAAAATAGCGCTGGTGTGCGCACGAGTAAGCACTTTTAAGCGGCTGTAAGTGGGTGTGCGCAGAGCTGAACGCCAGTGCGCATGCGGTAGATCTGCGCAAACCAGCGCTAACCCGGTTACAACTGCTTAAAAGTGCCTTAGTCACTCTGAATGACAAGTCCTGTAGTCTGCTCAAAAGCAAAATAAAATCCCACTGTCAGTCCCGAACCCAGGACCTTGGAAACACTAGTCTGCATGACTTACCACTAAGCCATGACTGTTATATAAGAACATTGTGCTACAATAAATATATCATGTAATAGTAGGAATGAATGTAAAGGGAATATAGGATGTGTAGTACACAAAGCATGTCATGTATATCTACTGTCAAATCTAGTGGATTTCTATAATAGTAGTGTGTGAACAGAAACAGCCATGCTAGTTGGTAGCTAGTAGGTAATAATGTCACTGTAGTACCTTGCAAGCCACACACCACAAGTCCCACAGGAAAGCACACACACCCATATTAACAGTAGTAGTAGTAGTTGTAGGTGTACAGGAAACAGGAGAGATGAATGGAGAAATGTTAATCTACAACACAGCCTGAATTATGAGAGAGATACTAACCTTTACACACACAGTACAGTGTCCACAGCATACCAGCATGGTCCCCGCCCTTACAATCTGAAAGGGCAACGCCTATCTCACATACCCTTTTATAGCACTGTCCTGAAATCACAGTGAGAACTGCAATCAGTACACAACTGGCTGCATGCAATCAGCAAATGCTGGCTAACAATTGGTGCAGAGGCCATCACATGGACATATGCAGATACCTACAAAAGCATCCTGTACTCCCAGTCCATGCATGCAATACTTTCATTGCACCATCTGGAGGCAGAGAGAGAGAGAGAGAAAGAAAGATAAAAAGAAAATAAAAACACAAACAAAACCTACACTTAAGAAAACTAAGTTGAAGCTGTCATCAGTGACAGTATCAAGCTAGGCTAGCAGCAGCAGGAACCTATACAAACAGTAACGCAATCAGCTGTGACAAACACAGGTAATGTAAAGTAACAATTTAATAGTCTACATACTGTGAACCCTCCATATGTGTTATTGGTCTGTATCTATATGTATGTCTATGTGATAAGTTGTGTGTACATTGTTTTACCCAAAGGGGATGGCTATACATTTATTGCCATTCAGTGTTAGGCCATGATTCTGGCACCAGTTGTCCATTTCAGTGAGGCCTGTCTGTAGGATGTGTGTGTCAGCTGGTGTATAGACTATGGCGCCTAGTATTCAGTCATCTGGGAACTTTGTCATCCACAACCTGCCCATGTTTGCTTTCACATCTGAGAAGTAAATGCCAAAGAAGAGGGGTCTTAGGACAGAGCCCTGTGGGATACTACTTGTGACTGGCTTTGAGTCTGACATGGCTCCCGCAAGTTTGACTTTATGGATTCTGTTGTTTAACCAGTTTGCAACCCATCATGTGACATATGTATTAACATTTAAGCTGATGAGCTTGTCTATGATGCCTGAGGTGGGCATTGTGTTGAAGGCCTTAGGCAAGTCCAGGTAGGCTGTATGGACTGCTTTTCCCTCATCAATGGCTGTAGTGACTGTTTTGAAAAGGTCAACCAGGCTCAAAAGGCAGGATCAGCCCTTCACAAAGCCAAACTGGGTGGGATCAAGTGTCTGTAGGTCCCCAATGTCGCTGTATATGAGTACCATAATGAATCCTTCCATAGCTTTGCAGACCAGGCTGGTTAAGCTTATGGGGCGGTAGTTCCCAGGGTCTGTAGAGGTGCCTCCTTTGTGGAGTGGGACCACTGTTGCTGTACGCCAGTGTTCAGGTACATAACCTGTAGTAAGGCTAAGGTGAAATATCATTCTTATATGCGGTTGTAGCTCCTCTTGGAGTTCACGTAGCACACATCCAGGGATACCATCAGGTCCCATTGATGCTGTGTGTTCTGCTTTGCTGAGGGCGGCCCTCACCTGGACATCTGAGATGACAGGGAGGTTACATTCAGCTGTGATAAGTATATCTTCTTTTGGGGGAGAGGGAGGGGGAATATTTGCATTGAACTTGTCTGCCAGGATGTTGCCAATATCTGTGGGTTCATTGACTTTTTGTGTACTAACTCTGAGCATATCTGAGGCTTTTGGTCCATGTATCCAACAAAACTAAAGAAGGCCCTGTGGTTATCTTTAGTGTCCTTGGCCATTTTCCTCTCAGAGTTGGCCTTGGATGTTGTTATGAGAGAACTTAGCTTTTTACTAGTGCTGACCACAGATGCCTTCCCTTTATGTGATGCTGCTCTGTCTTGCAGTAGCCTCCTTCTATCGTGATACAATTTGTCTTTGGCTGGGGTCCACCAGACAGGGTGCTTAACCTTTGTGCATAGGTTCTGGGTTAGAATTGTGTGTGCATGTTCCATGCATTCTTGGGGATGTCCATGGGAAGCATTTGCAAAGGGGTCAGCATTGTGGGTGGTGGCTTCCACTGGCCCAGTGGGCTGCATGGATACCATCTCAGTCCTAACAAGTGAAAATCTGTCTATTCACATATATTTCAAAGTAGTCTACTGTGCTGGTGGTGGTGGTGGGATATGTATATCCAGGCCGATTAGTTTGTGTCCAGATCACACTAGTGGATGACGTTCCACATACAGTACCTTGTTATGAACCCCCAGAGTGAGGTGGTGCATTGGACCTGTCTCAGTGTGCTGACTGATGGGGCTTGGTACTATGTTGTATGGAATGTGGCAGGTATTGTTGCACAGGTGTCAGCTGAGCACTGATATCTGGCCATGTACATGTTTATCCACCAAGAGACACACACGTGCTACATATGGGAGTAGTAATATATCACTGCAGTTGAGTATCATGTATAGTATGTGTGCCATATTTTGCTGTCATACTTTGCTGATATCCTGTTTGTGCTATCTTTCAGGGACATGGCACGTCAGCAAAATCCTGCCTACTCTGCTGCAGAAGATGAAGAGATACACCAGAGCCTGGTGCGGGATTATGACATACTGTTTTCCCGCACCAGCCAGAATCAGCAGGAGAGGGCTGCACTGTGGTAAGACCTTGTCCGTAGGTAAATGACATTGGCACGCATAATAGGACATATGAGCAGGTACGACATCACTGCAGTGATTTAATCAGAAATGTCCGTCAGCGTGCGTCGGATATCCACAGGCAACAGGTCGCCACAGGAGGTGGGGTGGCCACACATCCCCCCCTCTCCAGACTGGAGGGGATACTCCTAAGTATTGTGGCTCCAGCCCAGGAACAACAACAGCAACACACCTTCATTATGATGGAGGCTGGTGCCACACAGCAATATGACATGGAGCGTGCAGGTAATATGCCATATGTACACCTGACTGTTCTGTACACTGTTAGTTTATGCATGTGTAAGGTGTGTCCTTGGTATGTAACTGTCAACATAGTATGTAATTGTGCAGGTGTGATATTGCCAATATCAGCAGCTGACATGTGAAAGGCTACTGTTTTACTACTGAACTGTATCATACGCAGTATCAATGGCAGAGTTGTGCCCACTGACATTAATCCCCTAATTTCTGCAGGTCCCTCCAGTGTTACAGCAAGGCAGCCCATACATGCTGGTGAGTGTGTATTAACAATACCTACAATAGTCTTGATAGTGCTAGTAATAATAGTGTAACTCAGTAGTGCTCCGTGTGTATACTGCGGGGTGTGCATGTATGCATGTGTGCGTGTGTGAACTTGTGCATGTGTGTATGTGTACATGTGTGCATGTGTGCATGTGTCCTTGTGTGCATGTGTGCATGTGTGCATGTGTGCATGGGTGCATGTGTTCACGTGTGCATGTGTGCATGTGTGCATGTGTGCGTGTGTCCACATGTGCATGTGTGCACGTGTGTCCACGTGTGCATGTGTGCACGTATGCATGTGTGTGTGTGTTCACGTGTGCATGTGTGCGTGCGTGCATGTGTGCATGTGTCCACATGTGCATGTGTGCATCACTGGCAACATTGTGTAGACATTGTAAACTGTGTTTCCTGTCTTCCTCCCACAGGTTCTGGTGCTGCTCTGGTGTCCTGCAGCAGGGAACCTGAATCTGGTGCCACAGGTACTGATAATGATGATATCTGTGTAATGGCACAGGAAGGTGTGTCAGGGTCCAACATTGGTCAGCCAATTGACAGTACACAGCTGTCAACCCCATCATTGCGCACAGTCATCCTGCCAGTACATCCTATGTCACCAATGTCCCTAGATGATGGACAGGATACAGTGGGCATTGACCAGGGTAATGTGGTATCTGTGGCACATGCTTCCCCACACAGCAGCCATGGGCAGGGTCCTGAGATGGTACCACACAGGCAGTTGCCCGTGGGTTCTCGTGGGAGCATCCATGGGCGTACTGCCTCTGGCAGACGTGCCCAAAGAGGTCTGTCAACCTCAGCTATGTTTCGGGCTGTCATGCAGGCACAATCACATATGGAAAGGTACACCAGACAGGGTCTGAGGGAGCTGAGAGCATGTTGCACATCCATGACTGACAGTATGCGTGACATTGCGGATGCTATCCGTAATTTCACCGATGTCATAGACAGACGTTGTGGGGACATATTACAGCAGTTCCACAACTACATGTCCATGAGCCAGGGCAATGGTGGACGGTTGCGGCGTCGACGTAATGTATTCCAGCAACAGCAGCAGCTGGCAGTCGGCGCAGATGACAACAGGCCCGCGGATGCCCCCATAGTGCCAGCAGCAGCCCCAGCAATGATGGGTCTGTGCTGTTATCAGACCAGCCCAGGAGACCACGTGCACGTGGCTCTGGACAGTCTCAACAGGGACCTGTGTCCAGTCAACGAACACCCGGCTCTGATGACAGTACCCAGTCTGGCTTAGTACCGGATACGGTCCGTAGCACCCCTGCCAGGCACAGGTACTGTGTCCATGGCCACAGACACTGATCTGTATGACCTGGCAGGTGCAGTCTGTGGCTGTCCACAAACTCCAGTATATGGCAGCCATGAGGTGGAACTGTGTGCATGCATACACACATGCGAAATGTTAACACCTAGGGCCACCACATACACGCACACACTGCATCAACAGTGCCCCACCCTGTACTGCTGTCCCTCACCAACACACATACACATACATGTCAATTGGTGGTATCAGTGGCAGACTCAGGCATACCTAGTTCACACCCTGTGCATATGATGTAACTGTGCCACCTCCTGCAATCTCTAACATCAGTGCAGGAACAGGTTAACATGTTGCTGATGCACAGGGTGACTACATAGACATGTATTAATAGTATCAGGTTGGTAACATTACAGTGTGCTGATCTGATTGTGTGTATATCCCAGCATGCATGATGCAGTAACTGTATGACTGTCCTGAATTGTTATCTACACCCATAGTAAGTACCATAGTGTAACAGCTGCACATTTTTGCATACTGGTGATAAGGATGTCAACAGATAGCCACATACATAGGTAGCACAGGGGGGAAGGTAATGCAAGTAGTGATACGCAATGATGGGCATGTACACTAATGGTGGCATGCTGCCCACAACGACTATGCAATGTGGATGTTTGCGCATGTTGATATGTGTGCAGTATCAATTTAATTTAAATTAAATTACATTTTAAATAATTTCAGTTTTACCATGGACATCTGAGCTGTGCATTCCTGGGTACATGTTTATAGTGCCTGCATATCTGCACTGTTACCTACTGAAAGTGGTACCCCTTCTTTGTTGTACAATGGACTACTTCCAGCCTTGCTTACGGTAGCTTTGTTTGCATGCATGTTTGCTTGAGGTTCCCTGGAACACTGATTCCACCTGCAATGCAGATTTACAGAGCTTCTGTGGATTCCTAGTGACATCTGCATAGCTTACTATTCGTATGTCAATGTCTCACTTGACAGAATGTCACTGTCTGTCCTGTTCGCATGTACGTTGCATGTGACACATTGCATATGACTTAGCTGTCATTTGCCCACGTGTGCAGTCATAAATGCCAGCGCTATGAAATCAGAAGCAGTACACCCACACATACTCACCTTCAGTATGTTGTTCCCCATTGGCCCTATGTGTTGGTAATCACCATGGCAATCGCACTACTATGTTAGCATGTGCAAAGGTAACTTGTGAATCACCTCTATGGTCCAGTTGTGGAATATGTGAGTCATGTGGCAATGTCACAGCTGCCACATGTATGCAGTCAACCCTCTCCCCTGGCCAGGAACATACAACACATGTGTGAGATGCAACCACATAGCCAATCTGGGGACTGAGCACTCCGAACCCAGTACTGGCATACCCTGTCAGGTGGCATGACATACTACAGTGACTACAATACCAGTCTGACATAGATCTGCACTGCCAGCAATCCAAACACATGAACACACTGGGGCATACTTTGAGCCGCAGAATTGCATCCTGCCTGAGCATCACACACCTCCGCAGCTGGGACACAGGCATACGATATGTTGGAACAGAGCACATGCCACACATGGCACACACATCCTGTGTGCCAAACACTCACTGCCTGTAGGGCTACACAACACACCTGCTACAGATGTGTCAGGTACCTCTCTTGGCCGGTGCAGTGGGGTCCCGCTCAACAAGCTGTACATGGTGAAGGTCACAGTGATATGCCCATGGGGCACTATGGTCCACCACATAACACATGCATACAGGTCAGTCAGAGGCATGGACACATATGACTCAGTCATTGTCCATGCCACTATGGATGACCTGAGACATACCTCCCTGGACTACATGATAGGGAAAATAGAAGGGCTCTCTCAGCATGTGGCACGGGCTGGTATGAGCCTGACCTTGGTTGCCATCATACCCTCGCCAAGTATGCTACCACAATATGTAGGAAGGGTGTTCTATGTCTACCTTTTGCTCAATCTCCAATGTCATTCATAGGGTAGCCAATGCCTGTCAGCATGTGCTTACATGCTAGGGAAGCCACATTGATTTGCGAGGGGCAGCTTGCATGTGTCACCCATGGGCCATTGTATATTGGCGAAGCCTCTTGATACACACATAGTGCCTTTTGATGCAGGGCTCAGATTACATAGCCACCTCCGCGGGTATCACATGGGATAGGACACTAACAGTAATGCTACACAACACCAGCAGTATACACCGCAAGATGCATGCACTGGACACTGTCCTCAGCACAGTAAACTGCAATATCTGTGCAGTAACAGATTCCTGATTCACGGCTCACAGGTGCAACCCATCACTGCCAGGTTATACCTCATACCATGCCTGTCGTCCCCTACACATGTACCACACATGAAAAGGGGGGAGGTATCTCAAGGCACCACAGATACACACACCTCCAGGTTGTTGGCACAGCACAAAGCATCAGGGCCTATCCATGTGCAGCTAACAGTGTGTTGGACTGCCTTCTGATTCATAGCCTGGCACACACAACCCTCCCATACACAGGAAACCCACCTGTCCTCCCTAACAACACTGGGAATATGACGGTCTCTACATATGTCTTTATATGTCTGGACTGCATCCAGCCGAACATTGTGTGTGAGCATTACTGTAGCTACAACACACTAGCTGAAAGGTTCCTAGCATGTAGTCACTGAATTGCAGTGGAACAACATGTTACCACTCCCACAGCAGGTGGGAACATGCAGCACCTGTTCATTGACTACATGTAGACTATATGGCCCAGACCAGATGTGTATCCCCCGCTGTTAGGATGATACCATATACAACTCACACTGTATATACACATACCACATGTAGCCCCTGCACAGTAAGACACAGTCATAATTTTATGCAGTGCAAATACCATTTATACACCTGAGGCACGTGTCAGACATGGGAACTATTGAAGGTCACAGGTATATATGTGTATATGGCACACACATACATCATGTGTGCATTGCCATTGCTGGTTTAAGCAATGTCATGCATTGTTATGAACAACAACCCACACATGGGCATTTTGTGTGACACAAACACACGTGGCAGTTGTGGGTTACCAAAACATACCTAACTGTGCTCTGACAGTAGTAAGAGACCAAGTAGCAGAGCGCACTATTTGCATTACTGGGTGATTTGCCCTGTTCGGCTGTACTTGTAGTGTGGTGACATCACCTGTGTTTACTGGGGGAATATGTAGCATCTGGTGTATTGTAGTAGTTGCCAAAAAGAACTGTTCTCTCACACTTGCAATTACACACACCCTACTACCCCCCCCCACACACACTTGTCATTTGCAGGATTTATACCCCTACCTAACTATGTTATGACACTTGAGAAAGACGCATTAGCGGAGCGCACTATTCGAATTACTGGGAGGTTCCTCTTCTCTGGCTGTACTTATAGGGTGCTGACATCATCAGTGTTTGGAAAGGGTAATGTGCATCATCTAGTGTGTTCTCCTAATTGCCAAAAAGCACATATTTTCCATACAGAGTTGCAAACACACAAA
Organism: Protopterus annectens; assembly: GCF_019279795.1. Classification (NCBI taxonomy): domain Eukaryota; kingdom Metazoa; phylum Chordata; order Ceratodontiformes; family Protopteridae; genus Protopterus; species Protopterus annectens. The sequence goes on along the minus strand of NC_056739.1, from coordinate 1,432,480,412 downwards.
CTCTCCTCGTTCAAACACACACACTTGCTGTTTGCAGGATTCAAACCCCTACCTAACTATGTTATGACACTTGATAAAGATGCATTAGCAGAGCACGCTATTTGAATGACTGAGAGGTTTCCCTTCTCCGGCTGTACTTATAGGGTGCTGACATCATCAGTGTTTGGAAAGGGGAATGTGCATCATGTAGTGTGTTCTCCTAATTGCCAAAAAGCACATATCTTCCATACAGAACTGCACACATACAAACTACCCTCATCCAAACACACACACTTGCAGGATTCAAGCCCCTACCTAACTATGTTATGACACTTGAGAGAGACGCATTAGCGGAGCACGCTATTTGAATTACTCGAAGGCTTCCCTTCTCCGGCTGTACTTATATGGTGCTGACATCATCAGTGTTTGGAAAGGGTAATGTGCATCATGTAGTGTGTTCTCCTAATTGCCAAAAAGGCACATATCTTCTATACAGAATTGCACACACACAAACTACCCTTGTCCAAACACACACACTTGCACGATTCAAACCCCTACCTAACTATGTTATGACACTTGAGAGAGATGCATTAGCGGAGCATACTATTCGAATTACTGGGAAGTTTTCCTTCTTCGGCTGTACTTATAGGGTGCTGACATCATCAGTGTTTGGAAAGGGGAATGTGCATCATGTAGCGTGTTCTACTAGTTGCCAAAAGGGACATATCTTTCATACAGGATTGTACATACACTAACCCCCCCTCCACCCACACTGAGCATTTGCAGGATTCAAACCCCTATCTATCTATGTTACGACACTCGAGCCAGATGCATTAGCGGACCGTGCTATTTGCATTATTAGGAGGTTTCTCTTCTCCTGCTGTACTTATAGGGTGTTGACATCATCAGTGTTTAGAAAGGGGAATGTGCATCCTGTAGTGTGTTCTCCTAGTTGCCAAAAGGGACATTTCTTTCATACAAACTTGCATACACACTAACCCCCCTCCACACACCCACTGGGCATTTGCAGGATTCAAACCCCTACCTAACTATGTTATGATACTTGAGAGAGACGCATTAGCGGAGCACACTATTTGAAATACTGGGCATCTGTTTTGCACCTGCAGTATTTATAGGGTGCTGACATCATTATTTCTACAGAGGTATGCACATCTAGTACTACCTGTCAGGAGGGGGATAGCATATATATGCATTTGCAGTCACCTACTTCAGGGTCAGATATGCACATCGCACTGGCAGGTATGTTCTATACCATGCTTCGTGACCACAGGACCTGTAACACACAACACAACCAGTCCAGACCACCCCTCCCACATCCTGGACACACACTATGCTTCCCTGGGAACAGTGCCAGGATATGCAGGTGTTCACATACACTATTCCAGTTGTTAATGTCAAGTACAGGCATATTGTGTGTGGGAACTACTCAGGCCTCTACAACATTACCCTACAGCCACTACAATTTGTGAGTCCATGTGCTATGGCAGAACCACTCACCACAGCCACAAGGGGGAATACATATTGCACCTGACCATCTGCAACATGGGTACTCACTGTTCCACACCAGAGTTAGACCACCATTGTTGATATCTGACCATACCCACCTTTCCCTGGACATCCATTTCCCATACCCACCCCTGGCAAGATTGTCACTGCAAACAAATGGTATTTATCAAAAGCAGACTTTACACTTGTGAAGACTGGGGTGGAAGACTTCAAAGGACCCATGCTGGGGGAGTATACAGGCCACTCTGCATAATCCTTGACAATTGCATTCTATGAGCATGTGGAAGGTTTGCATTGATCATGCTATCCCAAATATACCCATGACTGCTCCACAACAGGACAACTGTCAGGTGTACACCAGCCATATATGAGCTGTCCAACAGACAGAGTGAGCTAATACATTGCAGAGCAGTAGCCCACAGAGGGAGGACATCTCTGAACAGTACCATCATGTCACTTCAATCCCTCATAATCATCATGACACAGTGTTGACAGTGAAATTGTCCAGACAATGCAGATAAGGCTCCCCTCAGTCTGTTATTGACACCCACTTACTGTTAGAGGTCCTCAGCAACCCTCTTCCAGCACACACCAACAACATGGATGTGGCTTAGCAAATTCAAACACTGGGATCTCCACTGTGTCCCTGCTTGACAGAGGCACAGCACACTAGCCTCACATGGTGCCTTATGTGACCTACTTTACAGTGGCACAGTAGCCTACTGTACTGGGGAGGCAGACGCAAAGCACACTCTGGCTAAGCTGTCATTCTCTAGGGCAAACAGCCTAGTGTTGACCTCTACACCCATATGTGTCAGATGCACATTATTTGTTGCTGATACACTGTTTGCAGGTCTTTATTGCCATAGCATTCCTTGTTTGTATGAGCAACTTGTGTATCTGTGGAAGATGTTTGCATATGGGAGGGATCCACTATATCACATATGTCTCTGTAGTCATTTAACTGTGTGCACTGGGCAGATTGCTGTAATGTGGTTGGTTCCTGGAATAACACGTACAAATACCAGATATTTGTGGCCAACTGCTAAACTGAGATTTGGCCTAAGTGTGTGAGCATGCCCAGTTCAGCCTTCCCATGGCATGTTGTCTGACATATGTCTCATTTATCAATGTGTGCGAGCATGCCCAGTGTGAGCTTTCCATATGTTGAACTCTGCAGCCCACCACATTTGTGGATGTGTGTGAACTTCAACAATATCTCCCGTTTATGGTTGTGTGATGTGTGTCATGTTGTGTAGTTACTGTCCAACTGCTTTGTGTGTGAACACAACAGGGATTATACTGTGCCTGCAGGGTTTGCATGGGATACTTTGTATACAATTGTCAACATCCTTTCATACTGACCTAACACTGTAGTACAGTATAGTGTACTGGTTCACTACTTTCACTGTGGTGGACAGTATCCTGGGCTTTAGTCCTATCACTGCTTTACATTTCCATAGTGAGCACAACAGCCTGGTTAGGGGCCAGTTGTGCACATCTGACCATGTTGCATTATGTTCAGATATGAACTACTTAAACCAGGCTTGTACAACATTGGTAGTGTATTCCACAACATAGGTGTACATTGGCAAACACTAGCGATGTGCCCTAGGCCATTTCTAATGCCAGTTGGTGAGTGTGTTTGTCCTTCGACACATATTGTAAATGTAGTTTGCCATGACATATGTCATGGTTAGTATACTGTGCCTCCATCTACCTGTAACATAACAGTGATACCCAGGGTAAACCTACCATCTCCCATCCACTCATCAAGATTCCTCTTGAGGAGACTCGATGAGTAACTCTATGGATAACCTGTACTGGGAGTTTACTCATAAGTGGGGGTGGCTTCTGTGTTATGGATCATGCAGTACAGCCTGTCCTATGTATGTCAGTGCTGGGGTTCAGGTCTCTCATGTGCATAGCTCACTGCCATTCAGATTGTACAAGGTGCAGCATGTTCATTGATTCCAGCTTGGACATGGCTTTATACATCAGGCACAGCTTGCCTCTGGGTGGTCAGTATGGCAGTTTGTGGAGCTGCAGTTTGTTTAATCAGGCAACACATGGCATCTGTTCAAGCTCTTTGATACTCCTGGTGAGGTACTGTTGGGGACTTTACAGTTGATGGAGGTGTCTGCTGAGGTACATCCCACAGGGGCTATTGTAGTCAATTGTAACACTGATGAAGGATGACTGCAGAGCCACAATGATCTCACCTTATCTAGATCTGATAACCTTCATGATTAGGTGGATATATGGTATGTTTCTATAAACACTACAGCCACATGTTTGTCCAATGCAGGATATCTATCACCTTGTGTCCCCAGGTCTCTCATTACATGTTAAGTACGCAATGGGTTAACACCTATGTGGTAATTGGTGGTCACTTACTGTATATCCACGGGGGTTGACTATACAGTTTTCTGCAAGTAGCTTGCTGACATGGCTATGGCACCAGTTGTCTGTTTCTATGTGGCCCTTTTGTGAGATGCTTGTGTCAGCCGGAGGGTCAGATATGGTGGCCAGTTTTTAGTCTTCTGCAAACATGTTCAGACACAGTCCTTCTATGTTGGCCTGCACCTATGGGACATATATACCACACGAGGGAGGTCCCAGGACCAAGCCTTGTGGGATGCCAGTTATATCTGGTTTGTAGTCTGACATGGCTGCAGCATGTCTGACCATGTCAGTTCTGTCCTTGGTCTGGTTTGCAACCCCTCTACTGACATAGGGGTTTATAATTAAGCTGGTGAGCCTATCTATAATGAACACGTGGGGTATTGTATGGAAGCCTTTGCAAGGTCCAGCTACGCTGTGTGGACCACATTGCCCTCATCAATGACCTCAGTGACTGTTTCAAATGAGTCAAACATGTTTAAGGGGCAGCATCTGCACTTAAGAAAGCCACACTGGGTAGGGTCCAGTGCCAGTAGGTCCCCAATATCTTTATGTCTGCGGTACATGCTGGTCCTTTCCATAGCTGTGCAGACCAAGCTTGTCAAGATTCTGGGGTGGTAGTTTGCAGTCTCCATTCAGGCAACACCTTTGTTGGGAAGGACCACTGTTGTTGTACACTGCTCTTTGGGTACATATCCTGTGGTAAGGCTGGCATTGAGCAGTAGTGTGATTTGGCATTCAAGTCTTCTTGGGGTCCATGTTGGACTCAGCCCAGGACACCATCTCATACCATTGCTGCTGTGTGTTTTGCTTTGTAGATGCTGGCTGTTACCTCAGCATCTGCAATGTCAGGGGGCCAGCAGTCTGCTGGGATAGATATTTTGCATTCTGGAGGGGGGGGGGTTGCACTGCACCTGTCAGGTTGTATGTTGGCTATATGTGTGTGTGTTTGGTATGTTGTTTGTAATATATGAGTGATTCAGAGCATATCCATGAATTCCCAACAAGGTTCCTACCATCAGTTGGGACAGCCTTGTGATTATCCTTAGTGTCCTGTACAATTTGTATCTTCATAGGTTCATAGGTTCATACTAGGCTATCCACCCTAGGGCATTTATAAGCCTAGCCAGAGTGTGTGTGGCTTTCGCCACCCCTTACTATGTGAATATTATGGCCATTTATGATTTACTTTACTGTGCCTCTGCCTGGATGTGACACAGTGAAGACCCCCAGTGTACATCTACGATCATCCATCCACTTGGCAAGATTCCTGTTGAAGAGTGTCAGTGAGGGGCTCTGCCTAACATGGAGTGGGATTATGTTCCAGGGTGTAGGTAGCCTCTGGGTTATGTATCTGTCCCTCCAGCACATCCTATTTCATTATGTGTTGAGGATGACATCTCTCACTCTCACAGCTCCGATGTCTTTGGGTTTTCTGGGATGGAGCATGTCTATTACTCCTGTGTTGGACATGGCCTTGTACAACAGGCATACAACGCCTCTGTGTAGGCAGTATGTGACTGCATTCAGCTGGGGTGTCTACAGCCAGGCAGCATATGACATATATTTGAGACCCTTTATCCTCTTGGTGAGGTACCTTTGAGGTCTTTCTAACTGCTGCAGGTGTCAGGTAAGGTACATCCCAAAAGAGGCATTGTACTAGATTATGAGTCTGATAAGAGAACAGTACAGGGGCACAATGACCTCTGTTGACGTAGATGTGAATCCTTTCATGATACAGTGTCCAATATAGACAGACTTCCTAGCCAGATTGGCAATGTGAGTGTCATATAACAGGTTACTGTCCACTTGTGTCCCTAGGTCCCCGATTACTCCTTCCATACATAATGGTTTACCACCTATGTGGTAATTTGTGAGTACCTTGTTTGGTATTTGGTGGGACATTCATACTGTCCAGTGTCTTTAGGATGGCTGGGTGGGGTTTCTGTGTGTGAGAGTGTGGTCTGTAGCATGCTACCGACTGTACAGCAGTTTTGCCTACGGTTAGGTGCACATGGGTGGTCTCCGATTCTTCGTGCATTGTCAGTTACCTGGACGTATGGGTGTCTGTGCTGAATATGGATACTCCCCCTGCTTTTATGTTTTGGTCCAGGTTTTGGGGCCATAACGCATGATATGAGGTATAACCTGGTAGTACTGGTGTGCTGTCAGGAGGCTTGCAGCAGGTTTCTGTCACTGTACAGACATCGATGTTCTCCATACTGGGGAGGGCCTAAGGAGCATGCATATTATGGTTTACATGTCTGGCATTGGTCAGCATTACCCTTATGTTTCTTACCAATTATGTTTTCCAGGGTGGTGGGTTAGTCTTTTCAGCCTTACCTACGTAAGGCTCTATGGAGGTGGCAAAAGCCTTATCCAATATCCAGACACCCAGGGGTAACAGGTGCAAGCCATCCCTGGTACAGCAGCATGGCTTGTCAAGCATGACATCCCAAGCAGACAGACATTAGATCCTCTTGGAATGACAGCAGTATTTGTGCCACTTGTTAAAGCTGATCATTCTGTGTTTGTACTGTGGCATCATTCTTGGTGAGGGTAGGATGCTGCAAATGGTCAGTGTCATACCGGCCTGGAGTACATACTCAGAGAGCTCATCTATGTCTCTTTTCATGTAGTCCAGGGAGGTATATCTCAGGCCATTCACGCCAGCATGGACAATGACTGCATCATATTTCTACTTGCTTTGGGGTGACCTGCATACTTGTGTTATGTGGCATATTGTAGCAGCCTACAGGCAGCTTACTGTACCCTTTCCCTTGTTCAGTCTGGTGAGCGGGACAGCAGTGTGTCTGACTATGGAGTCACCTATTACAACTGTATCAGGCATGTTGTTCCTCCTTCTGACCTGTGACTGTTTGGCACACCAGCTGTGTGTACTATGTGTTGCATGTGCTATGTTTGGAGGCTGTGGTTGCTTGGGGGTCTGCTTTGGAGGCCTCTGTTGGTGTGTTGTGTTTGTAATTAGGGCCTCCGGGAATGTTTTTTCTGTGTTTATGTCTTTGGTTTGCAGTTGTGATAGGTCTATGTGGGACTGGGTTTGTGGTGTGTGTGGTTACCTTCTCATCCTGACTAGTTTTGACAGTACTGAGTTGAGGGAGCTCAGCCTCCGGTTTTGATAAATGGTTGCATCTCTCACATATATTTGTATTTCTTGGGGGGAGTTGAGGGTTGTCTGTGTACTTGGGGCAGGTGTAACATTGCCTCAGGATTCACAGATTCAACTTGTTGTAGCTGGCCTTAGTGGATTGTATGTGTGGATGTATTTTATTGCCATACTACTGATCAGTGATTACTTCCCTTTTTATGTTTGCTCTATCATGTAGTAGCTTCCTCATTCTTTTGCATGGTTTGGTAATGGCTGGAGTCCAGCATGCCAGATGCCTGCCTGGATGGCATTGTGTCTTGTTGCTATTTGTGATTGCATAATCCACGCATTCCTGGCTGTGTTCATGGAATGCCTGTATAACAGGTTCTGAGGTGTAGCCCATATTTTGCACCTGCACAGGGCCTTTAATGGATTCCACATCGGTTTGGAGGAGTGCAACTTTTGCTTTACACATGTTTTTCACTGTGGTTTTCTGGCCAGGGACTGTGGTCAGGATGTGTATATCCAGTGTGATTACTCTATGGTCTGGTCTTACCAGTGAGGGATACACTTCTCATCTTGCCATCCAGTACCCATGTTGCTGATTATCACATCCAGTATGCTTACCCCTCTTGTGGGAGTGGTACGTTGTTCCTGGGAATTTTGGTTTATGGATTCTAGGTACTTTTCTCCTACAGTGTTGGAGCTAGTATAATGCTCCCAGTCTATGTCTGGGTATTTTCAGTCACCCAATATAATGTGGTTTGGGGGGCTTGATATATTCATGTATTCCAACATAGGCCAGGTGCAGTTCCTGGTGTTAGGACAGTAGTCTGTAGCAGGCTATAAACTGGGGAGCAGTTTTAGCCATTGTTACTTGACCATGGCTAGTCCATACTGCTTCTTGTTGTGGTACCAACATGGGGGTGTGGTTATCCTTGACAATTATTTCTAGTCACCCTCCTTTTGTAGCTTGTTCCATGTTTTGAAGCTGTACAGCACATTATGAGGTGTAACCTGGTAGTGTTAGGGTGCTGTTGTGAGCCTTGACACAGTTTTCTGTTACAGGACAGATATCAACATTCTCCATACTGGGTGGGTTTACACTGCACACATCTTGCTGTTTAGACTTCTGGCATTGGGTAGCATTACATCTAGGTTATTATCCCTTGTGATACCTCTGGAGGTGGGTTTGTGTTTTGTGCCTTACCTATTCAGGGCATGCTGTGGGTAACGGCAGCCTTTGCCAGTATCCATGCAGCCTGGACTGATAGGTGCACACCACCCCTAGCAGGTGGAGCATCATGTCATGCTCAGCATGTCATCCCAGGCTGACACACATTGGATCCCCTTTGACTAACTGCAATACTTCACCCAATTATTGCAATTGATCATCCCATCGTCATATTGTGGCATCATGCTTGGTGAGGGTAGGATGTTAGTCAGGGTCCTCAAGTGTGCATATAGTACATGGTGTTACATTACTTAACACATGGCATTCATGCCTCAGGTGGTGCTGCAGGGGTGCCGCTGTCAGATGCACATATTACACTCCCTGTACATGTTTGAGAGCAAGTTATGTCATTTTAGGCATCCATGTTATTATATGAGTGAGTCAGAGAGGGGTTTTATTCCCAGGGTTCCTACTGAGCCAGTGTATGTGCTATGCATTGCCTCTTTGCCAAGGCCAGGACATACTGGGCATGCCTCCTTCTGCCTACTGGGGCAGGCAAAGGTTGTTCCTCCTCTGAGTCACGCTCTGCCTGTGATGGCCTTGGCAATGGTGGGGGGCTGTTTGGCCCGGCCCTATGCTGGACCTGCTGCAGCTGTTTTCGCAAGATCATATTATGTAGCATAGCACATACCATGACAATTTGGGTACATGTAGTTGGTGAGTACTGCAAGGCTCCACCAGATGTGTCCAGACACCGGAACCATGACTTGAGCAGCCCAAACACATGCTCTATTACATTACGTTTTTGTGTGTGTGCCTCATTATGGCGTTCCTGTTCAGGTGTGTGTGCGTTTCTGATGGGTGTCATCAGCCACGGCTCCAGTGCATAACCTGCATCCCCCACTAGGTGTCCGTGTGGGATGTCCCCATTGGCAAATGTCTGGTACAGCTGCGTCAAATGCCAGATATGGGAATCATGGTAGCTCCCAGGGCAGCCAGCACACACATTCATTATTATGCCATGGGAATCACACACGACCTGGCAGTTGATGGAGGGGAAGCCCTTGCGGTTAATGTAGGCCCTACCCAGCTCACCGGCTGGTGCTTTGATGCGTATGTGCTTGCAGTCTATTGCACCCACTACCTCAGGGTATTCCGCTATTTGCTGGAAGAGACGCATATTGCTGGACAATACCTCACAGGCAGTGGTGAAATATACATGATCGCCGACATGTGCTGACATGTCATCCAGGAACTGGTGCAGTACCCTGGAGGCTGAAGCCTGTGATATCCCCATCATATCACCAGTTGGTCTCTGGAAGGTACCTTTTACTAGTATTCTTAGGCCAACACATACTGGGATGGGTTCCCCTCTGTTGGTTCTGTGTGTGAGGTGTGGCCTGCACAGCTTGACAATTTGCTGCAGGAGGTCTCTGTCCATTCTATAGCGCTCTACTATCTCCAGTTCATGTAACCTGTTGTAGGTGACCCTGGGCCTGTACACTCTTCTCTGTCTCCTCACTGTGGGTAGTCTGGCACCATCTGCATTGTCACCACCCTCAGCATATTGCCTATGTCTCCTTATGACAGCTATGGCAGCCCCTAGCATTTCTGCTCTGAGTTCAGCTTTTTCAGTTTTCACTTCTAATAGCTTACTCCTGTCTTGCAGTGTCTCTTGAGAGAAACATCTTGCACTGCTGTTTGTAGAGTTTTAAGTGCTTGGCCGAGCTACTATTCTGCCTGTGTAATTGCCTGCTTCTAATTGTTTTCACCTGCTAGCTCCAGCAGTATTCCCTGTTAGCTTCCTACTAATTCTGTTGCTTCCTTTTTCCTTTCTGTTTCCTCAGGGGGGAGCAACTTGCATACCAGCAGACACACGCTCACAGTGGCTTACACATACGCACACATGCTTACATGGTTCAGAATCTGCTTATTCATGTTAAAACGCATGCACACTAGCGCAAACAGTCTTAGAAGTCTGCCAACATGCTCCCATATGCTCAGTCTGCCTTACACACACACACACTGCCCTACTCGGGCTTCAGGGCACACACACGTGCACATGCATGCCCAGCAAGAAACTGTGGTGTAAGCAACAGTGTACACCTTCCATTTCTTGACTTTCCCCATGCTTATCTTGTGGCACTCCTCTTTCCATGATATGTGTCTGACATCTGTCATGTAACACTGACTTCCAATGAACTGCATTTCTTTCTACCATTCCCCCCTGTGATGTCACCTATCTCCTACTCTATTCCTCCCCCTTATGTATCTCTTACACTACTCAGAATGTGCTCATTTTCTATGTGACAGTGGAATTCAGTATCCTAACACTCATTTACATAAGATTGCCTACTAATGCTTAGTTACATCTCTTAGACTCAGCTTCCCCCCTTAGCAACCACTAAACAGTGACCATGATGTTTTTGGTCTGCTGGTCCCTGTATTGTAAATCCATGTATTGCATAAAACCCACATTTGTGGGTTTGTAACCTTCATTTTTATTTTATACAGCGCAACCCATTTGCGCGGGGCTGCGCTGTGTTTAAACATCGGCGATTGCCGAAAAAAAAAATATTCTTCATATTTGCATCGGGGTACCTTGCCAATGGCCACATATTTGGCCATTGGCATGCTGCCTGACACATATGCACCCTTTATTTGGAGCTGACATGGCTCCATTGTGATTTTTGCAGAGACATACTCAGTTGTCAACTGAGTACATTTCTGCAGCTAAAACGGCTCTTACACGGGCTGCTTTCTGCTTCGTGGATCGCTACTCTACCTCATTTGCATGCCTTTCAGCTGCAAGTGAGGTATTTAGCATATCCACGCCCAGTCCGTGTAAGAGACGTTTTAGCTGGTCTCTTACATGGAGTTTCAGGCTGTTCCTGGATCGCGAGGCTTGCATGGAGTCTTACACGTCTCTTACACTCCGTGCAAGCCTTCATGAATCCTGCCCAACATTTAGCTGCTATTACTGAAACCAAGAGTAAAAAAAGTCAGAAGAAACATGCTGATATATTTACTACACATTAACAGTAAAAGACACAACACTTAGCGAGAGTAAAACACAGTGAAATCTTAGTTGTATTTTTCTAGTAAAAGGTTTAACCAAAATGAAATAAACCATACAGTTAAGATAATACAAGAATCCAATGTACCTTCTTGTAGAGTGAAGCAGCTGGATGGACTCTTGAGTTTGGAGCCACAAAGGCAAAAAAAAGTAGTGGGAGACCCTACTGAGAAGCAGGGAGGATCAGTCAGTTCCTTCAGTGGAAAGCAGTTACTCTCCCCGTCCACAGATGGCTTACCACCATAAACAATCAGTGAGGTAGAATGTTCCTGAATACAAAGACAGAGTGACTGAACTCTAAAAACTTGACCTGAGTCACAACATCTAATTTTATAGTTATGGGTTTTCAATGTCTTTTCCAGGGATCTATTACACTGATAAGTGTTAATGTAGCTTCACCTTCTGCAGTAAAATGCTATTGCTATAAGTAAGTGGGGGTGGGGTTGGGGATATCCTTCCAGCAGATTCAAGACTATAATTGATTGCTCACAATCTGTAGTCCTCCAGACAGTTGTTTGGACATAGGATATGTATGTCAGTCTTGATGTCTGTGACTTAAATAATGGACAGGAAAGAGCCTAGCATACAGCCGCAATGTATGGACCTGATAACTGGACCAGAAATATATGTCACTGCACACATTTCAACATATTTAGATTCCATGTATGTGATCCAGTATAGGTGTTTATTGCCACATCTGGCATTGTTGAGTGAATACCTCAGTGTGGATTTGTGTCAAATGCCTTGGCCCATTCAAGTTCCACAAGATAATAGTGTTCTCTTCATGCATGCCCCCAATGACTTCTGTCATAACATCTAACAGATGTAAAAGACATAGCTTTAGCATTAACAACTCACACATGTCTGTTGCACACAGCTGGGATTTTACTAGTTACCTTACCTTTACTACTTACTTTACCTTTTCTATAAGGACACTATTACTAGTGTCCATATAAAAAAGATCCATGATTTCTTACCAAGAAAATACAGGTTCTACAAACCATGCCATAATGTATGTGGATAGACTGAAAGCCCTGTCACTGTAATCTGCATTATATGGGATAAGGTGAACTGTGCCTAGCCTACAGGTCAGTCTCTGACCATTCCCTGATGGGAATACTGCACATCTGCAAATCAGTGATAGCCAATGACATCATCAGTGTCTGATGAGGAGAAAATGCTAATACCAGCGTCCCACATGATAGTGTAAAATGCTCTCTATGATGTCAAGCAAGTGCACAAACACTCACACCCCCACGTTGACTGCAGTGAGAACAGAACCCCTACCTATCTTAGTAAACTAACTACAGAACTCTGTCGCAGATGTGCTGAGTGTTGTTGCTGGAGCCAGTGGAGCAGGGGCAGGTTGACGCACTGGGGTTGGCCTACCTTGCAGTGCTGTGAAGCACATAGTGATTGGGTACAAGTGGATGACATGAAGATATTTTGAAGACACATAATAGAAAATAAAAAAAAGAGATATAAGGGTTGGGAGAGAGAAAAAAAGAGGTAAAATTAGTTACATCATATTTATCTGACATATTATATATAAGTACATGACAATAAACTTCAAACTACAATTGCAGACTGCTCAAAGTACTTCTTGCAATGTGCATACATTGCACATATGCTTGGTCCAGTTATACAGATTACAGTTAACAGGGCCTTTATGCCACTTGCATAAAGTTTAATTTATGCAATGTTATTAAATAAATGCAGTATTGTATAGTTTCTACTCATGGTATTTGAGCCCACAACCTCTGACTACAGTCTTACACTTGACTCCTAAAGTTGTTTTTTGCTACAGAATTATGCATGCATACATACTTGCTTTTACAATTAGGAAATGCATGCTCACTTTGCTACTACTGTATAGAAACAATGTATATACCTTTAACTTTTAAACCTACACTAATACTTCTTTTGTGCATACATACCACTTGCTTCCCTCCATCTCTCCAAATGATCAGCATTAGCCTGGTGATTCAACTCAAATTCAGGATTAGCTATGAAAAGAAAAGAAAACAATGGAAGAGCATTATGCATACCATTCTTGCCTATATTTAGCTTTCTATGTATTATAAATTCTTTTCATTACTATACTTACACAACTAAAGGATGTTACTAGTTTGAAACTCATCCAACCACTGGTTGAGTGTAAACCTCTCTTGTGCCTTTTTTAAGTCATTCAAATGATGCCTACACTATTCTCCAGTGCATGAGATGCCAGTTGCACTGGATAAAGCCTTAGACTATTCCAAGCCTTAGATTTGTACTGGGAGCCAGAATAGCCCCTGGGCACTTTAACAGTGGTCCAATAAATATCCTTACCAGACATGTCTAATCCCAAAAGTAGTGCAGTTGCAGCTAATGATTTCCTGCCAATTTTTGTTATTGAGTTTACTGGTAGTGAGCAAAG